>NC_041393.1:349816937-349843667 GCF_002162155.2 Triticum dicoccoides | reverse complement strand
AAAAATCACTATAATGGCGAGTGTCTCAAAACTCTTCTTAGCTCAAACTGACAGGATGAGCACGATTTTTTTTTCTTCGAAACCTACTCCGGCAAGGAAACACGAATCGGAAACTAGATGGATCTCGAAAACAACCCTAATAAGCAAGGAACTCGGATTGGTGGTGGATATATGGTGGTGGTATATGGCAGCGGTGGTGGTAGCGGTGTAGTATATGGATATGGATCGGTGGTGGTATATGGACACGGATTGGTGGTGGTATATGGATACGGATTCGGAGCGGTGGCCGATAAGCGGTGGCCGATAAGCGGTGGTGGTAGATGGCAGGGGCGACGATGATGGTGCGGCGGCGGCGTGACAACTTATGACCAGAACTCGAAACTCTAAAAGACTAGACTCTAAGACCAGCAACTAGACACGACGATGCAACCGCAAATTCAACAAAGCAAAACCCTAAAAAGATTATGCAAAGGCTCAGATTGGTTCGGATATGATGAACTAACCCTAATTTTTTTTGTGGCTTTTTCGTGGACTATAGGTATGAAGAACAGACTCGATCTAAACGACGAAAAACTGTAAAATCTCACCGAGCAACCTGGAAAACTGATACCACTTGATAGAGGCAAAGGTGTCCCGTCTTTCGATGAGATGGTGGATTTCGCTTTAGTGGAAGTCGACTTTGACGATCCGACTACGAACGTGCGAGGACGTCGCGCCTTAGCAATCGCTAAACCAACTCCGAGAGGTTATTGACCACGCCGGAGCACGATCAACCTGACCACGAGGGTCGGTTTCCTGCGAGCAAACGAAGAACAAGCAAGAAACTAAGATTGCAATCTGGATATTGCGAATATAAGATGAAAGCTTTATTGATCAAGGTGGGGTTCTGTGACGCCTTTGTCTGGTCGTTGAACACAAACGAAGTACGCGAAGTTGCAGCTATGGCGAACTTTTAATCTAAACAAAACCCAAAGTCTAAACGATGCCCTAAGGGCTGTATATATGGAGGAAGAGGGGGGGAATTTCGTGGCCCTTGGTGGAGGGGTCCGAAATCAACCCTATCTCTTGTTTCCCCACATATACGGACTCTAAAAATAGCCTATACTTATGTATTTCGAAATTACATGGGCCTGGCCCAATAATAAGGTGACGCAGCACCTAAAATAGCCTCGGGACAAAATTTATGAAGTGGCGTCTTGTATATTTCGTCCAAGGCTTCATGCACCCATTATGGTGGCTTCAAAGTCCTGAAATCATCACTTGTAACTCCGTTCTTGTTTCCCTTGCGCATGCCATCATCTCCATGCTTGTTCTTGCTCCAATGTTCATCCTTCTCCAAGCTAGGCCCTTCATTTGTAAGCAAAACAAATGTATCCAATTTAGGCAGCATCATATTCTCATGAACATTAGAATCATTACCAAGAAACGAAAGTACCTGGTAATTTAGTTGGCGTGCACGAGCTCTAGTAATTGGTCCAGTATGTATAGCAGCAGGGGCTGTGGGTGTAACAATTGTATTGATGTCCTCATCATGTGATCACCTGGGCATGGGAGCGCAATGGAAGATATTCTGCCTGCTCAGCGTATGCTGCCAAGTTCATGGGCAGCGAAGTGTCGCTTCTTCTTGTGGCTCGTTGTTCGCAACCGCTGTTGGACCTCTGACCGCTTGGCTAGGAGGGAGCTGCCGCATGAGGACGCTTGCCCGCTTTGCGACCAGGAGGGGGAAACGATTAACCATATCATATTGCACTGTGCTTTCTCCAGGGCTTTTTGGTTTCAGATATGCACGACATTGGGCAAGCCAGCATGGACTCCAGGACCAGACGACACGTTACCGAAGTGGTTGCTTAACAAGAACATAGATGGCAAGCCAGATAAGGACGTGTGGGCCATCATCATACTTGCTCTTTGGGAGCTATGGAAGCACCGCAACAGGATCGTGTTCGACGGAGATTCCCCTTCGCTCAATAGGCTAGTTCGTAGGTGCCCTACGGAGGGTAGAGCCTGAAAGACGGCGGGCCTCATTAGGATAGACATGGAGCACTTCTTTGGGCGGATCCACATGTGGGCCGGACGAGACGTAGGGCTAGAATGATGTACGGTGGCGTGGGTGTGTTGTAACACCCTCGGTGGAGGGTTCTTGTACCCCTTTCTCTCTATAATGCAAGATACGCATGCTATGCGTATTCGAAAAAAAAGGAAATAGTGACTGCTAAGTACCTGCACGACCATTAAATCAATAAGATTGATTGGCTTAGAGGATTTCAAACGAAATAAGGGAGCGAGAAATAAGCAAGGAAAGAGAGATTAATTATATAACTTCTATATATGTGGCTGGCTGCTATTAAACGTATTTGAGGGATAACTAAAATTCTATTCCCTTCGTCTCAAAATTCTTGTCTCGTATCTAGACAAATCTAAGACAAGAATTTTGGGACGGAAGGAGCATATCCTATATAAAACATATTCATGAGATACATGTACCCTGCATAATTTAAAGATGGATATTCCTGAGACAATGCATGCATCATATGCCCTGATCAATCCTCATCACAGCTCCCCGGCCACGAAGCTTATGGAGGAGCCCTTTCCGCGTGGCGAGGTCCAAAAATCTTATGCAAAGGTCAATCGCAAGGACAAACAGGAGGGGGGAAAGGGGGCCCCCCTGCCTGAACCCGCTCCCATGCTTGATCGGAGGGCCGGCCAACCCGTTTAGCATGATTCTCGATGAAGATGAGGAAAGAAGTGCCGCAATCCATGCCCGAAATTTAGGCGGAACCCTAGCCGTTGCAGGAGCTCAAGAAAGTATCCTCACTTGACCGAATCAAAGGCCTTCTTTATGTCAAGCTTGAGAAGGAGGGCAGAGGTTCTCCTCTTGTGTAGGCGCCGGGCGAAATTCCGAACGTACATGAAATTGTCATGGATGCTTCTCCCCTTGATGAAGGCGCTTTGAGCGTTGGAGACAAGTTCATCCATGTGGGGAGCAAGCCTGAGAGAGAGAACTTTGGCAATGATTTTGGCGATGGCATGAATTAGGCTAATGGGTCTGTAGTAGTCAGGAATGCCTTCTGCAACATCCTTCTTCGGTAGGAGGATAACATTGGCGGAGTTGACCCACTGCAAATTGGAGGTGTGCAATGAGTCGAAACGATGCGCAACCCTCATGACTGTATGCTTGATGATTCCCCAACATTTCTTGAAAAACATCCCCGTGAAGCCATCCGGTCCAGGCGCCTTATCACTAGGCATCTCTTTAATAGCAATCCAGACCTCGTCTTCGGTGATGCTATCATCAAGGTCTTGCAAATCATGAGGCTCGGTGCCAAGCTCCTCCCAGTTGAAATCTTTGTTGCTCGTACCTCTCCTCCCTGTAACCTCGGAGAAGTGGTCATGTACGATCTTCTCTTTTTCTTCATGCTCGGTCACCCAGCCGTTAGCATGCTTAATCCGGTGAATGTGATTTTTTCGTCTGCGGGCATTAATACGCCGATGAAAGAACTTGGTGTTGGCATCCCCGTCCCTCAAGTTGGTAATCCTAGCACATTGACTTTTTCTCACCCGCTCAAGCACAGCCAAGCTAATCACCCTGCGCTTGAGCCTAGAGCGTAGGTCACGCTCCTCCAAGGATAGAGATCTTTGCTCTTGTGTAGTATCTAACCGGGGATGATGAGAAGTGTTGCATGAAGTTGTATGCTGTCATTGGAGAATAGCTTCTTGCTCCATTCGGACAGACGGAACGATGTTTTTTTGAGTTTATTATGCAAAATGTTTTTTTGAGTTTACTATGCAAAATGAGAAACGGCTCTGTGTGGCTCGCGCGCTCGTCCCACGCCTTTTGGACCACTTCGTTGAAACCGGGCAAAGATACCAACACATGTGTGTTGAAGATCGTGTCCCACTCGGCGTTACAGAAAAAGGAGTCTAGTTTGCACAGAGTTGGGTTGTCCTTCCTTGAGTTCACATGATTGCAGGGTTGCGCAGAATTGGTTGATTCTACTCCAATTTACATTTCTCTTGTTTTTGTCACACGCAAGGTAGATATGGTTGAAGTCCCCAATGGCGAGCCAAGCAAGGCCCGACATAGGCTTGTGGGAGGCAAGTCCGACACTGTCATTACAAAGCACAATGTCTCTATTTGTATTACGCAATCCATGTTAATTGTTTCCCGCAAAAGATGTACTTGCATGTCAATAGAAATTTACATCCCAGTATCACAAAGCCTACAAAGTTGTGACTTGTATCAAGGTTGACGTTACATAAACGGGAATCTATTACAGTACAGCAGAAACTCAATGCACACAAACTACTCCCTCCGTTCCAAAATAGATGACCCAACTTTGTACTAACTTTGTACTGAAGTATAAAGTTAGTACAAAGGTGAGTCATCTATTTAGGAACGGAGGGAGTAGTTTGCAGTTGCAAAACGTAGCGAAGATGGCAATATTGTAGTTATACAAAAATCACCTCAAGCTTTGCACATGGATGGCCCTTAATGTATCTAGCAACTTCAGCATCATCATTGAATTGAAATTTATATAACGCTTGTCTTTCTGTAAGACCTATTGGGTAAATTTTGTACACCTTCAACTCATCCCCGCCTCGAATACTTGATGGCCTTTCATCCTTCCATACAGGAACATGTTTGAGGGATCTAAATTTACCATGCACGGCAGACTCCAAAGCTCCTAAAGTTAACTGATCTGATCTGCATGGTATACACAGGGAACATCTGTAAGAACGCAGAACAGAAACAAGCAAAAAGATGCAGTAAAAAAACTTAATAATTTCATAATGCAAGGAAACTAGTACTTATAAGAACTTAGGCAACAACATAGCAGAAGCTGAGACTACGGAATACAAGATGTCAGGACCCAACTGATGAACTGCAGCGTATTCAGTCAAGTTTAAACTCCCAGCCGTTGGCGCGAAGCAACGGTGGCCGTCCATCGCCTATCCAACGCTCGATCTTCCCCCATACCGCTTCGCTGGTCGAGAAGCTCCGGATCGCGTCCATACGGCATCGGACGGCTGTCATCATCGCCCGGGTCGCTGTTCACTTTCCGACAAGGACTCCAGCGCTCCACTACTGTCATTTTACTTTCTTACTTTTTCCCAACTTGTAAGGCTATAAAGCCAGGGCTCCAGCTCGATCTAGGGTATGAAAATTGTTAGGGTTTCCCCCTTCCGCCGCCAGTGTTCCTGGCTGGCTTTAGGTTCCTCCTGGATTGTACTAAACTCTCTGAATTAAGCCTATGAATCGTGCTAGTTCGAGTGGAATTCTCCCCTGTTTCTCTGAATGTTGTTCTTCAGACTCCTCTGGGTCTGACAAGTGGTAATCAGAGCTTGGTTCTTCTCCTTGGCGGCGCGAGATCCGGTGCCGAAGTGGAGTTGGAGGCGCCATAAAATCCTCCATTTCTCACCGGTGTTGTTGGGCGGCGGTGGTCCCCTGGCGGCGACTGGTGGCGGTGTGAAATCCGGTACAGGTTTGGGCGCGGGAAAAGGTTGCAGCAACACACTGTTTCTGCGGTAAAATCCCTCCCTCCCAGATCCGGTGTACTCCCGGCGGCGCGGCGTTGGCGGCGGTGCAGGCGGCGGTAGGATCGAAGGCCAAGGTCGGGTTGCAGCTCCAGCTGTGGTAAAATTCCTCCCTTCGCCGGCTGATCGTGCGCAGTGAGGTTACTAGCTCCCTGCTAGTTGTAAGAACCCTCCCTGCAGTCTTCGGGCTAGCATGACAGGCCCTGAAAACTCCTCTTCCACGGAGAACTTGGAGTTCCAATCATTGCAACTGGATGTCAAAACCCTGCAGCGAAACAGAGAAACTGACAGACAAGACTTTGAAGATTTCAGAGATCATGTTGCCACAAATTTTCAAACCTTGCAGAAAACCTTGGGCGAACTACAGGGCTCTTTGAACAACTTCATCGCAGGTTTTCCCAAACCCAGGGAAACTCCTCCCAACCCCCAAGATGTTGCACAAGGTAGTGGCCAACAGCAAACACCCCAAGGTCCAACTCACGCACCAGCCACGGTCCTCCAAACTCCTCCTACAGTTGGATCTGCCACATTAGTGGATAAAAACACTGGAAAAGAGCTTAACTTGGATGGCAGCAACCGAGCCCCTTACAGGCATCCTCACTTTGCTGCCAGTAAAAACCCAGTTCCTGAAAACAGAGTTCACACTGTTGTTAACCAAATGCAAAATCCTCAACAGTTGGTTCAGCTGGACCTGGAGCAAGCTGAACAAATCCTACAACAGGAAGCTAGGGGTGCAGTTGGGCAGAGAGATCAGGGGCAAGACAACAGGAGACAACTAGCAATTGTAAAACCAGCCAAGTACAACATTCCTGAATTTGATGGTAGCAATACAGACTCCTGGATACAAACCATTGAGCTGTATTCTGAAGCTGCTAGAACCCCACTAGAACAGAAAACAGAGATTGCAGTAACATACCTTAAAGGCCCAGCAATTGAATGGTGGAGAGGTACTGGCATTGTACCTAACACCCTGCCTTGGTATAGATTCTGCAGGCTCCTGGCTGACAGGTTTGCTGAAACATCTGCTTGTGACAATGTTAGATCTTTCCATGCACTTACCCAAATAGGTTCTGTCAACGATTACATCCTCAAGTTTGAGCAGGCCATGAACTTAATGAGAAGAGACAATCCAGCTCTACCCCAAGATTACTACAAAGCCAGCTTTATCTCTGGACTGAATGACAATATACAGCACCATGTACAATGTCATGAACCTGCTGACTTACAAAAGGCAATTTGGCTTGCCAGAAGAATGGAACAAGCACAACCACAGAAAAGAACTACTGTTCCTACCTCTGTTTTCCAACAAGTGAGAAGGCAGGTGCAGTTTGACCCAGGAAAATCAGGACCCACCAACACAGCTATAGTAATACAACAAGCTAGACTGAAGGGCATCTGTTACAAATGCAAAGAGCCTTGGTTTCCAGGCCACAAAAAGGTGTGCAAATTGGCAAATCAAGCACAGATACAAGCACTTCAAACTGCTTGCCCTGAGGATGCTGAGTTGGTTTACTATACTGAAGCTCAAGATGAAGTTGATGTCCCTCCCCCTGTAGAGAGTGATGATACCCCCCTCCAAATATCTATGCATGCTCTTATGGGTATAAAATCCACAAAGAAGCTCAGTTTTACAGTGACAGTCATGATAGGGGACACTCCAGCTACTGCACTCATTGATAGTGGCAGTACTGCTACATTCATTACTCCTAAGATTGCTCACCTAGCTAGATGTGCTCTCACTCCTACCAGAAAAAGAAAGGTGGTTGTGGCTAATGGAGATACTCTTTGGTCTGAATTCATTGCACTACAATGCCCATTCTCTCTGCAAGGAACACAGTTCTCCACTGATCTCAGAGTACTACAGCTTCAGGGTTATGATGTTATCCTGGGGGCAGATTGGATGGCTTCTTTCAGCCCAGTGGAATTGGACTTTGATGAAATGCATGTGAAGATCACTTTGAAAACTGGTGAAAAGAAAATATTCAAAGATGAAAGCTTACCATCTGTAGCTGTGCAAGAATTGGAAACTGTGGAGGAACTCTCTGAGGAACCTGTTTGTGGAGCTGTCTTAATTCTGAACAGAATTGCTGTACAAGAACCTGTGGACTCCTTAGTTCCTCCTCCTGTCCAGCAACTTTTGGACAAATACACACCAGTTTTCAGCACTCCATCTGATCTCCCTCCCAAGAGAACTGTGGATCATGCTATACCTTTTACTCCTGAAGCCAAGATTATAAACTAGAGACCTTACAGACTCCCACACCACCAGAAAGATGCTATGGAAACCATCATCAAGGATATGATCAAAAACAAAGTAATTAGGGACAGCTCTAGCCCTTACTCCTCCCCTGCACTCCTTGTTAAAAAGAAGGACATGACTTGGAGATTGGTCAATGATTTCAGAAAGATCAACCAGCAAACTGTTAAGAACAAATATCCTATCCCTGTTATAGAAGATCTCCTGGATGAATTGAAAGGGGCAACAGTTTTCACTAAACTGGATTTAAGAAGTGGCTATCACCAAATCAGAATGCAGGAAGAAGATATTGAAAAAACTGCTTTCAGTACTCATTGTGGCCACTATGAGTATTTAGTAATGCCCTTTGGACTTACTAATGCTCCAGCAACCTTTCAGCAGCTAATGAACACAATTTTAGCACCTTACTTGAGAAAATTTGTGTTGGTTTTCTTCGATGATATCCTCATATACAGCAGAAACATGAAGGAGCACTTGGTACATCTCCAACTAGTCCTTGAGGTCTTGCAGTCCCACCAACTATATGCTAAAATGAGCAAGTGTACCTTTGCTCAACCTCAAGTGGAGTACTTGGGCCATGTTATCAGAGGGGATGGAGTTGCAACTGACCCTACCAAGATAGAAGCAATAGCCCAGTGGCCCACTCCTGAAAATGTAACTCAATTGAGAAGTTTTCTTGGTCTCACTGGTTACTACAGGAGATTCATCCAAAATTATGGCCTCATCTGCAGACCCCTATTCCAATCCTTGAAAAAGGACAATTTCAAGTGGGAAACTAAGCAACAAGAAGCTTTCAACATATTGAAAAACAAGATGACTCAAGCTCCTGTCCTGGCCCTACCTGATTTCTCTCAGCCTTTTATCTTGGAAACAGATGCTTGTGCTTATGGTGTTGGTGCAGTGCTAATGCAAGAGGGCAAGCCCATCTCTTACTTCAGCAAGGCCATTGGCCCTAAAGCTGCTGCCCTGTCTACATATGACAAAGAAGCTATGGCCATCATTGAAGCATTAAAGCATTGGAAGCACTATTTTGCAGCTTCTTCGTTGATCATCAGAACTGATCAGCAGAGCTTGAAATACATACAAGAACAAAAGCTAACAGAGGGCATTCAACACAAGTTACTAGTAAAACTTCTTGGCTACAACTTTAAGATTGAATATAAACAGGGCAAGAACAACAAAGTTGCTGATGCTCTTTCTAGGGTGAAGTACAAGTTATACTCACTGGTGGCCACTCAAGCAAAGCCGGCCTGGATATCTGAGGTCATTTCCAGCTATTCCCAAGACCAAAGATGCAAGGACTTGATATCTCAATTAGCAACTGCTGCTAATGCTGTTCCTAACTATGCCTTGCAACAAGGAATCCTAAGATACAAAAACAGAATTGTTATTGGCAATAATACTAACCTCAGAAATTAGTTAGTATCTGCCTTGCACAACTCTGAGCTGGGAGGCCACTCTGGCCACAGAGCCACTTACCAGAGAGTTAAACTTCTCTTCCACTGGCCTGGCATGAAACAGTTCATTGTAGACTACATCAAACAATGCCCAACGTGCCAAATCAACAAACCTGAACATTCCAAATACCCTGGACTGCTACAGCCTCTGCCTGTTCCAGATTTTGCATGGTGTCACATCAGCATGGATTTTGTTGAGGGCCTTCCCACTTCCCAAAGCAAAAACATGATTTTAGTGGTTGTGGATAGATTCACAAAATATGGACATTTTATTCCACTGCAGCATCCCATCACTGTCCATACTGTGGTTCAAGCTTTCACTGATAATATATTTAAGTTACACGGATTGCCTTCTGTTATTGTCACTGACAGGGACACAATCTTCACTAGCCATCTCTGGCAGGCACTCTTCAAGAAACTGGGCATCAAGCTGCACATGAGCACTTCGTATCACCCTCAATCAGATGGCCAAACAGAAAGGGTCAATCAATGCTTGGAAAATTACTTGAGATGCATGGTTTTCTTACAACCTAAGAAATGGATGAACTGGCTCTCCCTAGCGGAATGGTGGTACAACACCAGCTACCACACCTCTCTGAAAATGACACCTTTCCAGGCACTGTATAACAGACCCCCCAACATGATCTCTGAAGCAGCCCTTTACCCAGCTGAACAAGTTCAAGATTTTTCATCTGTCCTCACTACTGAACAAACAGCAGCACAGATCAAGGCAAATCTGTTGAAAGCTCAAACAAGAATGAAGCACTATGCTGACAAAAAGAGATCTGAAAGAACCTTGGAGGTGGGTGATATGGTATATCTCAAACTTCAGCCCTTTAGGCACACTACCTTAAGCGTTCATAGATATCTGAAACTCCACTCCAAGTATTACAGTCCCTTCCGAGTAATAGAGAAAGTTGGTCCTGTTGCTTACAAATTGCTCTTACCTGAGGACTGCAAACTGCACCCCACATTCCACGTCAGTCAACTGAAGAAGCACCTAGGGCCACAAGCAATCCCTAACCCCAACCTACCACTCATCAACGCTGATGGTACTATTCTCCTGGAACCGGAGAAGCTGCTTGAAAGAAAGCTTGTCCCTCGGACTCAAGGTGACATACAAATACCAGTGGTGCGTTGGCTCATCAAATGGTGTAACATGGACGAGAAAGATGCTACGTGGGAGGACGCAACATTCATACAAAAGGTTTTTCCAGCTTTTCAGCCCTGAGGACAGGTCTGAAGTGGATGGAGGGGAGTTGTCAGGACCCAACTGATGAACTGCAGCGTATTCAGTCAAGTTTAAACTCCCAGCCGTTGGCGCGAAGCAACGGTGGCCGTCCATCGCCTATCCAACGCTCGATCTTCCCCCATACCGCTTCGCTGGTCGAGAAGCTCCGGATCGCGTCCATACGGCATCGGACGGCTGTCACCATCGCCCGGGTCGCTGTTCACTTTCCGACAAGGACTCCAGCGCTCCACTACTGTCATTTTACTTTCTTACTTTTTCCCAACTTGTAAGGCTATAAAGCCAGGGCTCCAGCTCGATCTAGGGTATGAAAATTGTTAGGGTTTCCCCCTTCCGCCGCCAGTGTTCCTGGCTGGCTTTAGGTTCCTCCTGGATTGTACTAAACTCTCTGAATTAAGCCTGTGAATCGTGCTAGTTCGAGTGGAATTCTCCCCTGTTTCTCTGAATGTTGTTCTTCAGACTCCTCTGGGTCTGACACAAGATGATAAGTTGCTGTTTTTCTCTTGGTTCTTAATGATATTAACCGCAAATACCAGTCACTAATACATGGTAAGCACAACCGTATTTCCATACCTTAGATAAATGCTCTCTGTCTTAAACCGCCCTCTCTCTCTGACAAATAAGTGGTATACTGTTCCTCTTTTGCTGGAACAACTACATGAGCGATTCATAAACTTTGGTGTTTTTTCTTCTTTTTCATGAATCTTCGTAGCGATATGTATGCAAAGGCGACAGGATGAATGAACCGCTGCCATGTCAATAAGTGCCTTGAAAGAATCAGATGGACCATCATACTTCCACCTACAGATGCAAAACAAATGGTATGATTTGAGTACAGAAACATGATGACGCTATGGCTGCTAGAAGATCTCAGACAAAATTGTAACGTAAGATTGTCAATAAAAACATGATTTTTCATGCATCTTCTAAAGTTTACTCGATGATACTCGATCTAACCTAACACATCATGGTACAAATAAATAAAGAGATCCGAGAGACTAGGACGTGAAAGAGATCACATCATGGTAGAAATAAATAAAGAGATCCGAGAGACTAGGACGTGAAAGAGATCACATCATGGTAGAAATAAATAAAGAGATCCGAGAGACTGGGACGTGAAAGAGATCACATCTATTCCCAGTAGACACTGATAGCAGTACACTCGACTCAACAAGCTAGTATTACCTTCATTCAGAGCAACAGATTATTTCAAAAGTATTAGTAAGTTAGAGTGAAGTTCCCGTTGGTTATAATATAAAGCCTAATTCAAGCAACTGCAGCGTGCTTCAAGCTTGTAGGCTCTAGGTGGTTGGTCATGTTCAGTCTAGGACTGCATCCTTATCTTTAATACAAAGTGCCAGAGCCACACTAAAGCCTATCTAGATGGGGAAATTCATTCCTTGATTTAAGTATGCAGCAATTTGGTTCCTGAACAAGTCACGTATTAACCAAATATGATGATTGCCGATTGATGCCTGATCCTGATGCAACAAAAATAAATAGGCAAAAGCATCATCATACTGAAGTTCATAATGCAACACAGCCTACTCCCCAGCAAACTGGAATATAGCTTAAGAAAAGAAAAACAAGGCTCCCATATTTTCCATTGCTCTCATGCTAATTAAGTACTTGATCTTGCAAATATGGATCATGGCTGTTCCAAATTTAGCTAGAGAACATAGGCTGTTCCAACAAAATGATTGGTGCATGATACACATGTTACTTAAGGGATGTGGTCAACTGGGAAAGAAGGATATCTACCTCAAAGATTGATTAAAAGCATCAGGATTTGATGCAATATGTTTCATTGTCTTAGCAACTGAAATGACATCATCAAGCTCCTTAATATGTAATATTGCACCTTCTCCTGGAGAAAACTCTTGAATATTCGGTGCGCCAACGACAACTGGAATGGCCCCTGTAATGAAGTGCAAATTGAATATTGGAAAATCACTTCCATTCCATCTACAGTTAAACTTCATAAACTTAAAATGTAAATCGACTTCTGGAATATAGCAACAAAACAAGAATGTGTCAATGAGTAAACATGGAGAATATTAGAAAAATGGTGATTCTTCTAGTCACTTGAGAATGCAACTCCTTTTGTTTCACAGTATGTCTAGTTTGGCATTTTTACAATACATTTCAATTGGTGAGATCGTAGACTTTTTCCATGTGAACAAAATATTTTCGAATAAACTAGCACATGCAGTTCATAGAATTCATTACTCAACCAATTGAAGTCATGAGGCACAACCTAGTTACATATACTCAGCCTGCTATGCTCAATGAGAGTTAATCGATGCAAATTGTGTGGGTCGTAGGAGTGCACTGGGATTTGGGTGAGTGGTTATAGCATACAGTATTACCTGTTATCAGTGACTGAAAAAACTTTTCTGTAACATAATCTTCCTCATTAGAATTCTCAAAAGCCAAGCTGAATTTGTAGCGCTTTAGAGTCTCCACTTTGTCCACTGCATCCAAGCAGCAAACGAAGTAGACATTACAATTATTTCAACTCAAGTGTAATATAACATAAAAAATTATGCATCCAAGACAAAAGCATCATGTGCCGTTGTTTTCATGGGTAGTAAAAGCATGTAGGCCCAACAATGACAAACATAAGTCACCCTAGAATCATGCCGATGCAAGCAATTTTAGATTTGACAACATCAGTGAAGAACAACATATCTAGACTGGCCACATGAAATTGGTATTACTAGACTCATCAAGAAATATACAAATTCACGTTTCATCGAGGCATTGTAATATGGTATAATTAGCAATGTCAAAAATTGCTCATGTTTGCAATATGCGGGAGTAAATAACTACATAATGATACAAATTAGAACCTTAATTAACGAAGTTGGACCTAACAATCCTCATTGTTGCAATTAGTTGAACCTATAAACAACTGATGTCTATAATATAGTCAAAGCCGTTGTCAATTACTCAATTTGAACAAGAAAAGGGAACCATGGCCATTAAGCTTTGACCTTCGGAAATCAGACAATGTGCTCGATGTCACCGCCACTCACATCACTAAATTCTTGCAACAGCCTCTTTTTCAAGATAAACACAAAATTTGAGAAGATACCAAGGCAGAAAAGGACTGAATAGACGATCCACGTGTGAGTTTTAGCAGTGCTGACATCACAGCTATCACAAACATCTAGTAGCAACATATTTTCTCGGACTGCACCAGAGAGCGGCGCTGCATTTTTGCCCACCCGTGCGCCTGCACCCTCCCATCTCTCTCTTGCATGCATGCAACAAGGCATCACCTAAAACTGTAAGCTCGCTTGAAGGGAAGCGTTCTGGTGAACCGGGCTGGAGCCTCATGGTGGGGTCCATGTGCAAAGTGGATGGGGCGTTGCTTTTGTATTGCATGTATTTGTGGCGGTCGTGTGGGCTGTTAGCTGACCACTTCTTTTTTAACACAGTACATTTGCAGATGCTCACATACACAGGACATGCACTTACCCCTATGAACGCACGCACGCACACCCTACCTCTATGAGCACCTCCGAGATACTGAGCCGGCACAACATCTTGAGATTGACGAAGTCATCACAGGTGCGTCATAGTCGACGTGAACGTCTCCCCCCACTGAACGAACATCACTGGAAAAACTGAAATAAATCCAGGAAAATGCGAGCACCAGTGCCAAGTCTGACTTGAACCCTGATGGGCTGGTTCCACCACAAGAAACTTTTATGTACGTGTCGGCGACTCTCGCAACCACTGAACCTTGACAACCAAGCTTAAACGTGTCACAAAACTCAATATCAAACCGACTAACCGCAGATCCTTCAGGACGAGCACCATGCACAAATCGCAGAATCAAGGGCAATAATCCCAGAAATGGCCCAACACACTTAAAGTGAACCAAGCAACCATAATAATACAAAAATAAAATTTAAAAACAACAACGCGCCAGAAAAATAGCGCAGCAAGGCGCACATCACAATCTAGTAAGCATGACATCAGCAAAGATTCTTTTGATTGCGCATTATTAAATAGTTTTATCTCTTGAACCGATCTACAATCCGCTTTCACAATTAGTTTCCTCGTGATGAGATCTTCGAGACGAGATCCCATGTCGGCATGTTTCGACGACATTTTTTTTGTCGATACTTGCCAGATCAGTATCAAGTACACGCCATGTTGTTTCCCACTTCATTGCCAGATTAAATTAACTTAGTTCTCAGATTTCTGGACGTCGATATACACCACTACAAGACTTGCTTCGTGGTACTTGTGTTGGTTTATGTCTCTTCTTAGTTATTGTTAACACTTGAACATGGATTATGAGTCTCACGACTAGTCTTGACTAGTCGTGTGACTAGTCTAGTAGTCTCAGTCTGACTGTCGACTAGCTTCTTCGTGTAGACTAGCTTGTTGAGTCGAGTGGTGGAGCGACTAGTCCAGACTAGTCTGGGTGTTTGAGTCGATCAACTCAATTTGGGAGGGATAAGGTTTTTTAGGGGAAATTGGGAGGGACAAGTGAGCAGTTGAGTACTTCATCCACTTCCTCATGAATAGCTATTACAATTGGCACAGCCTCAGGCTCTGCATCCACTTCCATGCATTCATGTTTTATTGTATAACGTACTGTACTATATAGTATATACTACATACTAGGTATTAGTAGTTGAGTACTGTAAGCTGGGTACTACAGTACCATGTTGAGTAGTCCAGCATTAGCCTAGACTACTAACGATTAGTCTATGAGTCTCAACCTCGGCTCTGACTCATGCACTTGTAATTCTTGCTCTTGAATACACTGCCTAGCTATGCATAACATTGCAGTGTTCTTGAGCATACGCTACTATTATCTGATAATTATATACAATCATCATGGCAACTGTTCACCATTAAGATGGCAACTATGGTAATAATCTGGCGACTTATGGCGACGAAAAAATCATCAAAACATGTCAACAAGCGATCTTGTTTCAAAGCCCTCGTCGAGGCAAACCCGCTGGTTAAGACGGATCGCTAATCAGATTAACTGTTTGTGAGATAAATCATTTCAAAAAAAGCAATTAATGTGATGATGTCAGTATGATGTGTACAATTGCTGCATTCATGCATGTGCTCTCTCCATATATAGGTAAAACCCATTGGAAAAGGAGCAGCATGGGAAGACATGCATTCTCACGGTTTCAACATAGATTTTCCCTATTTTCTAACAATACTTACTAAGAAAACCATTTTGTAAGCTCCAGGCAGGCACACATGCAATTTGATTTTAGAGAGAGGTTAGTTGTCCCAGGTTTGAGCCTGGGAGGATGGGATTGCCAACACCTCATAAACACAATTACGAGCACATATGTATGTTGAAAAACCAAATGTACAAGTCAAATGTGAAGTTACCAGTAGCTCACTATTGAAGACTAAATTACATTCTAAATCCCAAAAAGGGAACACGATGTTGATCAAGAATACAGTGTTAATGTTAATCTCGATGTATCTGCATCTTTCATGTCTCGCTATCTTCATAGTAGCTATATAAGCGTACCCGCACGTTCTTTAGCCTGCAAGTAGTCTGCATGGGCCAGAAGCTTGCTGCGTTATAGCTGTGGCCAGGCCTAGTCTTTAGCTCATTTAGTTAAGCTCTTGACTCGGCATGATCCCAGCTCATGGGGTGGCGTGCACAATTGTAGGGTCGTGGCGAGGGTAAAAAATAGAAGACGCAGAGTTTACACATCTCAAAGACCTGTTATCCCTGTGACTTTGTTCATCCACTCTGTCTTCGTCCAGCTTGGTTCACGTGCAGTTCATCTTAAGAGAGAAAGAGAGACAGAAAAAGGGAGAGAGAGCAGATCACCCACAAAAACCATCAATTGGTACCATAGCCTTAATGTTAGGACTTTTGGGCGTGTGGTGGCGATGATCATAGGTGTTTGGGGGCAACGATGGGGGATACATCTCCTAAAAAGTGTGGTGGAAAAGGCAGCGGCGAAAAGTACACGCCACCACCGGCCAGGAAGACCGGTGCAAGCAATGCAGACGTCAGCGTCCTGGTGCTAGCTGCCGCATCTCAATCTGTCCCAGATCACGTTGATGATGTAGGTTGTAACTATGGCACCGTGGAGGAGGCATGGAAGCCGATCCGCTGTGTGCTCATTGGCGAGGAGTGAAAAGGCGTGTGCACCCCAGCTCAAGAGGCAGTTTGATCACCACGACATGGCGGATGGGGAGACGATCCCGAAGTTCGCCAGAAAGCTTACCATGCTAGTGAGAAAGATCTGTTCCATTGGCATGACTCCGGCGGACAAGGCCATGGTGCAGCGATTGTTCAGCATCGTTCCAAACTGGTTCGCCAACATCGTCAACACGATCAAAATAAACCACAACAAAGGGGGATAAGAAGGGCCAAAGGACCTGATTCATCAAGTACATAAAGGTGCTTGGTGCATTCTGAATGTCCAAATGGCATGGTCATCCATTCAAACAACCCTTTGTCTTGAAGGTTGCTTTCCATTCATCCCCAGGTCTCATATGAATTTGATGATATCAGCTCCTTAAATCTAGCTTTGTGAACACTCTAGCAAGAGCACTCTAGCCCCACTAAGTTGATTCAACATATCATCCAGGTGGGGAATAGGGAATATGTACCTTACGATGATCTTGTTGATGGCTCTACTATCCACACACATGCGCCAAGATCCATTTTTCTTTGCTGTGAGCAGGGCTAGTACAGCACACCGGCTAATACTTTCTCGAATGTGCCTCCTATGGCAATTCCTCAACTTTCTCCTTCAATATATCATGCTCTTTTGGGCTCATTAGTGTGGAGGATCGGGAAGACTTGCTTCCATAATTAAGTCAATTCTATGTTGAATTCCTCTCATCAGTGGTAGGCCTTGTGGCTCTCCAAGTATGTTCTGAAATTCTGCTAATAAGCAATGTACCGTTGTTGGAATTTTGACAACCGGTTGCTCCTCTCCTTTCACAATAAGTGCAGCACACAAATCTGCCTCCTTCAAGTTGTCAGGACCCCGACTCGATGTCACATCGATCTAGCCGGTAACACCTCATATCACTTTGCGGCCTCACGCACGGTATCCCCACGGGTGTCGCCTTACCTTTGCCCAGGACCGTTTGCGTCTTTTGGCTCACGTATATGATAGTGTCGCTAGCATCCATATGATAAGGAGCCCGGGCTGACATGACTAGTCGTAAACCCAAAGTGGCACAGACTTACAGGGACAGGCATCCATGACCCAGCTTCGAACGTGTCGGTCATCAGCAAGTGGGTCCGGGCTGTAGCACTGGGCTAGCAGGACTCCGGTAAACCGGGCTGTAGCGGGCTAACAGGACTCCGGTACTCAATGCGTGACATTTCCCCGAAGGGACAGACACAGGAACGAAGAAGGACACATGCCGGCCAGCCTAAGTGTTCCAGAGCAGTAGCAAGCTACCATGGCTCAGCGGTAACACTAGGAGACATTTCCCGGTAAGAGAGGCTACTAAAGATAAACAACTAGATAGTCAGATCCCACACATACCAAGCATTTCAATCATACACACAATATGCTCGATATGTGCAAATACAACGAAGCATCACAACATGACTCTACGACACAAGTACTTTATTTAAGGCTCAGGGAGCCATACATAACATACACAAAGGTACGGGTCTCACGACCCAGCATTCAAGTCATACAGTCATACAAACCAGCAGCGGAAGTAACTTGTCTGAGTACAGACAACTACTAAAATAAAAGAGGCTTGGAAAGCCTAGCTATACTACATGGTCCTTCACAAGCTCAGGATCACCACCTGGGCCTTTAGCCTACTCGTTGATGTCAACGTCTACGTAGAACCCATTAGAAGGGGTTGCAGCGTCTTCTGTAAAATGTAAATTATAGCAACATGAGTACAAAGGTACTCAGCAAGACTTACATCAGATCCTACATACATGCATATTATCAAGAAGGGTTGCTGGAGTTGTTGCAGCAAGCCAGCTTTGACTCTTGGCTAGGCTAACCTACGAGACTCCAACTTGAAATGGTTTTGCGCACACGAGTCCACTACTCCCCAATTCAATACACTACCGAGGATCCACCTCCGTCTTCCTACGGAAGACCCATCCTCGGCACTCACGCTTATCTTGAGGCTTTTAGCAGTTTCCATTTACTTGTCTATGAACTGTATAGGCAACCAAGTAGTCCTTTACCGCGGACGCGGCTATTCGAATAGATCATGATAACCCTGCAGGGGTGTACTTCTTCATACATGTTTCCACCACTTAGCGTCTGCACACGACATGTGCTCGGCAGACTTCAAGCGAAAGCCGACGTGGGTGTAGACCACGACCTACCTAAACACCTAAGCCTCTAGTCCAGGTTTATCGCCTATCCAGGTTCCATCCGCAGGGAGTCCGGCCGAGGTTTCCCATACGGCCCCGAACGATGTGAACAGGGTTCCCGAGATACCTAACGGGTATTCGGTACACCCGGCCACGTACCTACCGCATCATAGCCCACCCCTACGGTCAGCGCTGTCCACGGCCTCCAGTAGGCTACAAACACCAGAAACTACTTGCAACTCCTGGACAGAGAGCTAGGGTGAATAAGAAGTCGAGCGGGGTCATATTTCAGGGCCCAATGCATGGTAGTAGCTGTATCTTAAATCACACATACAGATCTCAGTGCTTAAGGTCGGCTTCAATGAAACAACCCACCATGTACTCCTACATGGCCTCTCATCGATACCTTTACCAAATCGTGTTCACCACACCACTCTCATTACCGACATAATCATTTCACTCTAGCCCATCACCCAGATGAACCAGACCTGACACTACTCTAAGCATAGCAGGCATAGCAAGGTAGGAACAACACATACATATGGCTCAATCAACTCCTACACATGCTAGTGGGTTTCAACTAGTTACTGTGGCAATGACAGGTCATGCAGAGGAAGTGGGTTCAACTACCGTAGCACACAGCAGTTTGAAACGCGTTGTCTTAATGCAGTAAAAGAGAGCAGGAGCGAGAACATGGGATTGTATCGATATGATCAAATGGTTGGTTGCTTGCTTGATGGTTCGATGCACTGATACGGTTCTTCGTTAGGGTAGTCACGGTACTCCTCGGAGACAGAACCTGTCGCAAGGGACACCGATACACAACCATCACCAAACAATGTGCAACAATATGATGCATGCATGAAACATGGCAATATGAGTGTGTTGGGCTAATGCAACTAAAACCAGAAGGGTTTGAGCCAATTTGAATCAAAGATTCAAATTTCAAACTCAAACATGGCCTTTTAAAGTGCTTTTCCTTGTTTTGCATTAAACATCAAGTTAACTTGTTTAGTCATGCATGAAAATAGTACAGATGGATAGATTGGATTTTTCTGATCATTTTTCATATATAACTTGTCTGATTTGGAGTTACAGAATAAAAGTTATGAATTTTTGAAGTTTAAATTATATTCTGGAATTTCCTATATTAGAATAATTCCAGAAAATCATTATTGCGTCAGCCTGACGTCAGTGTGACGTCAGCAGGTCAACGGAACACGTCAGGGTCAAACCTGACAGTGGGTCCCGCATGTCAGGGTGATTATTTTAATTAAAGTTTAATTAAAACTAAACCTGTTTAATTAACAGGGCTGGGCCCCACCTGTCATTGACTCAGGGGAGTCAACCAGGGCCCACCCGTGGTCAAAGTCAATGCCAGCGGCGCCGGTGTTTAGCCGCCGGCGAGCCCGCCGCGGCGGCGGGAGTGGTTTTGGCCATTTCGGCCACCAAATGGGTCGCGGAGACCACCGGAGTGGAGCTGAGGACAAGCCGCAGCTCTTGGTGGAGTCCGTTGGGGTCGGGGTGGCCGGAGTTGGCGCCGGCGACGACTTTGGCGGCCACCGGGGTTCGGCCGAAGATGAACTTGGTGCTAGAGGGGTCGGTGAGGCTCGGGGAGTGGCTAGCTAGGTGCTGCGGGACTCGGTGAGTAAGATGGACACCATCTTGTGGCCGGAGTGTGGCCGGAAGCACGTCGGCGACGAGATCCGCGGCGGTGCGGGCGTGTGATCCTCGTGCGGTGGCTACACGGCTCGGGAATGAGAGAGAGAGGGTCGGAGGAGTAGCTAGGCTCACAGCGCTCCCGTAGAGGCCACCGGCGGGGTCGGGGACGAGCTGAGGCAGCGACGGCGTTGAAGGGGATCTCCGGCGACGGCGAGCTCGGGCGAGGTCGGTGCGGTGGTCTCGGGCCGCTCGAGCACACGGGGCTCGGCTAGCTCGATGAAGTGGACGGCGGCGAAGCTCCTGGACACGGTGGCACGGCGTGGGGTGGACGGAGGGCGTGGCTACGGCGAGGGGGTGGCGGCGATGGCGTCGGCCATGGCTGGGGCGTGCGAGGGGGAGGAGCTGGAGAGGAGAGGGGGTGTCTGGGGGGTTCGGGGGAGAGAGGGAGGCCGGTTCACGGCGTTAGCCGGGCGAGGGAGGCGGCGAGGCGGCGAGCAGGTGTGTGGCACCCATGCGGTGCTCGCCGTCGAGCACCTGCCTGCCTGGCTGGCCGGCAAGCAGCTCGCTGGCGCGGTGCTGGGCTGGGCCGGCAGGTGGGCCGGTGCTGGGCGACAGGTAAGCTTTTTCATTTTCTTCTGTTTTCTGTTTTTTTAATACTTCTGCAACTTTGTTGAATTTAATAAAATACCTAGGCAACTTCAAAAATCACCAAACTACTCCTGGTCCATAGTTGGATTATTTCCAACATGAAACATTTTAGTTTGGAGATATTTGAGCATTTAAATATTTTATATAATTTTAAATGCCCAAATTCAAATATTTATGATTTAATTCAAAAACCTTAGGATGGCCTAGGAAAATGTGCACCACTTTTGGCAGAGGTTCTGAACCAAGACAAAAATGATGGGCATTTTAGAAGGGCATTTCAGGTTCATTGAAAATTATTTTTAGTAAACCCTAATTGGTTTCAGAGGGGACTGGGGGTTCTGTCATCCCCATTTCAGGTTTCTGATGAAAAAGTAAACATGAAGCAACACTCTAATGCATGGCTAACTAGGATGTGACAACTCACCCCCACTCAAAAGAATCTCGCCCCGAGATTTGGGTTCCTCCGGGAAGAAGGCGGGATACTCGAGTCGAAGACGATCCTCCCTTTCCCAAGTTGCTTCATCTTCAGAATGGTGCGACCATTGTACTTTGAGAAACTTGATATTATGACGTCGAGTGGTACGCTCGGCCTGATCGAGGATACGAATGGGGTACTCTCGATATGTAAGATTATCTTGGAGATCAAGCGTTTCGTGGTCCACTCCACGGATAGGATCCGAGAAGCAACGCCTGAGTTGAGAAACGTGGAAGACATCGTGGACTCTAGAGAGGTGCGGAGGTAGATCCAACTGGTAGGCAACTTCTCCTCGTTTGGCAAGAATGCGAAAAGGTCCAATGTAACGAGGAGCCAATTTGCCTTTAATACCGAAACGATGGGTTCCCTTCAGAGGGGTAACCCGAAGGTAAGCCTTCTCGTCAACCTCGAAAGTCGTAGCCTTATGTTTTCGGTCATATTGGCTCTTTTGACGGGATTGGGCTGTTTTCAATTTTTCACGAACGATGCGAACTTGTTCTTCTGCTTCCTGAATCATATCCGGGCCAAAGAATTGTCTTTCCCCGGTCTCTGACCAGTTAAGGGGTGTTCGACACCGTCGTCCATAGAGAACCTCAAAAGGGGCTTTACCCAAGCTAGATTGATAGCTGTTGTTGTAAGCGAATTCGGCAAATGGAAGGCACTTCTCCCAATCCATTCCGAATGAGATAACAGAGGCTCGAAGCATGTCTTCTAGAATCTGGTTGACGCGTTCCACTTGACCACTCGACTGAGGGTGGAAAGCGGTGCTAAAGGAGAGACGGGTTCCCATAGCATTTTGGAAACTTTCCCAAAATCGAGAGGTGAAAAGACTTCCTCGATCCGAGTTAATTTCCAAAGGAACACCATGGAGGGACACTATTCGGGAGATGTATAAGTCTGCCAGCTGACTAGCGGTTATACTCTCTCGAACAGGTAGGAAATGGGCTACTTTGGAAAGACGATCGACAACGACGAAGATAGCATTATTCCCTCTCCTGGTCCTGGGAAAACCGGTAATGAAATCCATACCAATTTTATCCCATTTCCATTCAGGAATAGCTAGGGGTTGAAGGGTGCCAGCAGGCCATTGATGCTCTGCTTTTACACGACGACAGACGTCGCAATTAGCAATATATTGAGCAATTTCTCTCTTCATCCTAGTCCACCAGAACCTCTGGCGTAGGTCCTGATACATCTTAGTACTACCGGGATGAATAGTGAGAGGAGATTCATGAGCCTCCTTAAGGATCAACTGCCGTAGATGCTGGTTCTTGGGAACCACTAGACGGTTCTCAAAGTACACAACACCATGATCATTTGTGGAGAAACAACTAGCACCTCCGCTAGCAATGTTCTCCTTGATCTTAGCTATTCCCTTATCTCGCTTCTGGGCAGCAATGATTTGATCCGTAAGAGTAGGTTTCGCCACCAAGGTGGAAAGAAATCCTTGAGGAACAATGTGAAGGTTAAGCTTACGAAATTCCTCATGGAGAAGCGGTTGACTTTGTTGTAACATCAGATTGTTACAATAAGATTTACGACTTAGCGCATCAGCCATGACGTTGGCTTTCCCTGGGGTGTAGGTTATTCCTAAGTCGAAGTCTGTGATCAATTCAACCCAACGTCTTTGCCTGAGATTCAGATCCGGTTGGGTGAAGATGTACTTCAGGCTTTGGTGATCAGTGAATATTTCGCAACGATTACCGAGGAGGTGATGTCGCCAGGTCTTAAGTGCATAGACTACGGCTGCAAGCTCTAGATCATGAGTAGGATAATTCTCCTCATGTGGGTGCAATTGCCGTGAAGCGTAGGCAATTACGTGTCGATCTTGCATGAGAATGCAACCTAGTCCTTGTCGCGAGGCGTCGCAGTAGATAACAAAGTCCTTGGAGAAGTCTGGCGGTACCAGTACGGGAGCAGAAGTCAGGCGTCTTTTCAGTTCCTGAAAACTGTGCTCACATTGTGGAGTCCACTCGAACTTCTTATCTTTCTTGAGGAGTTCGGTTAGAGGTTTAGCAACTTTGGAGAAGTTCTCGACAAAGCGACGACAATAGCTCGCTAAGCCCAGAAAACTCCGAACTTGCTTGACCGATTCAGGTGGAGTCCAATTAAGGACGGCTTGAACTCGCTCAGGGTTAACAGCAATACCTTTACCAGATATTACATGACCCAGATAGGTCACTTCTGATAACCAGAATTCACATTTAGAAAATTTGGCATAAAGGCGATGCTCTCGAAGTTTCTTCAACACTAGCCTTAGATGTTCGGCATGTTCTTCCTCGTTCTTGGAGTAGATGAGTATATCATCAAGGTAAACCACGACGAATTTATCCAAATACTCCATGAAGATTGAGTTCATTAACCGAGAAAAGGTGGCTGGAGCGTTGGTTAAACCGAAGGACATGACGGTGTACTCGTATTGGCCATAACGAGTAACAAAGGCCGTTTTAGGAATGTCCCCGTTCCTGATTTTGATTTGATGGTAGCCCAACCTCAAATCCATTTTGGAGAAGATTGAGGATCCAGCGAGCTGATCATACAGGTCGTTGATCCTGGGGAGCGGATATTTGTTCTTGATTGTGACCAAATTGATAGGTCGATAATCTACAACCATCCGGTCCGTACCATCCTTCTTCTTGACGAAGAGGACGGGGCAAGCCCACGGAGATGAACTAGGTCGGATGAAACCCTTTTTCAAGGACTCATCGAGTTGTTTCTTAAGCTCGGCTAGTTCTAGTGGTGCCATCTTATAGGGTCTTCTAGCAATCGGCACGGTTCCTGGAATGAGGTCTATTACGAACTCAACATCCCTGTCAGGTGGAACACCTGGCAATTCCTCTGGGAAGACATCCGGGAAGTCACGGACTACCGGAACGTCCTCAAGGTCTGGCAAAGGGCTGGCGTTAAGAGAGTATAATTGTCGCTTGGCTAATCGGGTCAAGACATTGACTATCTTCCCCGAAGGATGAGTGAATTGAACAATCCTAGAGAAGCAATCAATTTTGGCATGATGGGCTGACATCCAGTCCATACCCAAAATGATATTAATATCTGAAAATTTGAGAGCTATCAAAGATGCAAGGAAAACAAGTCTGTCGACTTGGATTTCATTTCCATAACTTACCCTGGAGGTCTGCCATCTAGAACCAGGAGTAGAAATTTCCATAGTGGATGGCATGTCACAGAATGCGGTGTTATGCAAGCGAGCATAGTTCTCGGATATAAATGAATGAGAGGCTCCTGTATCGAAAAGAACAGATGCCGGGTGGCAATTAACAAGGAGCGTACCGAGAACGACGTTGGGATCTTCTTGAGCTTCTTCGGCAGAGATACAGTTGACATGGCCACGTGTAGCGGTGGCCGGCTTGGCGTGGAACACTTTCCCTGTCGGTTTGCCACGGCCAACAGCTTTAGCAGACTGGTTGGGGTTGGTCTGGGGACACTCACGCATATAGTGACCAGATTCCCCACACTTGAAACAGGTCACGGAACTGGTACGCGGGGGAGCATTGTTGGTTGGACCCCCATAGGGCTTGGCTGGAGCAGACTGTTGAACAGGGCGAGGCGCCTGGAAAGATGGCCTCGGTGTGAACCTGGGTGGCAGGGCGGTGTTGGGCACCCACACGCGGCGCTTCTGAGGACCAGCACCGGATGAGGAACCCATGTCACGGCCATGCTTGCGTGTTGCGTCATAATCAGTCTGACCAGTTTCAGCACTGATGGCCTTGTTGACAAGTTTCTAAAAAGATGTGCACTCATGCAGACGGAGGTCGCGGCGAAGCTCAGGACTAAGTCCCTTATGGAACCTTGCTTGCTTCTTGGCATCAGTAGAAACTTCCTCAGTTGCATATCGTGCGAGGTTACCAAACTCCCTGCTATAAGCATCCACAGAGAGTCGGCCTTGGGTGAAATTGCAAAATTCCTCACGTTTACGGTCCATGAGACCCTCCGGAATGTGATGTTCACGGAAAGCCTCGCTGAATTCACCCCAAGTAGTGACATGGCCCGCTGGGCGCATAGCTCCATAATTCTCCCACCATAGACTGGCGGGGCCTTCAAGATGATATGCAGCAAAGGTGACCTTGTCAGCCTCAGCTACTAGCGCGGAACGCAGCTTGTGAGAGATACTGCGAAGCCAATCATCAGCGTCGAGAGGCTCGACGGAGTGGTGGAACGTGGGTGGATGTAATTTGATAAAATCACTGAGTGACACCACGTTAGTCCTCTGATGGTGTGCTGTGTTTTGTTCAATACGCTCCAACAAACGGTTGGTCTCCCGCTTGTTTCTCTCAGCTTCCATCATAACCTCGGCTAGGGAAGGGGGATGAGGCAGATTTGCATCCCTGACTTCACTGCCTTCGGCCTGCTCTTGAGGAGCAGGGTTAGTGCGCATGTTGACCATCCTAGGTAAACAAGACAATGATTCAGTCAGAATGATAAAATTCCGACATAGGATACAAAATGTAAGGAATAACTCGAAATGCAAGATGATCATCCGTATGACATGGTAGATACAGAAACTGCTTCTTTATTCCATCGTCATACACACCATACAGGGTTTAGTACAAGACCAAACAAAGTACTATTACGGTGAAAAGAGGATTACATCTCATCAGAGGCATCCCAAGCTCCTATACATTATTTTTCTACACCTCCGGAAGGCGATACAACTAGGTCATTGTGACGCCCGGGTAATTAAGCTACAGTGATCCTCTGCTAATGGTGCCACGTCACCTTGTTTATAGTTGCTGATCTCGAGTTAGTTCGAAACCGATTCAAATTCAAATTCAAAAATAGGCAAACAATAAAAGTTTTCAAATATTAAAACTAAAATGTTCGGAGTGAACCAAATATTGCATAGATAATTATGGTGGAGCAACCAAACTTTGATAAAATGTTTAAAGGCCCTAAAACAATTAAAACAATAGTGAAGACAATTAAACAAAGGCCTATTGAATTTATAAAATGCTAACACTATTTTATTATGCGTTAAGAATTAATCTCGTAGTAGTTTATTGGTTAATACAAATTAGGCACTAGTGGTAATTTTATAAAACTAAAATAAAAGAAAACAGAAAAGAAATAGAATAAAAACAAAAGAAGAAAAGGAAACAGAACCAAAAAAAA
>NC_041393.1:349814922-349816927 GCF_002162155.2 Triticum dicoccoides | reverse complement strand
TGAATCATATCCGGGCCAAAGAATTGTCTTTCCCCGGTCTCTGACCAGTTAAGGGGTGTTCGACACCGTCGTCCATAGAGAACCTCAAAAGGGGCTTTACCCAAGCTAGATTGATAGCTGTTGTTGTAAGCGAATTCGGCAAATGGAAGGCACTTCTCCCAATCCATTCCGAATGAGATAACAGAGGCTCGAAGCATGTCTTCTAGAATCTGGTTGACGCGTTCCACTTGACCACTCGACTGAGGGTGGAAAGCGGTGCTAAAGGAGAGACGGGTTCCCATAGCATTTTGGAAACTTTCCCAAAATCGAGAGGTGAAAAGACTTCCTCGATCCGAGTTAATTTCCAAAGGAACACCATGGAGAGACACTATCCGGGAGATGTATAAGTCTGCCAATTGACTAGCGGTTATACTCTCACGAACAGGTAGGAAATGGGCTACTTTGGAAAGACGATCGACAACGACGAAAATAGCATTATTCCGTCTCTTGGTCCTGGGAAAACCGGTAATGAAATCCATGCCAATTTTATCCCATTTCCATTCAGGAATAGCTAGGGGTTGAAGGGTGCCAGCAGGCCGTTGATGCTCTGCTTTTACACGACGACAGACGTCGCAATTAGCAATATACTGAGCAATTTCTCTCTTCATTCTGGTCCACCAGAACCTCTGGCGTAGGTCCTGATACATCTTAGTACTACCGGGATGAATGGTGAGAGGAGATTCATGAGCCTCCTTAAGGATCAACTGCCGTAGATGCTGGTTCTTGGGAACCACTAAACGGTTCCCAAAGTACACAACACCATGATCATTTGTGGAGAAACAACTAGCACCTCCGCTAGCAATGTTCTCCTTGATTTTAGATATTCCCTTATCTCGCTTTTGGGCAGCAATGATTTGACCCGTAAGAGTAGGTTTCGCCACCAAGGTGGAAAGAAATCCTTGAGGAACAATGTGAAGGTTAAGCTTCCGAAATTCCTCATGGAGAAGCGGTTGACTTTGTTGTAACATTAGGTTGTTACAATAAGATTTACGACTTAGCGCATCAGCCATGACGTTGGCTTTCCCTGGGGTGTAAGTTATTCCTAGGTCAAAATCTGTGATCAACTCAACCCAACGTCTTTGCCTGAGATTCAAATCCGGTTGGGTGAAAATGTACTTCAGACTTTGGTGATCAGTGAATATTTCGCAACGGTTACCGAGGAGGTAATGTCGCCAGGTCTTTAGTGCATAGACTACGGCTGCAAGCTCTAGGTCATGAGTAGGATAATTCTCCTCATGTGGGTGCAATTGTCGTGAAGCGTAAGCAATTACGTGTCGATCTTGCATGAGAATGCAACCTAGTCCTTGTCACGAGGCGTCGCAGTAGATAACAAAGTCCTTGGAGAAGTCTGGCGGTACCAGTACGGGAGCAGAAGTCAGGCGTCTTTTCAGTTCCTGAAAGCTGTGCTCACATTGTGGAGTCCATTCGAACTTTTTATCTTTCTTGAGGAGTTCGGTTAGAGGTTTAGCAACTTTGGAGAAGTTCTCGACAAAGCGACGACAATAGCTCGCTAAGCCTAGAAAACTCCGAACTTGCTTGACCGATTCAGGTGGAGTCCAATTAAGGACGGCTTGAACTCGCTCAGGGTTAACAGCAATACCTTTACCAGATATTAAATGACCCAGATAGGTCACTTCCGACAACCAGAATTCACATTTGGAAAACTTGGCATAAAGGCGGTGCTCTCGAAGTTTCTTCAACACTAGCCTTAGATGTTCGGCATGTTCTTCCTCGTTCTTGGAGTAGATGAGTATATCATCGAGATAAACTACGACGAATTTATCCAAATACTCCATGAAGATTGAGTTCATTAACCGAGAAAAGGTGGCTGGAGCGTTGGTTAAACCGAAGGACATAACGGTGTACTCGTATTGGCCATAACGAGTAACAAAGGCCGTTTTAGGGATGTCCCCGTTTCTGATTTTAATTTGATGGTAGCCCAACCTCAAATCCATTTTGGAGAAGA
>NC_041393.1:349808186-349810351 GCF_002162155.2 Triticum dicoccoides | reverse complement strand
AGGTGTGCTATGGGCGATGGGCCCAGACCCCTGTGCGCTTAGGTTTAGACCGGCGTGCTGGCCTCTCTGTTTTGCCTAGGTGGGGCTGCGACGTGTTGATCTTCCGAGGCCGGGCATGACCCAGGAAAGTGTGTCCGGCCAAATGGGATCGAGCGTGTTGGGTTATGTGGTGCACCCCTGCAGGGAAGTTAATCTATTCGAATAGCCGTGATCTTCGGTAACAGGACGACTTGGAGTTGCACCTTGACCTTATGACAACTAGAACCGGATACTTAATAAAACACACCCTTCCAAGTTCCACAGACAACCCGGTGATCGCTTTTCCGCAGGGCGACGAGGAGAGGATCGCCGGGTAGGATTATGCTATGCGATGCGACTGGAGATGTGCTTGGAGATGCTACCTGGATATGCTACTTGGAGATGCTACTTGGAGGACTTCAATCTACTCTCTTCTACATGCTGCAAGACGGAGGCTGCCAGAAGCGTAGTCTTCGACAGGATTAGCTATCCCCCTCTTATTCTGGCATTCTGCAGTTCAGTCCACTGATATGGCCTCCTTACACATATACCCATGCATATGTAGTGTAGTTCCTTGCTTGCGAGTACTTTGGATGAGTACTCACGGTTGCTTTCTTCCCCTTTTCCCCTTTCCTTTCTTTCTGGTTGTCGCAACCAGATGCTGGAGTCCAGGAGCCAGACGCCACCGTCGATGACGACCCCTACTACACCGGAGGTGCCTACTACTACGTGCTGCCCGCTGACGACGACCTGGAGTAGTTAGGAGGATCCCAGGCAGGAGGCCTGCGCCTCTTTCGATCTGTATCCCAGTTTGTGTTAGCCATCTTATGGCAACTTGTTTAACTTATGTCTGTACTCAGATATTGTTGCTTCCGCTGACTCGTCTATGATCGAGCACTTGTATTCGAGCCCTCGAGGCCCCTGGCTTGTATTATGATGCTTGTATGACTTATTTATGTTTTAGAGTTGTGTTGTGATATCCTCCCGTGAGTCCCTGATCTTGATCGTACACATTTGCGTGCATGATTAGTGTACGATTGAATCGGGGGCGTCACAAGTTGGTATCAGAGCCGACTGCCTGTAGGAATTCCCCTTTCCAACTCCTTGGCCGAAGTTGAGTCTAGTCATTGCAAAACTTTTACTAACTCGGCTGTGTGCCTTACGGGCCCACGTCGCCATTGGGTGGTATTAGGATCTTTTATTCCTCGACCTATACTCTGGGACTCTGATCTCTCTTCTATTCGGGTTAAATGATTTTTGCTAAATCTAACATTAGGATCTCGTTATCACTTTCACCCGGAGAGCCCCTTATTAATGATGACCGTCTACGGCACGTGAAGACCCTGAAGATACTCTCCGTTGTTAACCCGAGAACTTATGTTCATCGCATTTGCAATTCCCCTTCCACCGTCAACCCTTATGGATAACTACTTGCAGTTGTTATTCTTACATTCATCCCCAGTTGGTCTTGTTATTACCAGATACCTCGAAACACTCGTCGTTGTCTCGATAATCCTTGAGATTATCACCTTCCTGTTCCTTGTCACCTGAATACCCCTATGGATAATTCTCGCACTTATCGAGTATCCGCTCATCCCCCAGTTGTTCATGTGTTTCACAATGGTCTTCGAAATACTATTTGATCCTCCAAAAATCCTTAATAGCTTATTGCTCTGCAATACTTGTCTGCTTGCATTATGGATGCTTCCCATTGGCAATATTCGTTAGTATCCTTAGGCATCGTCATTTTGATCCTATTGATTCAGCATGTGTGCGAATGCACACAAACATCTATCAACCCTTCTAAATTATCCTTCCGGCTCAGACATCATTTTTGAACATGAGCTGGTTCTCGACCAAACCATTTGTCGTCAATTGTGCCTCTGGTATATTCAACTTATCCATCCCTACTCAGAGCATTGCTTCTGATCCTTTGTTTTGGAAATCGAAATTCCTTTATTATCTAAGCATCGAATCATTCCGATGTTCTACAATATGATGCCCGTGCATTCTTCTTCCTCTGGTTGAGTACCGATGCTCACGTCAGATCCCTTGTGGACCACCAGATCCTTTGTTGGATTTTATCTGACAACGCCCTTCATATTCAATAACCTTGTGAGCCTTTCCTCTGATACATAATGCCTTTG
>NC_041393.1:349803833-349805021 GCF_002162155.2 Triticum dicoccoides | reverse complement strand
GCCGTCGGCAACTCGCGCGCGAGCCCCCGACGCGGCCTCGTCCCCTGCTGCTCGCCTGCAACTGCTATCGCTGTTGCTTCGCTTGCTGTTGCCTACTATCGAGCGCCTCCCCCTACCACCTCCAGCCGCACCCCCCTGCGCCCGCTCCACCCAGCCGGTCCGCGGCCACCCCTTCGCCGCCTCCCCTGGCCCTGGCCGCCGGCGTGCTCCGTGTGCGTGCCCAGCGCCCCTCGGGCACGCGCCTGTTCGGGCCATGCCCATTAGCCACGCGCCCAGCGCCCGTTAGGCTAGATGGGCCACTGCCATTCAGGCCCCACGGCCCCAGAACGTTTTATATAAAAAAAGGAATTAAAATTAATAATAATAATAATAATAATTAATTAATTAATTAATTAATTAAGGAATTAATTAAGTTAATTAATCATAATTAGATTAATCAAATTAACTAATTAGTCTAATTAAACTGTGATTAGTTTAGCTAAAACCTGATTAGCCTAAACAGGGTATGACAGGTGGGCCCCACTGGACCCACACGTCAGTTTGACCAGTCAACGCCCCTGTTGACTGCTGACGTCATGCTGACGTCATGATGACATCAGCAAACACTGTTTTGGATAAGGTTGGATTTAAATGAATAAATAAAATCAGAAAATGATTTAAATCTTTAGAAAATCATATCTTTTAATCCGTAATTCGGATGAAAATAATTTCAACATGAAAGTTGCTCAGAACGATGAGACGAACCCGGATACGTAGCCCGTTCGTCCACCACGCACCCCTAACATATCAAACTCGCAACTTTCCCCCTCCGGCTCCTCTGCCCGAAAACACGAAACACCGGGGATATTTTCCCGGATGTTTCCCCCTTCACCGGTATCGCCCATCCCTACGTTAGGTCATACCTAGCACCGCGTATTGCCGCGTCTTGCTTTGTGTTGCATTTGATTGCTCTATTATTTATTGTGTTCCCCCTCCGTTACTCCTTTCCGGTAGACTCCGAGACCGACGCTGCTGCTGCCCAGTTCGACTACGGAGTTGACGACCCCTCTCTCTTGCCAGAGCAACCAGGCAAGCCCCCCCCTTGATCACCAGATATCGCCTATTCTATTCTATACTGCTTGCATTAGAGTAGTGTAGCATGTTACTGCTTTCTGTTAATCCTATTCTGATGCATAGCCTGTCATTGCT
>NC_041393.1:349763266-349802876 GCF_002162155.2 Triticum dicoccoides | reverse complement strand
GATACTTAATAAAACACACCCTTCCAAGTTCCACAGACAACCCGGTGATCGCTTTTCCGCAGGGCGACGAGGAGAGGATCGCCGGGTAGGATTATGCTATGCGATGCGACTGGAGATGTGCTTGGAGATGCTACCTGGATATGCTACTTGGAGATGCTACTTGGAGGACTTCAATCTACTCTCTTCTACATGCTGCAAGACGGAGGCTGCCAGAAGCGTAGTCTTCGACAGGATTAGCTATCCCCCTCTTATTCTGGCATTCTGCAGTTCAGTCCACTGATATGGCCTCCTTACACATATACCCATGCATATGTAGTGTAGTTCCTTGCTTGCGAGTACTTTGGATGAGTACTCACGGTTGCTTTCTTCCCCTTTTTCCCCTTTCCTTTCTTTCTGGTTGTCGCAACCAGATGCTGGAGTCCAGGAGCCAGACGCCACCGTCGACGACGACCCCTACTACACCGGAGGTGCCTACTACTACGTGCTGCCCGCTGACGACGACCTGGAGTAGTTAGGAGGATCCCAGGCAGGAGGCCTGCGCCTCTTTCGATCTGTATCCTAGTTTGTGTTAGCCATCTTATGGCAACTTGTTTAACTTATGTCTGTACTCAGATATTGTTGCTTCCGCTGACTCGTCTATGATCGAGCACTTGTATTCGAGCCCTCGAGGCCCCTGGCTTGTATTATGATGCTTGTATGACTTATTTATGTTTTAGAGTTGTGTTGTGATATCCTCCCGTGAGTCCCTGATCTTGATCGTACACATTTGCATGCATGATTAGTGTACGATTGAATCGGGGGCGTCACATATCCCACGAGTCACGCGGAACGATAGACGACACAGATAGTGCGAACTAGTGATACTACCACTAACTCAGACCGATCCGTAGTAGTCCTCATAGAAGTCACCTCCATAGCCTGGAAGCTCAACATGATCATCCGGAAACAGACGATCTCGCGGAGCTTGTGGACCATAGGGACTAGGATGAGGTCTTGGACCAACAGACGGTGGCCTGCGGGGACCACGAGGTGGGGTGATGCCTCCTACATCACGCCAACCCATCACGTCTGGCAGAAGCTTCGACTTGGCGTGAAGTTGGCCTTGTTGGGACTTGTACATTTCCGCTTGGCGAGCATCTTCATGATGATGGTGTCATTGTTATGCTTGAGCTCGATGGCGTTCGTCGTCGTCGTGCACATGATGCTTGGAGGTGACTTGCCCTTCATGACGATGTGGATCACGAACGTGATGGTGGTCGCCATGTAGATGTTGACCTGGATGACTTGCGCTTGCATCTTGTTTGTGCTCCGAAGATGATCGACTTGGTCGCCGCCGCCTTGAAGATGACGAAGGGGAAGTAGACTTGATCAAGGCCTGAATCTCCTCCATCCTTGCATCTTGCTCCTCTTTATGTGTGGAAAGCTTCTTGTCGATGTGCTCTCGCAATCTTGATTGTGCGCCTTGCACTTGTCGTTGTAGATCGAAGATAGACGCTTTGGTGATGTAGTTGTTCACGCCGTCGTTGTTGTCGAGGACCGGAGAGGAAATGCCTTGCCTATCCATCACAAGACCCGAGCAAATATGAGTGGGAGAAAGAGAAGAACTTATACCAATGTACCTTGACCGAAGTTGACAATGAATCAAGTTCACTCAAATGCGGACAATGAAATAGCACTATTGGTACCAATCCTTGTCGGTTCTCACACCTACACAAGTAAAGCTTATGGTGGAGCTCAGTGAGGATAGTGGCACAAAAATTTAATGCAAAATGTTAGCAAGAGTCAATAATGTTGAAAGAGATTTACAAATTCACAAGTGAAACAAATGGACCAATAGCAATATGGAAGGCACACGGAAACACACACATGGATAGATAAATGGGGTCGTGCAACCAAGGAATGAGCACAAAATGTGGAATCCACAGAAAACGCTCGTGTTGCACAACTCAAGAGAGACGCTAGCACGATTGCTCAATAGGCGGATATGACACTTGTGCACAACCTATAAGATGCAAAATGGATATACTTTCTATCCCAAGTATGCTATGTATGTATGGTTCCCGGTATTTCTCTCAAGATGTTCCAAGATGATCGTATATGACAATCTTATATTCAATGTGGTATGATGCTATGACACTTGCTTACAAGCTTATTTGCTCTCTTTCTTTTGCTTAAAAGCTTTTTTTTTGTGGCCACTTTTGCACAATGCACAAACCAAGATAGCAATTGTGTATATGCGGGAACAAACTTGTGACACAAGATATGATATGATGATACCAAATGATATGGTATGTATGCAATGGAAGGTGTAGATCAATGATCACTAATGTGCACAAGTAATGTTGCGGGCAATACTCAAATGGCTAGTCTCAATAGGCAAGTAACGCAAAATGGGCTAGGGGTTAACAATGCAATGGTAAGGGGAATATACAATGGAGGGTTACCACGATACCAAGATGATATGGAGGTTACCGTCCGGCGATGATGAGTAGCGGTGTTCTTGATGTAGAAACCAAGATGATGGAGACTCGTCCCTAAGTAGCCGAAACACCTTAGGAAACGGAAAAACCGCAAACTCAAAATCTCACACGTCAAATGTCAAAATGTTGGTAGCGGAAAGCGATGGTGGTTTGCACTTGGCAATGCGGAAGTGGAATGATGGGCTATACACATGTCAAAGTTGAAGTTGCCACCCCTAAGTAGCCGAAACACCTTAGGAGACACAAGCCACAACTCGAACAAGCTCAAACAAAATTGGGTTAAGTTGGGTGTCGGAAGTGTATGGTGGGCACGTCTATGTGGAAATGGTGGTGGTGGTTGATGAAGAAGCAACCGTCCCTAAGTAGCCGAAACACCTTAGGAGACTCAAATCACTACTCAAGCAACCACTAATGCTATAGGGAACAAATTGGGTTAGGTTGCGGAAGTCGGGGGTAGCTATGCGGATGATATGGTGGAGGGCCTAGGCAAACTTGCCAAATTTTCAAAATTTTGATGGAGTCAAATGATGTTGGTGGTATTTTTGTGGGAAGGGGGATGTCAAGAGCTTGAAAACGAGCTAAAGAACGTCAAAATCAAACTCCGAATGAATTAGTTATGGTCAAAACGGTGAAACGGGAAAAGCTGAAATCTCAGGGGCCGGATATCCGGTGGTTTGGCCGGATCTCCGGTGGCTGAAAGTCCAGAACTATGCGCGAAATGCGCTCCAGGGGCCGGATGTCCGGGCTAATGGCCAGATGTCCAGGCAGGCCGGATGTTCGCTGGTCGGGCCGGATGTCCGGTGATGCGGAGCATCCCTCGCTCATCCCCATGGACGTGCCTACATCTCCCTCAAGACCACTCGGACCCATGACACGAGCCCGAGCTAAGGCTATTGAAGATAAGGTGAACTCGCTCCTCTCCGAACTTCTCTTCCTACTCACGAGACATGGCTACTACCGCATTCGGAAACGCTGTGTGTGATCAGGTGTTTGGAGGTGAGCCATGGAACAACTACATACAAGAGCCAAGACGGCGAAGACCCCAAGCATGATGGACAAGAAGAAGAGCTGCCGTGGAAGCTACAGGCGTCGGACGACCGACCCAGTCCGGGCGTCCGACGAACACTAGGACACGGACGACCGAGCTTCCCGGACGTCCGGTACTTCGCCACCCAAACCAAATCTACGTCCGTCCGAAGCGGACCGGACGACCGGACGACATGCATCCGAGCCGAATCTACGGACGACCGACGACCTCCGGACGTCCGGACTGTCATGAAGCTCCGGACGACCGACCCTCTCCGGACAACCGACGCGCCCACGTCAGAGCTGAATCTACGGACGTCCGAGCACAACCGGACGACCGGACCATCCCGAGCCTCCGGACGTCCGACGCCTTCCGGACGTCCGGCACCTGAGTGACCGCACCTGCGGGCTGGAGCCCTTGTATCACTTCACTTTGACTTCCATTTGCACTACGACTATAAATAGGTTGCCCCCACCTCCTAGTTAGGGTTAGCATTGGTTTAGCTCATATTTTGTGTGAGAGCCTTGCTCATCCACTTGGTTACTTCTCCTCGGAGCTCACGACCTCTTCGGAGAAGATCCCGAAGTGGATTCAAGACCTCTGTACGAAGAAGAATGGTTCCTTTGTATCCTTACCTTTGTTGATTTTGGATCATATGTTACTCTATGTTGTCGGTGATCTAGCACTCGTGTGATTGATTCCTAGTTGGTTTAGTGATTCTCTCTCTTGTTTTCCCCGTGTTTCCCCTTTGTGCTTCCGCGTGTTCTTCGTGAATCCCCGTAGGATCCACCCAAACGTGAAAGATCGTCACCATAGGGTTCCACCCTACATCATCCAGGCTCCCAATCCGAGGATGAACTCGAGGAACTCGATTTTGGGGGCGGAAATTGATGATTTCGGGGGCAAAATTGCGAAGATTTTGTGGATGGAAAGTGGGGAAACTTGGGGAGATGCTAGATCCAGTTGAAACCAAGCAAATCCATGGATCAAAATCAACAAAACATCATCAAACCAACAAATCACAAAAAAAATTGGGGCTATTTTTGGTGGGGATTTTCGGATTTAGGACGAAATCAACAAAATCAAGCTAGAAAACACGGGGTAGGGGCTCCAAAAACGTGATCAACGTGGCTCATGATACCAAGATGATGTAAGGCTGAACCCTATGTGGACGATCTTTCACGTTTGGAGTGGATCTTACGGGGAAACACGAAGAACGCGTGGAAGAACATGAGGAAATCACGGGGAGGAACGAGAGAAACACTCAACCGACAAGAGATCAATCACACAAGGTCTAGATCATCGAAGCACGAGTAGCACGAGATACAAAGTCAACATCGGACGATACAAGTGGCGGTAGCTCATCTCCGAGAGGAGGTCTTGAATCCACGAGGGATCTTCCCGTAAAGGGGTCTTGAATCCATGGTGGATCTTCTCCGAAGAGGCACGGTCCCTCACGTTGAGTAGATCCGGTATGGATGAGCTATGCTCTATCTCAAACGAGCTATCACAAAGCTAACCCTAAAACTTAGGTGGAGGGGGAGTATATATAGTCTAAGGTTGAAGGGGTACAAGGGCCTCGGCTCAGATGCGCTGCACGCAGGCAGGGGAGGCTGGATGTCCGGGCGTCGGGCCGGATGTCCGGTCCTTCGTGAGGTGCCGGATGTCCAGGCTATCGGGCCGGATGTCCGGGCTGGAGTGGCTGTTTCTTCTGCTCTCTGGATAGGCGGGGCCGGATGTCCGGGCAAAGAGGCCGGATGTCCGGGCAAAGATGCCGAATGTCCGGGGCTTCGGGAGGAGCTGGATGTCCGGGGCATGTGGCCGGATGTCCGTGCTGTTGGGGTCGTTCCCAGATGCATTCTGTGAAGGAGGCCGGATTTCCGGAGGTGCCGCCGGATGTCCGGGCTGGACCAGATGTCCGGGACATGGCCGGATGTCCGGCTGCTGTAGCAGCAGACTCTTCTTCCTTCTTCTCTTCCACGCTTCCGCGCACTCTCGGCCTTGGTCCTTGGGTTCTCCATGGTCTCCTCGGGTGTACCTGAGTATGCACAAGGTCCGCGCTTGAAGTAGCAACCATGTCTCCTGTGTGGAAAGTGAAGGGTTAGAGAGGATCGAGTTCACCTTGTGTCCAATGGCGTATGCTCGAGGTCTCATCATATGTCCTCTTGGGGCTCGGAGAGTAGTCGGAGTGTACATGGGGATGAACGTGGGATGCTCCGCATCAGCTTTGCTCCTACCTCTACTCTTGAGAGAGAGAGACTACCACTCCCATGGAGTTCAAGACCTCCATGTGAGAAGATCCCGCGGGATTCAAGCCCCCCTTCATGGGAAGATCCTTCTAGGATTCAAGCCCTCATCTCCTTCATAGGATTTGGGATGAACTCTACCTTGTATGTTTCTCTTTGTTGTTCATATCCCTTGTGGATCTTGTGTGTTTGATTGTTTAGTGGATGTGTGATTGGACTTGTTCTTGAGTGTTTCCCCTTGTGATTTCTCCCCGTTCTTCCCCGTGTTCATCGTGTTCTTCGAGGGATCCCACTCCAAACATGAAAGATCGGCCTACACCGGGTTAGCCCCGTATCATATGGTATCATGAGCCACATTGATCACGTTTTTGGAGCCCCTACCCCTCTTTTTCGAGCTTGATTTTGTTGATTTCGTCCTAAATCCGAAAAACCCCACCAAAAATAGCCCTAATTTTTTTTGTGATTTGTTGGTTTGATGATGTTTTGTTAATTTGATCCATGGATTTGCTTGGTTTCGTGTGGATCTAGCATTTCCCCAAGTTTCCCCATCTTCCATCCATAAAATCTCGTCAATTTTGACCCCGAAATCTCCATTTTCCGCCCAAAATCGCGTCCCGGAACTCAATTCTCGCGTTGACCCCGACCCATCGGACGACCGGCGTTTTACGGATGTCCGGACCCCCACGAAGCACCAGACGTCCGACCTTTCCCGGACGACCGGAACCCCTAACCCGAACCAAATTTACGAATTTCTGACTTTCCCGGACGTCCGACGCTCCGGACATCCGACCTTTACGGACGTCCGTAACCTATAGATATTGACTTCGGCTGATTCTTGTTTCGGCCATAACTAATTCACCCAAACTCCGATTTTGACGTTCTTTAGCTCGTTTTGAAGATCTTGACATCCCCTATCCCACAGAAATACAACCAAAACCATTTGACTCCATCAAATTTTCCAAAATTTGGCCAGTTTGGCTAGGCCTTCCACCATATCATCCGCATAGCCACCAGCGACTTCCGCAACCTAACCCATTTTGTTCACCATAGCATTAGTGGTTGCTTGAGTAGTGATTCGAGTCTCCTAAGGTGTTTCGACTACTTAGGGACGATTGCTTCTTCATCAACCACCAACACCACTTCCGCATTGCCAAGTGCAAACCACCACCGCTTTCCGCTACTACCATTTGACCTTTGCCTTTGGAGATTTTGAGTTTGCAGTTTTTCCGTTTCCTAGGGTGTTTCAACTAACTAGGAACGGGTCGACATCGGCAACACCGCCTCGCATCATTGCCAATGACGGTAACCTCGACGACACCATTGTGTATTCCCCTTGCAATTGCATTGATAACCTCTAGCCCATTTTGCGTCACTCGCCTATCGAGGCTAGCCATTTGAGTATTGTCGGGCCATGTTACTTGTGCACATTAGTGATCTACACCATCCATTGCATACATACCATATCATCTTGGTATCATATCATCCATTGTGTCTCAAGTTTGTTCCCGCATATACACAATTGCTATCTTTGTTTGTGCATCGTGCAAAAGTGGCCATACAAAAAAAAGAAAATAAGCTTTTAAGCAAAGAAAAAGAGTGAGCAAAGAGCTTGTAAGCAATAGCCATAGCATCACAATATATCATATGGTATCATACTCGATCATCTTGGATCATCTTGTGAGAAACACCGGGAACCATACAAACATAGCATACTTGGGATAGAAAGTTTATCCATTTTGCATCTTATAGGTTGTGCACAAGTGTCATATCCGCCTATTGAGCAATCGTGCTAGCGTCTCTCTTGAGTTGTGCAACACGAGCGTTTTCCGTGGATTCCACATTTTGTGCTCATTCCTTGGTTGCACGACCCAATTTATCTATCCGTCTGTGTGTTTCCGTGTGCCACATATTGCAATTGGTCTACTTGTTTCGCTTGCGAATTTGTGAATCTCTTTCAACATTATTGACTCTTGCTAACATTTTGCATCAAATTTTTGTGCCACTATCCTCACCGAGCTCTACCATAAGCTTTACTTGATAGGTGTGAGTGAACAAGTCCGGTACCAGTTCCACTATTCTTTCATTTCACATTGAGTGAAACGGGATACATCCTCAACTTTGGGAAAAGGTAACTTGATATTGTTTATCTCATTTCCTACTCACCTCTACTCGAGTCTTGTGATGGATAGGCAAGGCATTTCACCTTCGGTCTACAACAACAACGACGAGTTCGATGCCACGAACAACAACTCCAACACCAAGATGCAAGCTAAAATGGAGGAGATCAAAGACCTCATCAAGTCCTACAAGCGATCTTCCTCATCTTCGAGAAGACGCTCAAGAGCACATGCTTCCGAGCGACCATCTCCGGAAAGATCACATCGGCATCGGCACCATCACCAACAAAAACGTGAAGGTCAAGAGCTCAACACCAACAACCGCTCAACGACTTCACCATCTCCCTTGGCATCTTCGACAAGCGACTTCAAGGCATCTTCGCCTACGGACATACGACATCTTCGCCAACAAGAACCTCAAGGCTACGCTCAAGAGAAGCTCCCCAAGCTCAAGTCCGCGACTTCCACGAGCTACTACGACCTCGACACCGACCATGCGATTCCTTTCTATGGGACTCAAGAACCCGAGGAGTACCTCGAGTGGCAGCGTTTGATGGATGACTACCTCAAGCTACATCAAGTTCGTCCCGAAGATCAAGCGAAGTGCGCCACAAGAAACTTCCATCACTACGCATCAGCATGGTGGCTTCACACACCTTCGGAGAACTACGAGATGAGTTGGCCCAAGACAAAGAGAGCTTTGCGACAAGAGTTTGTGCCTCCAACCTACATGGAACAACTTCAACGCCAATTAGAGAACACCATCCAAGGATTCAAGTCCATCGACGCGTACTTCAAGGAGATGAAGATTGCCTTGCGACGAGCCGGCGTGGACGACCCCATTTTGATGAAGTTCCACTTCATGATGGGATTGAACAATGACATCTCCAAGACTATCTTCCTCGAGAACTACAAGTCCATCGACGACTACTACATTGGTGCTCTCAAGGCGGAACAAGAATTCATGAAGGCCAAGGCTTCTCCACCCCAAGCAAACTTTGCGGTGACCAAGCTCTACGACAAGCATGAGGCTAGTACCACCACGATGTCCAAGCCCGACAAGCTCCAAGACAATGCTCCCAAGTTCGACTTCACCGCCATTCCTCTTTGTGGCATTGATGGTGCCGAGTCTACCACGACTCTTTTTCAAGACGGTGCGGCGACGAGTACGACTACAGAGACCCTCAAGGACCAAGCTTTGGAGGCGAGCGACGAGGTGGCGAGCAAGGATGATGCTTCCATCTTAGGAGGTGAGAGTGATGATGTGCCATTTTCGGCCTTCATCCACGGTGACAACGACGAGATGGTTGAGCATGGGATTTTCCCTTTGACCACGGTGACGTATGATGACTTGAGTGACTTTTGCCACCATATTGAGAGTGAGAGTGACTTCACCACTAGCCCCATATATGACGAGTTGCCCCACTTTCCATGTGAGGAGAGCCACAACCCCCACCACTTGTGTGAGATGAGTGACTCCACCATATGTGACTTTGAGTGCACCTACATTGAGGGAGTGAGTGAACCACCACATAGAGAGAGTGTGATAGTTGATAGGTCTCGTAAGGCCATTTGCATTTCTAACAACTTGACCTCTACCTCTATTGTGTCTTCTCATTTGCTGCTAGGTCCCATTTATGATGACGCGCCGATCCTCGACGACTTCGTCCTCCCTTTGGACAAGACGATGGCCATGGTGGAATATGATGCACCACCCACATGGTTGCATCAAGATGAAGACGACCACCATTTGGTCTTTCCCACCTCACCTACAACACTTGAGTGGAATGGCAAAGGTAACATAGGTGAAGGTGATGCTCTAGTCCCACTAGTGGACATTCTTGACTTTGATTGCTTGCATGATGTTGGTCCACCTAGTACCTTGCTTCATGCTAGTATGATTTCCCCATGTGATGATTTGCCCATTTATGATGAGTATGATGATTCTCATGTGGAGTCTATTAGTAGTGATGCCATATTACACAGGATTTCTTGTGACAATTCTTTAGGCCACATCATGTTTGCTAATCCGCTTGACTTGTCATATGCTATGCATGAGATCAATCATATGTCATATTTGCAATCTCTTCATAGTGACTATGCATATGCCATTAAAATAAACCCAATTTGAACTTATGGCATAGATGACAAGCTCATGGTTATTGGCATTTGTTTTTGTTGTGATGATATTGATATGCTCCCATTGCATAATTTATCTCATATGCCATGCCATGCCCACCTAGCTTCGGATATGCATTGTTTTGGATGTTGTCCATTTTCTCCATATGATGTTTCCGATATTGCTCATGAGGAAACCCCCATAGTTTCCTCATACATGGTAGGAGATTTTGATCCATCCCATCCATTGCATGATCCCAATAATTATGTGCACCCTATGCTTCCCTTGAATGAAAATGCTATTGATGCGCCATATACTTGCATTCTCAATTTGTGTCCCCATCATGTCATACACAATAACTATTCTTTCGTGATGGATGACATGTTCATATACCATGCATCAAATTTCTTTGAGCGATGCTTATCTTGTGCTAACTCTAATGTGCACATGCACATCATGATGGATGATGTGTACATTTACCACACGCACAATTTATTTGGTTTGTGTCTCCTTTGTGTAGGTACCCATGAGTACTTGTCAACCTCACAATCCCATGAGTTGACAAAACGAGCTCTAGAGAGCAATGATGACTTGGAATCACATGGATTGTCTTTCCCACCGCTCTCTTTGCGCAAACACTTCGCGCATTTCTTCTACATGTCCCTCACATTGATGATGACATCAATACCATTGTTACACCCACAACCCCTACTGCTACATATACTGGACCAATTACTAGAGCTCGCGCACGCCAATTAAATTATCAGGTACTTTCGTTTCTTGGTAATGATTCTAATGTTCATGAGAATATGATGCTGCCTAAATTGGATACATTTGTTTTGCTTACAAATGAAGGGCCTAGCTTGGAGAAGGATGGACATTGGAGCAAGAACAAGCATGGAGATGATGCCATGCGCAAGGGGAACAAGAACAGAGTTACAAGTGATGATTATAGGACTTTGAAGCCACCATAATGGGTGCATGAAGCCTTGGACGAAATATACAAGATGCCACTTCATAAATTTCGTCCCGAGGCTATTCTAGGTGCTGCATCACCTTATTATTGGGCCAAGCCCTTGTAATTTCGAAATACATAAGTATAGGCTATTTTTAGAGTCCGTATGTGTGGGGAAACAAGAGATAGGGTTGATTTCGGACCCCTCCACCAAGGGCCACGAAATTCCCCCCTCTTCCTCCATATATACGGCCCTTAGGGCACCGTTTAGACTTTGGGTTTTGTTTAGATTAAAGTTCGCCATAGCTGCAACTTCGCGTACTTCGTTTGTGTTCAACAACCAGACAAAGGCGTCACAGAAACCCACCTTGATCAATGAAGCTTTCATATTATATTCGCAATATCCAGATTGCAATCTCAGTTTCTTGCTTGTTCTTCGTTTGCTCGCAGGAAACAGACCCTCGTGGTCAGGTTGATCGTGCTCCGGTGTGGTCAATAACCTCTCGGAGTTCATTTAGCGATTGCTAAGGCGCGACGTCCTCGCACGTTCGTAGTCGGATCGTCAAAGTCGACTTCCACCAAAGTGAAATCCATCATCTCATGGAAAGACGGGACACCTTTGCCTCTATCAAGTGGTATCAGATTTCCAGGTTGCTCGGTGAGATTTTACAGTTTTTCGTAGTTTAGATCGAGTCTGTTCTTCATACCTACAGTCCACGAAAAAAGCCACAAAAAAATTAGGGTTAGTTCATCATATCCGAACCAATCTGAGCCTTTGCATAATCTTTTTAGGGTTTTGCTTTGTTGAATTTGCGGTTGCATCGTCGTGTCTAGTTGCTGGTCTTAGCGTCTAGTCTTTTAGAGTTTCGAGTTCTGGTCATAAGTTGTCACGCCGCCACTGCACCATCATCATCGCCCCTGCCACCTACCACCACCGCTCCGCATCCGTATCCATATACCACCACCAATCCGTGTCCATATACCACCACCGATCCATATCCATATACTACCACCGCTACCACCACCGCTGCCATATACCACCACCATATATCCACCACCAATCCGAGTTCCTTGCATATTAGGTTTATTTTCGAGATTCATCTAGTTTTCGATTCGTGTTTCCTTGCCAGAGTAGGTTTCGGAAAAAAAAGAAAAAAAAGAGTCCGGAAACCACCCTCTGTTTAGGCCCAAAATTTTCCAAAAACGCACTTGACAAAAAAAAATTTTGGCTATCCTATTTTTAGGTGTTTCTAAGCGTATTGAGACAGTCGCCGTTATAGAAAGTTTTTTTGACCCGTTTCCAGTTTTTGGGTCTGGGCAGTCGAAAAAACAAAAAAAAATTGGTCGAAAAAATTTCGTGCCCATCCTGTTAGTTTGACCTGGGAAGAGTTTTGAGACACTCGCCATTATAGTAATTTTTCGCAAAAAAAAGATCAGCGCAAAAAAAAACAGCACAAAAAAAGGAGCGAAAAAAAATTTCCTGAGTGTGCTTTTCCCTTGTTTACGTGCAGCGCCGTAATTTTGTTAGTGTTCTAGGCTCGCATCTCTAGCACGGTCTAGCCTAGGACCAGCACAGTACCGTCGTTGAGCGTTTATTCAACTTTGCATCTCTGAATTGATTATTGCTGACCCTTTTTGCTACCATGTTAGAAGCCTTCCCAGCTCCACATACATCTACATCGTGCGTTTGACTCTCCCTGGTAATCGCTCTATCCAAGCTTTGAGAGTTTTGACTACAACGATTGCCGATCACCTCCTGCTGCTGGGTAAGAACTGGTAGGAATTTGAGATTGGCTTGATGGGTTTGTGACACACCACCACCACTTCTTAGTAGTCTGTAGGATCATATTCTTGTGTGTTTCTATTTGCTGCTAACCATGGCAGGATCACAAGCCGATGAGACTGATTGGGAGAACCTAACGAACAAATAGCTACATGATAAATTTCAGCAAATGATGAGTGGACATGTGCAAGATGTGCTAAACAGATTTGAAGAGGCCATGGAGAAGATAGATGGCATTGAGGACACGTTCGAAACAAAGCTTGATAACAAGTTTAATGAATTGCTCGTGCGTTTTCCACAACCACCGCCGGCTGCACCTATCGCCCCTCTACAACAACAACAATAATGCCCCCTTCCGAATCAGTATGGACGAGTGAAGCGTGTTCCTCTTGAGGATGGAAAAATTTCTGGTGCTGCTGTACCTGTTGTTGATGCTTCTTTGGCTCCTGTTACTACTGCTGCTGGTACCCAGGAGGATGCTGAGTATGTGGGCGATTATGAGGATGAGGTTGATCAAAATCAGAACTACGTGCATCCACCAGCACCACCACCAGCAGGTCGACCTCAGGTATATATTCGCAATGGTAGGCCTGCACCACCACCTCAGATACGAGATGATGTCCATATTCCTAAACTGAAATTGAATATTCCACCATTTGAGGGTAGATATGTTCCTGATATATATCTTATTTGGGAGTTAGAAACTGAATAACGTTTTACATGTTTGCAATATCCCAAGGAGAGACGGGTTGCTGTTGCTGTTTGTGCTTTCACTAGTTTTACATGTGTATGGTGGTCTGAACATTGTAGATTATATCCTATTCCAGCTACTTGGGCTGCTTTGAAAACTACTATGCGTACTCGTTGGGTTCCACCATATTATCAACGTGAATTGCTTCAAAAATTGCAGCATTTAAGACAAGGGAAAAATTCTGTAGAAGAATATTATCAGGAATTACAAACTGGCATGATTAGATGTGGTATTATTGAGGAGAATGCAACTATGCTTGCATGTTTTATGGCTGGATTAAATAGGGAGATTCAGACCATTCTAGAAAATAAGGAGTATACTAATATCACTCGTTTATTCCATCTTGCTTGTAAAGCTGAACGTGAAGTGCAGGATCGACAAGCGTTGGCGCGCACTAACTTTTCTGCAGGTCGACCTTTCTCATGGACACCGCGTGCATCGTCTACTTCCACTGCATCAGTACCTCCATCAGGTGCCACCTCCAGCCGTGATACAAGAAAACCGGCACAACCACCACTATCTGCCAAGAGCGCACCTGCCCGGCCTGCACAGAGCTCTTCTTCTTCCATGGCGTCAACAGGGCACACAAGTGATATTATTTGTCGTCGTTGTAAAGGAAGAGGTCATTATGCGCGAGAATGCAAATCTCAGCGTGTGATGATTGCTACTGAGGATGGTGGGTATGAGTCCGCTAGTGACTATGATGAGGAGACTTTGGCTCTTATTACACATGAAGAACATGGTGGAGATGATTCTGATCATGAGACGCAATACATGGCTCCTGAAGACGCTGACAGGTATGAATGTTTAGTTGCTCAACGTGTTTTGAGTGTGCAGGTCACACAAGCTGAGCAAAATCAGAGGCACAATTTGTTCCATACCAAGGGAGTTGTGAAGGAACGTTCTGTGCGCGTCATCATAGACGGAGGGAGCTGTAACAACTTGGCTAGCATGGAGATGGTGGAGAAGCTTTCTCTCACCACAAGACCACATCCACATCCTTACTACATCCAATGGTTCAACAACATCGGCAAGGTTAAGGTAACACGTACTGTTCGTGTGCATTTTAGTATCTCTACATATGCTGATTATGTTGATTGTGATGTGGTACCTATGCAAGCATGTTCCTTATTACTTGGTAGACCATGGCAATTTGATAAAAATTCTGTACACCATGGTAGAAACAATCAGTATACTCTTGTTCATAAGGATAAAAATATTACTTTGCTTCCTATGACTCCTGATTCCATTTTGAAAGATGATATTAAAAGAGCTAATAAAGCAAAATAGGAGAAGAATAAGAGTGAAAATCAGATTGTGGCAAAAGAATTTGAGCAACAAATGAAGCATAATAATAAACATTCTAGTCTTGCTTCTGAAATTAAATTGAAAAGTGCATGTTTATTTGCCACCAAATCTGATATTGATGAGCTAGATTTCAGCAAATCTGTTTGCTATGCTTTTGTGTGCAAAGAGGCATTATTTTCATTCGAGGACGTGCCTTCCTCTTTGCCTCCTGCTGTCACTAACATTTTGCAGGAGTTTGCTGACGTCTTTCCACAAGACGTGCCACCGGGATTACCGCCTATTCGAGGGATTGAGCATCAGATTGACTTAATACCCGGTGCTTCACTGCCAAACTGTGCGCCATACCGTACCAATCCAGAGGAGACGAAAAATATTATGCGTCAAGTACAAGAGCTTCTCGACAAAGGTTATATACGTGAATCCCTTAGTCCTTGTGATGTTCCTATTATTCTAGTGCCGAAAAAGGATGGTACATCACGCATGTGTGTTGATTGTAGAGGCATTAATAATATTACTATTTGTTATCGTCATCCTATTCCTAGGCTAGATGATATGCTTGATGAATTGAGTGGCTCTACAATATTCTCCAAAGTTGATTTGCGTAGTGGATACCATCAAACTCGTATGAAATTGGGAGATGAATGGAAAACAGCATTTAAAACTAAGTTTGGATTATATGAGTGGTTAGTCATGCCTTTTGGGTTAACTAATGCACCTAGTACTTTCATGAGATTAATGAACGAAGTTTTAGATGCTTTCATTGGACGATTTGTGGTAGTTTACTTTGATGACATACTGATTTATAGCAGATCTTTGGAAGAACATTTGGAACATTTACGTGCTGTTTTTATTGCTCTAAGTGATGCACGTTTGTTTGGTAACCTTGGGAAGTGCACCTTTTGCATCGACCGAGTATCTTTTGTTGGCTATGTTGTTACTCCATAGGGAATTGAAGTTGATAATGCCAAGATTGAAGCTATTGAGAGTTGGCCGCAGCCCAAAACGGTCACACAAGTGAGGAGTTTTCTTGGCCTCGCTAGATTCTATAGGCGTTTTGTGAGAGATTTCAGCACCATTGCTGCACCTCTCAATGAACTTACAAAGAAAGATGTGCCTTTTCTTTGGGGTACCGCACAGGAAGAAGCCTTCACGGTATTGAAAGATAAGTTGACACATGCTCCTTTACTCCAACTTCCTGATTTAAATAAGACTTTTGAGCTTGAATGTGATGCTAGTGGAATTGGATTAGGAGGTGTGTTATTACAAGATGGCAAACCTATTGCATACTTTTCTGAAAAATTGAGTGGGCCTAGTCTGAATTATTCTACTTATGATAAAGAATTATATGCTCTTGTTCGGACTTTAGAAACATGGCAACATTATTTATGGCCCAAAGAATTTGTTATACATTCTGATCATGAATCTTTGAAACATATTAAAAGTCAAGCTAAACTGAATCATAGACATGCTAAATGGGTTGAATTCATTGAGACTTTCCCTTATGTCATTAAACACAAGAAGGGAAAAGAAAATGTTATTGCTGATGCATTGTCTCGTCGCTATACTATGCTTTCACAACTTGACTTCAAAATATTTGGTTTGGAGACCATCAAAGATCAATATGTGCATGATGCTGATTTTAAAGACGTAATGCAAAATTGTAAAGAAGGAAGAATGTGGAACAAGTTTGTCGTTAATGATGGATTTGTGTTTCGTGCTAACAAGCTAAGCATTCCAGCTAGCTCCGTTCGTCTTTTGTTGTTGGAGGAGGCGCATGGAGGAGGATTAATGGGACACTTTGGCGTGAAGAAGACGGAGGACGTACTTGCTACACATTTCTTTTGGCCAAAGATGAGACAGGATGTTGAGCATTTTATTGCTCGCTGCACTACATGTCAAAAAGCTAAGTCATGACTCAATCCTCATGGTTTATATATGCCTTTGCCTGTACCTAGTGTTCCTTGGGAGGATATATCTATGGACTTTGTTTTAGGTTTACCTCGAACAAAGAAGGGGAGGGATTGCATATTTGTTGTCGTGGATAGATTCTCGAAAATGGCACACTTTATACCATGTCATAAAAGCGATGATGCTGTTAATGTTGCTGATTTGTTCTTTTGTGAAATTATTTGCTTGCATGGTGTGCCAAATACTATTGTTTCAGATTGTGATACTAAATTTCTTAGCCACTTTTGGAGATGTTTATGGGCTAAGTTGGGGACTAAGCTGCTTTTTAGTACTACTTGTCACCCCCAAACTGATGGACAAACTGAAGTAGTCAATAGAACTTTGTCTACTATGCCTAGAGCTGTTTTGAAGAATAATAAGAAAATGTGGGAGGAATGCTTGCCTCAAATTTGCTTATAATCGTTCATTGCATTCTACTACTAAGATGTGCCCTTTTGTAGTTGTGTATGGTTTCCTACCTCGTGCGCCTATTGATTTGTTGCCTCTTCCATCTTTAGAGAAGGTTAATTTTGATGCTAAACAACGTGTTGAATTTATTTTAAAAATGCATGAGTTAACTAAGGAAAACATTGAGCGTATGAATGCTAAATATAAACTTGCTGGAGATAAGGGTAGAAAACATGTTCTGTTTGCACCTGGAGATCTTGTTTGGTTACATTTGCGTAAGGATAGATTTCCTGATTTGCGCAAATCAAAGCTAATGCCACGTGCTGATTGTCCCTTTAAGGTGTTAGAGAAAATAAATGATAATGCATATAAACTTGAGCTGCCTGCAGATTTTGGGGTTAGTCCCACTTTTAACATTGCAGATTTGAAGCCTTATTTGGGTGAGGAAGATGAGCTTCCGTCGAGGACGACTTCATTTCAAGACGGGGAGGATGATGAGGACATCAATACCATTATTACACCCACAGCCCCTACTGCTACATATACTGGACCAATTACTAGAGCTCGCGCACGCCAATTAAATTATCAGGTACTTTCGTTTCTTGGTAATAATTCTAATGTTCATGAGAATATGATGCTGCCTAAATTGGATACATTTGTTTTGCTTACAAATGAAGGGCCTAGCTTGGAGAAGGATGGACATTGGAGCAAGAACAAGCATGGAGATGATGCCATGCGCAAGGGGAACAAGAACGGAGTTACAAGTGATGATTTCAGGACTTTGAAGCCACCATAATGGGTGCATGAAGCCTTGGACGAAATATACAAGATGCCACTTCATAAATTTCGTCCGGAGTCTATTCTAGGTGCTGCGTCACCTTATTATTAGGCCAGGCCCGTGTAATTTCGAAATACATAATTATAGGCTATTTTTAGAGTCTGTATGTGTGGGGAAACAAGAGATAGGGTTGATTTTGGACCCCTCCACCAAGGGCCATGAAATTCGCCCCTCTTCCTCCATATATACAGCCCTTAGGGCACCGTTTAGACTTTGGGTTGTGTTTAGATTAAAGTTTGCCATAGCTGCAACTTCGCGTACTTTGTTTGTGTTCAACGACCAGACAAAGGCGTTACAGAACCCTACCTTGATCAATAAAGCTTTCATCTTATATTCACAATATCTAGATTGCAATCTCAGTTTCTTGCTTGTTCTTCGTTTGCTCGCAGGAAACAGACCCTCATGGTCAGGTTGATCGTCCTCCGGCGTGGTCAACAACCTCTCGGAGTTGGTTTAGCGAATTCTAAGGCGCGACGCCCTCGCACGTTCGTAGTCGGATCGTCAAAGTCGACTTCCACCAAAGTGAAATCCATCATCTCATCGAAAGACGGGACACCTTTGCCTCTATCACACATAGTTATGGCTTATTGTCCATTATATATCATTTGCCCATCTTGCCATGTTCACTTTGCATGATATCCTATTTACTATGCCTTTGCCATGCATTTGTGACCCATGCTTTGCATTACACATGTTGAATGACTCTAGCACTTGTATGTGTATTTGAAAGCTTGGTGGAGATATTGCTTGTTCTTGCCATGTTCCTTTTGTGCACCATTCCTATGATGATAGTTTCATCTTGCTTTGTGTTCGTGCTTGTGATATGTCATGTGCATTGTCTATGCCTATTATTTGTTCACATGACATGATTGCCATGATTTCTTCTAGTGTGTTGCATCTTCGCTCCACTAGTTTGCACGACATGATTGATATGCATGCTTGTCTTGCATCACCCATGATTCATACTTGCTCATTTCATGCGGTTGATGACAACCATTTTCATGCTTTGCACATGATTGTTATTGCTTCTTGTCACATATCTCCATATGTTGCCTCTCTCATGCTAGATGATTTGACATGTATTGAGTGCAACAATGATTCTAGTCTTGCTAATAAGATTGCCCCCATAGCATTCTCGCATATGATTGGAGATTTTGACATATTTCTCGTGAAGCATGCTTGTCTTACTTCTTTGCACCATATACCTAGTGCCATGAATATAGACATTGTTGCATCATATTATTCATCCACTTGTGCTTCTAATGGCTATGTGCAAGAGAGGAGAACCATCATGATGGATGATGTGTTTATCTACCATGCGCATACATTCTTTGTTTTGTTTTGTGCATGTGTAGGATACTTGGACGTTGTGTCGACTTCCACTTCACGCGAGTTGACCTTATGAGCTCTTGAGAGCGAGCCTCTTACATTCTACCACAACTCGCTTCTACACCACATTTCCTACCACTTAGGCATTGTGAAGAATGCACAAGGACACGCCTTGAAGGTGACATCTTTCTTGAGCTTGGATATTGTGGATCATACTACTTGTGTTGCTTGCACCATGAGACTTGTTGGTCATCTTAGACTACTTGATTGCGCACATGTTAGAGATCTTGCTTTGACTTGTCATTTTCACATTTCCATGCCTCGTGACATATATACCTTGTGTGTTGCATCCAATTCTTGGACTACTTGCTACTATCATATGTTTGGTTGCAACAATGTCACTTCTTCACATATGCCATGTCCCTTTGCTTGTCACATGATTCACTTGATTGCCTCACACATGATGAACAATTGCTCTTTCTATTGTGTTGAGTGCCACCCCATATTCACTACACCCTATGCACGTTATGCTTGGGTTGTCTTGCACTTGACCCATGTGTTTAGACACTTCATTTTATTTGGTGTTGTGAATACTTCTTATGCCTACCATAGACCTTTTCATTGAGTGCTTGATGCTTGTTTGCTATGACCTTGAGGTAGATACTTATTATCTTTCACACATATTTGCATCTCTACCTCACATTTGCATACTTGTCCACATGATATTTTTGCTTGTGCTCGATTGATATGCTTACATGCCATGTCACAATCCTTTGTCACACTCGATGCTATGCTTGATGACGACACTTGTTTGGTGAATCACCTCTTGAATGCTTGGTTTTCCACTAATGCTAACCACATTTGTTTTTCCAAGTGTTTGTTGTTCTTGCTTCTTTTGAAGGAATCACTAGACGGTGCGACATTGGAGAGTGCCCATTTCGAGTTTCAAGATGATGAGTGTGTGGTGACCGACCACTTCGACACGGCACCGCTATCTCTTTCCCATGGTGATTTGGTTTTCGATCCGAGGTCGGATCTTTTCCAAGGGGGAGGGGATGATGCGGAGCATCCTACGGTCATCACCATGTCAAGAGTCCGTTTGGCAAGTGACACGTGAGACCTCTACTTCTCATACATAAAGGTGAATCTTCTCCTTTACACGTGTTCACTTGACCCCTTCGAGGATGGTATACTACTTGACACTTCTCCCGTGTGCATGCATAGGTATTGTCAGAGCTTCACGGATGTCGAGGAGGAGTGCAAGCGCCAAGGAACCACTACACCATCCGCGAGGGAAGCCTAGAAGCGACGACGGAAGAAGACAGAGCTGTTGAAGCTACAGCAGCCAGACATCCGGGCCAGAGGCCGGACATCTGGTGCGTGTGCAGCCGCCCAACAGCTGCACCAACAAAAGGCCGAACAAGCTTCAGTGGCCGGACATCCGACGCCAGCCCCGGACATCCAGCGCCTCTGCAACGGCCGGACATCCGGCAGTCACCCCGGAAATCTGGACAACAGCTATCCAGAGAAGAGCGAAACGGCATGTTCCAGGCCGGACATCCGGCCAGTGCCCTGGACATCCTGCGTCTCACGACAGCCCAGACATCCGGCCCCCATCCCGGACATCCGGCCCCCATCCCGGACATCCGGCGCCTGCCTGCGCGCAGAGTCGGGCCAAAGGCCCATGTATCCCCTCCTCACTTACCCCTTCGTGGACTAGCCTATATATACTCCATCCCCTTCCTCTAGTTAGGGTTAGCAAATATGATAGCTCATTCTTAGGTGAGCTTTGCTCCTACCTCTACTCTTGAGAGAGAGAGACTACCACTCCCATGGAGTTCAAGACCTCCATGTGACAAGATCCCGCGGGATTCAAGCCCCCCGTTGTGGGAAGATCCTTCTAGGATTCAAGCCCTCATCTCCTTCATAGGATTTGGGATGAACTCTACCTTGTATCTTTCTCTTTGTTGTTCATGTCCCTTGTGGATCTTGTGTGTTTGATTGTTTAGTGGATGTGTGATTGGACTTGTTCTTGAGTGTTTCCCCTTGTGATTTTTCCCCGTTCTTCCCCGTGTTCATCGTGTCTTCGAGGGATCCCACTCCAAACATGAAAGATCGGCCTACATCGGGTTAGCCCCGTATCAAAATCCCAAGCAGAGTTGACCTGCACGGATCATCCGGACTTGCTCCCGGATCATCCAGACATCCCCCAGATCAGCTGGATGCCCCCCCGGACGTCCGGATGCCCTACGCACCCAGACAACAGAACCGGCCTTGACGAACCCGGATCATCCGAAAGTACTCCCGATCATCCGGGCCTCCTCCCGGATGTCTGGCTAACCCTGAAACTGACATGGCTGATTTTTTTTTGGTCATAACTACTTCATCCGGAGTCCGTTCTTGACGTTCTTTAGCTCGTTTTGAAGCTATTGACATCCCCCTTCCCAAAAAATACCACCAACATCATTTGACTCCATCAAATTTTTGGAACTCTGGCATCTTTGCCTAGGGCCACCACTATATCACCCGCATTACCACCACCGACTTCCACAACCTAACCCATTTTGTTCACCCTCCCATTTGTGGTTGTTTGAGTTGTGATTTGAGTCTCCTAAGGTGTTTTGGCTACTTAGGGGCGGTAGCTTCTTCTTCAACCACCACCACCACTTCCACATAACCTTCCCTACCATACACTTCTGCCACCCCAACTTAACCCAATTTTGTTTGAGCTTGTTTGAGCTGTGGCTTGTGTCTCCTAAGGTGTTTCGGCTACTTAGGGACGGGAACCGCTTTTTGCTACCACCATTTTGACATTTGCCTTTGGAGATTTTGAGTTTGCAGTTTTTCATTTTCCTAGGATGTTTCGGCTAACTAGGAACAGGTCGACATCGGCAACACCGCCTCTCATCATCGCCAGGGACGGTAACCTCGACGACACCATTGTATATTCCCCTTGCCATTGCATTGATAACCCCTAGCCCATTTTGCATTACTTGCCTATCGAGACTAGCCATTTGAGTATTGCCGGCAACGTTACTTGTGCACATTAGTGATCATCCCTCCCATTGCATACATACCATATCGTATTGGTATCATCATATCATCTCTTGCGTCACAAGATTGTTCCCGCATATATACAATTGCTATCTTGGTTTGTACATTGTGCAAAAGTGGCCATATCAAAAAAAGAAAAGAATAAGCTTTTAAGCAGAGAGAGAGAGAGAGAGAGAGCAAAGAGCTTGTAAGCAAGTGCCATAGCATCATACCACATTGCATATAAGATTGTCATATCCGGTCATCTTGGATCATCTTGAGAGAAACACCGGGAACCATACATATATAGCATACTTGGGATAGAAAGTTGATACATTTTGCATCTTATAGGTTGTGCACAAGTGTTGTATCCGACTATTAAGCAATCGTGCTAGCGTCTCTCTTGAGGTTTGCAACACGAGCATTTTCCGTGGATTCCACATTTTGTGCTCATTCCTTGGTTGCACGACCCTATTTATCTATCCGTGTGTGTGTTTCCGTGTGCCACATATTGCTATTGGTCTAGTTGTTTCACTTGCGAATTTGTGAATCTCTTTCAACATTATTGACTCTTGCTAACATTTCGCATCAAATTTTTGTGCCACTATCCTCACCAAGCTACTCCATAAGCTTTACTTGATAGGTGTGAGTGAACAAGTCCGGTACCAATTCCACTATTCTTTCATTTCACATTTAGTGAAATGGGATACATCCTCAACTTTGGGAGAAGGTAACTTGGTATTGTTTATCTCATTTCCTACTCACCTCTACTCGAGTCTTGTGATGGATAGGCAAGGCATTTCACCTTCGGTCTACAACAACGACGAGCTCGATGCCACGAAAAACAACTCCGACGCCAAGATGCAAGCTCAAATGGAGGAGATCAAAGCCCTCATCAAGTCCTACAAGCGATCTTCCTCATCTTTGAGAAGACGCTCAAGTGCACGTGCTTCCGAGCTACCATCTCCAGCAAGATCACATCGGCATCGACACCATCACCAACAAGAACGTGAAGGTCAAGATCTCAACACCAACAACCGCTCAATGACTTCACCATCTCCCTTAGATTCTTCGCCAAGCGACTCCAAGGCATCTTCGCCTACGGACATACGACATCTTCGCCAACAAGCACCCCAAGACTACGCTCAAGAGAAGCTCCCCAAGCTCAAGTCCGCGACTTCCACGAGCTACTATGACCTCGACACCGACCACGAGACTCCTTTCTATGGGACTCAAGAACTCGAGGAGTATCTCGAGTGGGAGCGCTTGATGGACGACTATCTCAAGCTACATCAAGTCCCTTCCGAAGATCAAGTGAAGTGCGCCACAAGAAACTTCCACGACTATGCCTCGACATGGTGGCTTCACACACCTTCGGAGAGTTACGACATGAGTTGGCCCAAGACAAAGAGAGCTTTGCAGCGAGAGTTCGTGCCTCCAACCTACACGGAACAACTTCGACGCCAATTGAAGAAGACCACCAAGGATCCAAGTCCATCCACAAGTACTTCAAGGAGATGACGATTGCCTTGCGACGAGCCGGCGTGGACGACCCCATTTCGATGAAGTTCCACTTCATGATGGGATTGAACAAAAACATCTCCAAGACTATCTTCCTCCATAACTACAAGTCCCTCGACGACTACTACATTGGTGCTCTCAAGGCGGAACAAGAACTCATGAAGGCCAAGGCTTCTCCACCCCAAGCACACTTCGCAGCGACCAAGCTCTATGACAAGCATGAGGCTAGTACCACCATGATGTCCAAGCCCGACGAGCTCAAAGATGATGCTCCCAAGTTTGACTTCACCGCCATCCCTCTTTGTGGCATTGATGGTGCCGAGTCTACCATGACTCTTTTTCAAGACGGTGTGGCAACGAGTATGACTACTTGATGGATTTCTTGGGTGAAGCAGCTACTGTCCATAGGTTCTTCGTCTGTATTGTTAAATGGCATTCCTGGAAAACAATTTAAATGCAAGTGTGGTGTCAGATAGGGTGATCCACTATTGCCGTTGTTGTTTGTCATTGCTGCGGATTTGTTGCAGTCTGTGGTGAATCAAATGCTTGAGCATGGCACCCTCTCTTTGCCCATTCAAGCACATGACAGAGAGTTCCCCATCATTCAAAATGCGGACGATACGATCATGTTTCTTGCTGCTAAGGATAATGAGCTTGTTGCTCTAAAAAACATGCTGCTCACCTTTCAACAATCCACAGGGATAAAGGTCAACTTTGCCAAATCTTCAATGATCCCTTTGAATATGAGTGACGAGGAGGCTACAAGGCTTGCTGCTATTCTTGGTTGTAAAATTGGAGACCTCCCATTTACTTATCTTGGTTTGCCATTGGGAACTACAAGGCCAAGAATCATTGATCTAATGCCTCTGGTTGACAGTCTTGAGAGGAGATTAACTGCAAGCTCATCCATGCTGAATCAAGGCTCTCGACTGCAACTTCTTACCTCTATCCTCACCTCTATGCCAATATATTTTCTGTGCAGCCTCAATATTCCACCAGGGATCATCAAGCAGCTTGACAGAATCTTCAGGCAATGTCTTTGGAGGGGCAACAGTGATGCTCCCAAGCAATCTCTGGCAGCATGGGAGCTAGTTTGCAGGCCAAAAGATAAAGGGGGTCTAGGTGTTTTAAATCTGAACATCCAGAACAAAGGGCTACTTATCAAGCATCTTTGCAAGTTTTATAACAAGGCTGATATTCCCTGGGTGACACTGATTTGGAACATTTATTATGATCATGGTGTTCCACAGGCAACACCTGAAGCTGGCTCTTTCTGGTGGAGGGATATTATGAAGCTGCATGAGGCTTACATTTCTATTGCCTCGGTTAACATAAACATGGGTGACTCTGCTCTGTTCTGGACTGATTCTTGGCACATTGGGGGCTCTGCTAGACCCCTTTGTTGGAGATTGCCAAGGTTGTTTTCCTTTGTAAACAATGATAAGGCCTTTGTGCAGGAATTTCTTCAATCCCAGGATCTCTTCTCCATGTTTTATTTACCAATTTCTCATGAGACTGCTGCTGAGTTACACATTTTGGAAGGTTGGATCTTGCAGTTGGATAGAGACCCCAATATACCTGATGTTTGGATATGGCCTTGTAAATCAGGGGAATACACTGATAAGAGCTTCTACTCGATCATGCATTCACATCTACCAACCATACAACCCTGCAAATGGTTGTGGCAGAGTAGGTGCACCATGAAGATCAAGGTGTTTGGGTGGCTACTTTTCTTCGACAAACTAAACACCAAGGACATGCTGGTTAGAAGACACTGGCGCTCTAGCCAAGATGATAATCTTTGTCACATTTGCAGTGAGCTGGTGTATGAGGACAGAATACATTTGTTTTTTAACTGCACCTTCAGCTGTAGAGTCTGGAATTACCTAGGCATTGATTGGTCTGGAGGCTCAGATATTCTGCAATGTATCAAGCATGCTAGATCCAGCTTCAGGCACCCCTTCTTCTTTGAAGTCATGCTAACTGCTGCCTGGAATATTTGGATTTGAGAAATGGCAGAACCTTCAGAGCTGAGAGAGCCACTTTCAGTGCCTGGAGGTGCAAATTCATACATGATATATCATTACTTGCTCATTGGGTGAAGGATTGTATCAAACCACAACTCCTGAGTTGGATTGATTCTTTGTTGTAAAGGAGGTAGGGATGTTTAGCCGTAGGTAGATTTTTTCCTTTTTTTCCTTGTATATATTATGTATTTGTTTGTACAACTCCTTTTATTTTAATAAAGGGCTGTGGGGCTTTGCCTCAGAGTATATATTCAAAAAACGAGTACGACTACGGAGACCTTCAAGGACCAAGCTTTGGAGGCGAGAGACAAGGTGGCGAGCAAGGATGATGCTTCCATCTTTGGAGGAGAGAGTGATGATGTGCCATCTTCGGCCTTCATCCACGGCGACGATGACGAGATGATCGATCATGGGATTTTCCCTTTGGTCATGGAGAAGAGTGATGATGTGCCATCTTCGGCCTTCATCCACGGCAAAGGTGACAAGATGGTTGAGCATGGGATTTTCCCTTCGACCACAACGACGTATGATGACCTGAGTGACTTGTGCCACCATATTGAGAGTGAGAGTGACTTCACCACTAGCCCCATATATGATGAGTTGCCACAATTCCCATGTGAGGAGAGCCACAACCCCCACCACTTGAGTGAGATGAGTGACTCCACCATATGCGAGATTGAGTGCACCTACTTTGAGGGAGTGAGTGAACCACCACATAGAGAGTGTGACATAGTTGATAGCTCTCGTGAGGCCATTTTCATTTCTAACAACTTGACCTCTACCTCTATTGTGACTTCTCATTTGGTGCTAGGTCCCATTGATGATGACGCGCCGATCCTCGACGACTTCGTCCTCCCTTTGGACAAGACGATGGCCATGGTGGAATATGATGCACCCCCCACATGGTTCCATCAAGATGAAGATGACCACCATTTGGTCTTTCCCACCTCACCTACACCACATGAGTGGAATGACAAAGGTAACAAAGGTGACGGTGATGCGCTAGTCCCACTAGTGGACATTCTTGACATTGCTTGCTTGCATGATGTTGATCCACCTATTCCCATGATACATGCTAGTGAGACTTCCTCATGTGATGATTTCTTGACCATTTATGATGAGTTTGATGATTCTCATGTGGAGTCTATTAGTTGTGATGCCATGTCACATAGGATTTCTTGTGACAATTCCCTTGGTCACATCATGTTTGATAATCCGCTTGACTTGTCATATGCTATGCATGAGATCAACCATATGTCTTATTTGCAATATCTTCATGGTGACTATGCATATGACATTAAAATAAACCCAATTTGCACATATGGCATAGATGACAAGCCCATGGTTATTGTCATTTGTTTTTCTTGTGATGATATTGATATGCTCCCTTTGCATCATTTATCTCATATGCCATGCCATGCCCACCTAGCTTCGGATATGCATTGTTTTGGATGTTGTCCATTTTCTCCATATGATGTTTCCAATGTTGTTCATGAGGAGACCCCCATAGTTTCCTCATACATGTTAGGAGATTTTGATCCATCCCATCCTTTGCATGATCCCAATACTTGTGTGCACCATATGCTCCCCATGCACAAACATGCTATTGATGTGCCAAATACTTGCCCGCTCAATTTATGTCCCCATCGTGTCATACATAATAACTATTCATTCATGATGGATGACATGTTCTTATACCATGCATCAAATTTCTTTGAGCGATGCTTATCTTGTGCTAACTCTAACGCGCACATACACATCATGATGGATGATGTGTACATTTACCATGCGCACAATGTCTTTGGTTTGTGTCTCTTTTTGTAGGTACCCATGAATACTTGTCAACCTCGCAATCCCACGAGTTGACAAAACAAGCTCTTAAGAGCAATGATGATTTGGGATCCTGTCGATTTTCATTCCCACTGCTCACTTGGCGCAATGACTTCGTGCATTTCTTATACATGGCCCTCACTTGGCTATGGGTTATTGTCCATTACATATCATATGCCCATCTTGCCATGTTCACTTTGCATGATATGCTCATTACTATGCCTTTGCCATGCATTTGTGACCCATGCTTTGCATTACACATGATGATTGATTCTAGTACTTTCATGTGTATTTGCAAGCTTGGTGGAGATATTGCTTGTTATTACCGTGTTTGCTTTATGCACCATTCCTATGATGATACTTTCATCTTGCTTTGTGTTCGTGCTTGTGATATGTCATGTGCATTGTCTATGCCTAATATCTACTCACATGACATGATTGCCATGATTTCTTCTAGTGTGTTGCATCTTTGCTCCACTAGTTTACATGACATGATTGATATGCTTGCTTATGTTTCACATCCCATGATTCATACTTGCTCATCTCATGTGGTTGATGGCATCCATTTCCATGCTTTGCACACGATTGCTATTACATGTTGTCATATGTCTCCATATGTTGCCTTTCTTATGCTAGATGGCTTGCCATGTATTGAGGGCAACAATGTTCTTAGTCTTGCTAATGAGATTGCCCCCATAGCATTCTTGCATATATGTGGAGATTTTGACATATTCCTTGTGAGGCATGCTTGCCTTCCTTCTTTGCACCATATACCTAGTGCCATAAATATAGCCATTGTTGCATCATATTATTCATGCACTTGTGCTTCTAATGGCTATGTGCAAGAGAAGAGAACCATCATGATGGATGATGTGTTTATCTACCATGCACATACGTTCTTTGTTTTATTGTGTGCATGTGTAGGATACTTGGACTTCGTGTCGATTTCCACATCATGTGAGTTGACCATTCGAGCTCTTGAGAGTGAGCCTCATACATTCTACCACGACTCGTTTCTACAACACATTCCTGCCACTTCGGCATTGTGAAGAATGCACAAGGTGATGAGGACATGAATACCTTGGAAAAGACCAAAAATATTGCATACATGCATATTTGTCAGCTAATTTCTAGTGCAAACTATTCAATAATCTATTTATGTTATCCAGAACAAAAATACTTCACACACTTTTCTATTTTATCTAATTGCAAGTGTATGGGACATTTGTATAATTCACATATGAAGATAAGGGAAAAGGAGAAGTTTAGGTTCTGTTCAAAAAGTCCTCTCACGTCACTTTTGGGCCAAGAAAAGATAGAGTCCAAGCCTCTCACGTTCTGGATTTAGATTCGGACTGCGCAGACATACCTGACTCAAAACACCAACAACTTTTTCATACGGACTCCGAATTGGGTCATTCTTTTTTTATTGGAAACTAGATTTCTTGCACTTTCCAACGCAATTGGATTCACCTTCACATTGGTCCGGAGCGTTGAGTTATGGACGAAACAATCTGATGCTGCAGCAGAATTCCAGTCAAACTACAAGTCCAAAGGTGTTACGTCACCTCCACTTGGGCCCATTGGCCTTGTACGACCTAAGGTTAGTTTTAGGATGCCTTGGGATGTCCTACCACCACCTTGGCCGCCACCCCTTGCTCCTATATAAGTAGATCCATCTAGTAGCTTTTCCCTTGGGATTTGTTTAGTTAAAAGTTAGCCATTGCAACTTCGTGTACTTCGTCTGTGTCCAACGACCAGACCAAGACCGTTTTCGGATCCCCACTTTTATCAACAATTCATATATATTCGCAATATTCAGATTGCTTTATCATATTCTTGCTTGTTCTTCGTTTGCATGCAGGAATAGACCTTCGTGGTCAGGCTGATCGTGTTTCCGGCATCGTCAGTAACCTCAGGAGATTGGTTTAGCGATTACTAAGGCGCAACATAGTGGACGTTTGTAGTTGGATCGTCAAAGCCAACTCCACCAAATCGATAGATATCATCTCATCGAAAGATCGGGACACCCCGCCTCTATCAAGTGGTATCAGTTTTTAGGTTGCTCGGTGAGAATTTCCAGTTATCCCTAGATTAGATTTATTTTCTTACCTATTGTCCAAGAAAAAGCCACAAAGAAAGTTAGATCTATTCATCCTTTGTTCAAGCCAGTCTGAGCCTTTACAATTTTCTTTTCATTGTATGCATTATTGAATTATCGGTTGCATCGTCGTGTCGAGTTGCTGGTCTTAGTATCTAGTACGTTTAGAGTTTCGAGTTCTGTTCATAGTAGTCACGCTGCCGTTGCGTCGTTATCCCTTCCACTGTCCACCACCCATCCATCAATTTTCATCACGTCCTACCCACCGTTCATGGTCATAATCATAGTTGAGGTCGTTCACATCTTCGCTTGATCCAATCTGCATCTTATCTAGTTTGTTTTGGAAAGAGGGACAAAAAAAGACAGAAAAAAGAGAAAAAAGTAAAAAAAAAAGTCAGAGAAAAAAGGAGAGTAAGAAAAAAAGTGTAAGGAAGAAAAAGAGAAGAAAAAAAAACAAAATTCGGATCTATCTAGACTCAATCTCGTAGTTGAATTTTTTGCTACCATATATAGCTAGCCCAGCTTCACATATTTCTACACCGTGTATACGTACGTTCCCCTGGCAATCCCTTTACACAATCTTCAGAGTTATTTGACACTGCTGGTTGCCTGTCACCACCTGCTGCATGGTAAGAACTTGTAAGATATTGATATTTACTATACTGTGAGCGTTTTACCACCACAACCTAGTAGTTCACAGGAACATTATTCTTGGATTTTGTTTCTTCTTTTCTACTAACTATGGCAGGTTTTGGAGTTGTTAGTTCTTGGGCTTCATCGATCGTGGGAGATTTGCCATCACCTAAGAAAATACAACAACCGTCACAGGAGGAGCAAGAACATCAGAATGCACATGAGGTTAATGTTTCCATGCCACCATTTACTGGTCATTTTAGGCCTGATTTATATATTGAATGGGAGTATGAAATGAATGCTATATTTGCTTCCCACACTTTTGATGAGCATGGAAAATTTTTGCGGTTAGTACTTTCAGTAGCTTCGCTTTAGTTTGGTGGAGTGAATACTATCGGTTAAACCATGATTATATACCTATGACTTGGGATGGTTTAAAACATGTCATCAAAGATAGATTCGTCGATGTTTATTATACTCGTGGCATGATTAAAAAACTAGAACATTTAAAACAAGGTAGTGACACTGTAACAAAAAATTATGATGATTTACAAACTACCTTGTTGCACTCATTTTTAGAAGAAAGTGAAGAAGATTTTATGGATAGATTTTGGGGAGGATTAAACCATGATATTCAGGAGATACTAATTCATGAAGAGTGTTATCCTATGAACCATTTGTTTCGTCTTGCTTGTAAAGCTGAACAGGAAATAAAACGACGTGTTGCCCACAAGGAGAACAAGCGCACGGTGCACATTCCAACTTTTGATACAAATGTTTCTTCAACTACTAGGCGTACTATGACAACCACATCCGTTGTTGCGAGGACTACGTCATCTCCACCATGTGACACATCACCATCGAGGGTGCCTGCATCATCTGAGTTCATCATAAGAGGTAATGACAAAGGTACGCATTTTCCACTTTCACATGAGAATGATGTATGCCTAATTAAATTGAATACATCATGCGCTGAGTTACATGTTGATTTGAGCACGCCACCTAGTTTAGAGAATCATGTTACTATCATGAATGCATCATGTGATCAAATAACTGAAATACCAACAATTTTGAGTGTGCCCATTGAATTAACTGCTGATGTCTAAGAACCTTGTGAATCAGGAAATAAATCAGATTTGGATCAAATACATTTTAAAATAATTGTGCCAATGTTTAATCATTTTGATATGATCTGTAATCTTGGTGATCATTCTGTGTCAAATGACTTATTGCATGTTTTCTTATTTAAGCATGTTGTAACATGTACATTTGATGCACGTAAGGTTTATTCACCAACGTTGGGATGGTTTAATGATGAATATTGTGAATCTTTTGATATGAATAAGAGATTCACTTATATGTGCAAACTGAGTTGCCATATTTTCATGCATTCTACTTATGATAATATTTTCGCTTTATATTTTATAATCTATGAAGGTTTCTCATATATACATGTGTCATATGTGCAAAAATCAAGGTGATAGAGGCAAAGGTGTCCCGTCTTTTGATGAGATGATGGATATCGCTTTGATGGAAGTCGACTTTGACGAACCGACTACGAACGTCCGAGGACGTCGCGCCTTAGCAATCGCTAAACCAACTCTGAGAGGTTATTGACCACGCCGGAGCACGATCAACCTGACCACGAGGGTCTGTTTCCTGCGAGCAAACGAAGAACAAGCAAGAAACTGAGATTGCAATCTGGATATTGCGAATATAAGATGAAAGCTTTATTGATCAAGGCGGGGTTCTGTGACGCCTTTGTCTGGTCGTTGAACACAAACGAAGTACGCGAAGTTGCAGCTATGGCGAACTTTAATCTAAACAAACCCAAAGGCTAAACGGTGCCCTAAGGGCTGTATATATGGAGCAAGAGGGGGGAATTTCGTGGCCCTTGGTGGAGGGGTCCGAAATCAACTCTATCTCTTGTTTCCCCACACATATGGACTCTAAAAATAGCCTATACTTATGTATTTCGAAATTACATGGGCTTGGCCCAATAATAAGGTGACGCGGCACCTAGAATAGCCTTGTGACGAAATTTATGAAGTGGCATCTTGTATATTTCGTCCAAGGCTTCATGCACCCATTATGGTGGCTTCAAAGTCCTGAAGTAGGTGCATGGGACTTTTGAGGAGCCTCCTACTGGATTGATACCTTGGTTCTCAAAAACTGAGGGAAATACTTACGCTACTATTGCTGCATCACCCTTTCCTCTTCAAGGAAAACCAACGCAAGCTCAAGACGTAGCATAATCCTGTTCTAGAAGTCATGTTATTTGACCATGACGAACCTACGAACTATGAAGAAGCTATGATGAGCCCAGATTCCGATAAATGGCTTGAGGCCATGAAATCTGAGATAGGATCCATGTATGAGAACAGAGTGTGGACTTTGGTGGATTTGCCAGATGATCGGCGAGCCATAGAGAATAATCATCACTTGTAACTCCGTTCTTGTTCCCCTTGCACATGCCATCATCTCCAGCTTGTTCTTGCTCCAATGTTCATCCTTCTCCAAGCTAGGCCCTTCATTTGTAAGCAAAACAAATGTATCCAATTTAGGCAGCATCATATTCTCATAAACATTAGAATCATTACCAAGAAACGAAAGTACCTGGTAATTTAGTTGGCGTGCGCGAGCTCTAGTAATTGGTTGTGGGAGACGTTTGAGTAATTCATCAAACTTGGCATCCAACTTGGTGTCAATTGTCTTCTCAATGTCATCCATCCTCTCCAATGCCTTTCCAAAACTTGCCATCACGTCTTCCACCTGTTGACCCAACATTTGATGAAACTTTTCATGAAGATCCTTGTTCGTCATGTTCTCCCAGTCAATCTCGTCAGCTTGTGATCTTGGCATGGTTAGCAGCAATAGAAACACAAAAGAATATGATTCTACAGACTACTAGGAAGTGGTGGTGGTGGTGGTGTGTCACAAATCCTTCAAGCGAATCTCAAATTCTTACCAGTTCTTACCCAGCAGCAGGTGGTGATCGGCAACCGTTGTAGTCAAAAGTCTCAAAGCTTGGAGAGAGCGATTACCAGGGGAGTCAAACGCACGACGTAGATGTATGTGGAGCTGGGAAGGCTTATAATCTGGTAGCAAAAAGAGTCAGCAATAATCAATTCAGAGATGCAAAGTTGAATAAATGCTCAATGACGATACTGTGCTGGTCCTAGGCTAGACTGTGCTAGAGACGCGAGCCTAGAACACTAACAAAATCACGGCGCTGCACGTAAACAAGGGAGGAGCACACTCTGAATTTTTTTCTCTTTTTTTTCACTTTTTTTGCACTTTTTTTCCTCTTGTTTTTTTTGCTCCGCAACAATTTTTTTTCGAAAAAGTCTACAAATGGTCTAGAAACTGCCTAGCCAGAATTATCCAGACTTAGTTTTTTTGAAACTGGAGCTATTTTTCTACTGCGGGTAACACGAAAGTTCGGGAGTCCTCTATCACGACTCGGAGTATGGCGTGATCTGGAAGTCAAAAACAAAGCAACAAATACTGGACTCGGACTAGGACTCGTGGCGGAGATGAATCTAGTGGAACTCGGACTGGTGGCAGAGATGAATCTAGTGGAACTCGGACTGGTGGCGGATATATGTTGCACGCGGACTCGGATTGGCGTGATGGAGGTGTAAATGTGGTATATGGCTGCGGTGATGTCGATGGTGGTAGATGGCAGCGGTGATGACGATGGTGGTAGATGGCAGCGGTGATGACGATGGTGGTATATGGCAGTGGTGATGATGATGATGCGGCGGCGGCGTGACAACTTGTGAACAGAACTCGAAACTCTAAAGGACTAGACACTAAGACTAGCAACTAGACACGACGATGCAACCGCAAATTCAACAATGCAAATACAGAAAAGATTATGCAATGGCTCACACTGGTTCGGATATGATGAACTAACCCTAATTTTTTTTGTGGCTTTTTCGTGGACTATAGGTATGAAGAACAGACTCGATCTAAGCTACGAAAAACTGTAAAATCTCATCGAGCAACCTGGAAATCTGATACCACTTGATAGAGGCAAAGGTGTCCTGTCTTTCGATGAGATGATGGATATCGCTTTGGTGGAAGTCGACTTTGACGAACCGACTACGAACGTGTGAGGACGTCGCGCCTTAGCAATCGCTAAACCAACTCCGAGAGGTTATTGACCACGCCGGAGCACGATCAACCTGACCACGAGGGTCTGTTTCCTGCGAGCAAACGAAGAAGAAGCAAGAAACTGAGATTGCAATCTGGATATTGCGAATATAAGATGAAAGCTTTATTGATCAAGGTGGGGTTCTGTGACGCCTTTGTCTGGTCGTTGAACACAAACGAAGTACGCGAAGTTGCAATGGCGAACTTTAATCTAAACAAAAACCAAAGTCTAAATGGTGCCCTAAGGGCTGTATATATGGAGCAAGAGGGGGGAATTTCGTGGCCCTTGGTGGAGGGATCCGAAATCAACCCTATCTCTTGTTTCCCCACACATATGGACTCTAAAAATAGCCTATACTTATGTATTTCAAAAATACATGGGCCTGGCCCAATAATAAAGTGACGCAGCACCTAGAATAGCCTCGGGACGAAATTTATGAAGTGGCATCTTGTATATTTCGTCCAAGGCTTCATGCACCCATTATGGTGGCTTTAAAGTCCTGAAATCATCACTTGTAACTCCGTTCTTGTTCCCCTTGCGCATGCCATCATCTCCATGCTTGTTCGTGCTCCAATGTTCATCCTTCTCCAAGCTAGGCCCTTCATTTGTAAGCAAAACAAATGTATCCAATTTTGGCAGCATCATATTGTCATGAACATTAGAATCATTACCAAGAAACGAAAGTACCTGATAATTTAATTGGCGTGCGCGAGCTCTAGTAATTGGTCCAGTATATGTAGTAGTACGTGTTGTGGGTGTAACAATGGTATTGATGTCCTCATCACAAGGGAAGTAAAAATGAATGACATATACATATAGAACATGTACACCTTGTTTGTTTTGTTAGCCACATTTCAGATTAAGCCACACCGAGGACGAATTTATTTTCAAGAAGGGGAGGATGATGAGGACATGAATACCTTGGAAAAGACCAAAAATATTGCATACATGCATATTTGTCAGGTGATTTCTAGTGCAAACTATTCAATAATCTATTTATGTTATCCAGAACAAAAATACTTCACACACTTTTGTATTTTATCTAATTGCAGGTGTATGGGACATTTGTATAATCCACATATGAAGATAAGGGAAAAGGAGAAGTTTAGGTTCTGTTCAAAAAGTAATCTCACTTCACTTTTGGGACAAGAGAAGATAGAGTCCAAGTCTCTCACGTTCTCGATTTAGATTCGGACTGCACAGACATACCTGACTCAGAACGCCAACAACTTTTTCATACGGACTCTGAATTGGGTGATTCGTTTTTTATTGGAACTAGATGTCATGCACTTTCCAACGCAATTGGATTCACCTTCAAATTGGTCCGGAGCGTTGAGTTATGGACGAAACAATATGATGCTGCAGCAGAATCTGAGTCAAACTACAAGTCCAAAGGTGTTACGTCACCTCCACTTGGGCCCATTGGCCTTGTACGACCTAGGGTTAGTTTTAGGCTGCCTTGGGACATCCTCCCACCACCTTGGCCGCCACCCCTTGCTCCTATATAAGTAGATCCATCTAGTAGCTTTTCCCTTGGGATTTGTTTAGTTAAAAGTTAGCCATTGCAACTTCGTGTACTTCGTCTGTGTCCAACGACCAGACCAAGACCACTTCCGGATCCCCACTTTTATCAACAAATCATATATATTCGCAATATTCGGATTGCTTTATCATATTCTTGCTTGTTCTTCAATTGCATGCAAGAATAGACCTTCGTGGTCAGGCTGATCGTGTTTCCGGCATCGTCAGTAACCTCAGGAGATTGGTTTAACGATTGCTAAGGCGCAACATCGTGCATGTTTGTAGTCGGATCGTCAAAGCTAACTCCACCAAATCGATAGATATTATCTCATCGAAAGATCGGGACACCCCGCCTCTATCACAAGGACACGCTTTCAAGGTGACATCCTTCTTGAGCTTGGGTATTGTGGATCATAGTTCATGTCTTGCTTGCACCATTTGCATGCATGTTCGTGATATTGCTTTAATCCATGATTTCCAAATTTCCATGCCTCATGAGATATATATCTTGTGTGTTGCATCCAATTCTTGGACTACTTGCTACTATCATCTGGTTGGTTTCACCAATATCATTGCTTCACATATGCCATGTCCCATTGCTTATCACATGATTGACTTGATTGCCTCACACATGTTGAACAATTGCTCTTTCTATTGTGTTAAGTGCCACACAATCTTCACTACACCCTATGCACATTATGCTTGGATTGTCTTGCACTTGACCCATGTGTTTAGACACTTCATTTTATTTGGTGTTGTGAATGATTCTTATGCCTACCATAGACCTTTCATTGAGCAATTTATGCATGCTTGCTGTGAACTTGAGGTGGATGCTTATTATCTTGTCACACACATTTGCATCGCTACCTCACCTTTGCATACTTGTCCCCATGATATCTTTGCTTGTGCTCGATTGATATGCTTACATGTGATGACACAATCCTTTGTCAAACCATATGCTATGCTTGATGACAACACCTGTTTGGTGAATTACCTCTTGAATGCTTGGTTTTGCACTAACGCTAACCACATTTGTTTTTCCAAGTGTTTGTTGTCCTTGCTCATTTTGAAGGAATCCCAAGACGGTGTGACATTGGAGAGTGCCCATTGTGAGCTTGAAGATGACGAGTACTTGGTGAATGTCCACTTCTTCACGGCGACGCCATCTCTTTCCCATGGTGATTTGGTTTTCGATCCGAGGTCGGATCTTTCCCAAGGGGGAGGAGATGATGTGGAGCATCCTATGGATATTAACATGTCAAGAGTCCATTTGGCAAGTGACACGTACAACATCTACTTCGCATACACAAAGGTGAATCATCTCTGTTACACGTGCTCACTTGACCCCTTCGAGGATGGTGTACTACTTGACACTTCTCCGTGTGCATGCATAGGTATTGTGATGCGGAGCATCCTACGGTCATCACCATTTCAAGAGTCTGTTTGGCAAGTGAGAAGTGCAACCTCTACTTCACATACACAAAGGTGAATCTTCTCCTTTACACGTGCTCACTTGATCCCTTCGAGGATGGTGTGCTACTTGACACTTCTCCCGTGTGCATGCATAGGTATTGTCGGAGCTTCACGGATGTTGAGGAGGAGTGCAAGCGCCAAGGAGCAACTACACCATCCGCGAGGGAGGCATGGAAGAGAAGACGGAAGAAACGGAGCTGCTCGATCTACAGCAACCGGACGACCAGACAACACCGAACGTCCGACGCCTGGAGCTCCAGCCAGCCCAAAAGTCCAACCAACGAAAACTACAGCGGCCGGACGACCGATGAATGCCGGACGTCGGACAAGTCCCAGCGACCGGACGACCGGCGCCACCTGTTCAGAGCCAAAACGATGGAAGTCTGACGCCCTCCGGACGTCCGGACCCCCGCGAGTGACCGGACGTCTGACCCTGACCGGACGTCCGACAATGCCTGTGCGCAACCGGGCCTTTGAACTTGTATCCCTCTCCCACTTACCCCTTCGTGGCTTAGACTATAAATAGACCTTCCCCTCATCCTTTCTAGGGTTAGCAAATATGATATCTCATTCTTAGGTGAGCTTTGCTCCTACCTCTACTGATGAGGACATGACTACCTTGGATATGACCAAAAATATTGCATATATGCATATTTGTCAGGTGATTTCTAGTGCAAACTATTCAATAATCTATTTATGTTATCCAAAACAAAAATACTTCACACACTTTTGTGTTTTGTCTAATTGCAGGTGTATGGGACATTTGTACAATCCACATATGAAGATAAGGAAGAAAGAGATGTTTATTTGCTGTCCAAAAAGTTCTCTCACGTCACTTTTGGCCCAAGAGAAGATAGAGTCCAAGTCTCTCACGTTCTGGATTCAGATTCGGACTGCACAGACACACCTGACTCAAAACGCACACAAGTTTTTCATACGGACTCCGAATTGGGTGATTCTTTTTTTTGTTGGAAACTAGATTTCGTGCACTTTCCAACCCAATTGGAATCACCTTCAAATTCGTCCGGAGCGTTGAGTTGTGGACGAAACAATCTGATGCTGCAGCAGAATCCGAGTCAAACTACAAGTCCAAAGGTGTTACATCACCTCCACTTGGGCCCATTGGCCTTATACGACCTAGATTTAGTTTTAGGCTGCCTTGGGACGTCCTCCCACCTCCTTGGCCGCCACCCCTTGCTCCTATATAAGTAGATCCATCTAGTAGCTTTTCCTTGGGATTTGTTTAGTTAAAAGTTAGCCATTGCAACTTCGTGTACTTCGTTTGTGTCCAACGACCAGACCAAGACCGCTGACGGATCCCCACCTTTATCAATACTTCATCTATATTCGCAATATCCAGATTGCTTTATCATATTCTTGCTTGTTCTTCGATTGCTTGCAGGAATAGACCTTCGTGGTCAGGTTGATTGTGCTTCGGCGTGGTCAATAACCTCTCGGAGTTGGTTTAGTGATTGCTAAGGCGCAACGTCGTGCACGTTTGTAGTCGGATCGTCAAAGTCATTTTCACCAAATCGATAGTTATCATCTCATCGAAAGATCGGGACACCCCGCCTCTATCAAGTGGTATCAGTTTTCAGGTTGCTCGGTGAGAATTTCCAGTTTTCCTAGATTAGATTTATTTTCTTACCTATTGTCCAAGAAAAATCCACAAAAAAGAGTTAGATCTATTCATCCTTTGTCCAAGCCAGTCTGAGCCTTTGCAATTTTCTTTTCATTGCTTGCATAGTTGAATTATCGGTTGCATCGTCGTGTCGAGTTGCTGGTCTTAGTGTCTAGGTCGTTTAGAGTTTCGAGTTCTGTTCACATTAGTCACGTCGCCGCTGCATCATTATCCCTTCCGCTGTCCACCACCCATCCATCAATTTCCTCCACGTGCTACCCATCGTTCATTGTCATAATCATAATTGAGATCGTTCCCATCTTCGCTTGATCCAATCTACATCTTATCTAGTTTGTTTTGGAAAGAGGGAGAGAGAAAAAAAA
>NC_041393.1:349658157-349762955 GCF_002162155.2 Triticum dicoccoides | reverse complement strand
AGAAAAAAAAGTAAAAAAAAAAGTCAGAAAAAAAAACAAAGGAAAAGAAAAAAAAGCGGAGAAAAAAAACAAAATTCGGATCTATCTAGACTCAATCTCGTAGTTGAATTCGGATTGGAATCTGTTTTGTGCACTGTTCAGTAAAACAGGCATAACTTCTTCATACGAAGTCAGTTTTGCCTCCGTGAGTACTCAAATTGAAGATAGCGACGAGGCGCATCTAAATAGTTGCAGAAGCTTGTTCAATATTTGACACCTCAAAATCGGCTTCTAAATAGGTCTTTTTGCCCTCCGAAGTTCGTGAACACAACTTGTTCCAATTTTTCAGGCCAGTTTTAGAATTCTTTGACTCCTCATATCAACTCGGAATTGAGTGATTCTTTTTGCATTGGAAAGCTTGAGTTAGTAGCATTCTTTGAAAGAATTTATCAGAAAATTGTCTCAAACTTTTCAAGAGGAAAGTTGGAGAGAGAGTTGTTGTATATCCTGCTTGGCAGTTGTTTTTCATCATTATCTTCACTGCCGTTGTGATCTTCACTTATATCTTGCTGTCAAGAGCTACTTAGTATCCTTCATTGATGCTAGTTGTGCTACGCCGTGACCTCATTAGTGTTCTAGGCTCGCGTCTCTAGTCCGGTCTAGCCTAGGACCAGCACAGTACCGTTGTTGAGCGTTTATTCAACATTGCATCTCTGAATTGATTATTGCTAATCTTTTGCTACCATATATAGCCAACCCAGCTCCACATATTTCTACACCGTGTATACGTACGCTCCCCTGGCAATCGCTTTACTCAATATTCGGAGTTACTTGACACCGCTGGTTGCCGATCACCGCCTGCTGCATGGTAAGAACGTGTAAGACATTGATATTTGCTTTACTGTGAGCGTTTTACCACCACATCCTAGTAGTTATAGGAACATTATTTTTGGGTTTTGTTTCTTGTTCTACTAATCATGACAGGATCCAGAGTCAATTCATGGGCTTCATCGATCGCGGGAGACGTGCCACCACCTTTGCAAATACCACAACCGTCACGAGAGGTGCACAAACATCCAAATGCACATGATCAGGTTAATGTATCTATACCACCATTTAATGGCCGTTTTAAACCTGCTTTATATATTGAATGGGAGTTCGACATAAAAAATATATTTGCTTCCCATAATTTCGATGAACATAAAAAGGTTAAGGTTGCGGTTGGTTCTTTCACTGGTTATGCTTTGGTTTGGTGGAGTGAATATTGTCGGTTACACCCTGATTATATACCTACTACTTGGGATGATTTGAAACTTGCCATGCGACATACTTTCGTCCCTGCTTATTATACTCGTGACATGATTAAGAAGTTGCAACACTTAAAACAAGGTAGTGCAACTGTAACAAAATATTATGATGATTTACAAACTACCTTGTTGCATTCCTCTTTAGAAGAAAGTGAAGATGATTTTATGGATAGATTTTGGGGAGGATTAAACCGTGTGATGAGAACATCAATACAATTGTTACACCCACAGCCCCTGCTGCTATACATACTGGACCAATTACTAGAGCTCGTGCACGCCAACTAAATTACCAGGTACTTTCGTTTCTTGGTAATGATTCTAATGTTCATGAGAATATGATGCTGCCTAAATTGGATACATTTGTTTTGCTTACAAATGAAGGGCCTAGCTTGGAGAAGGATGAACATTGGAGCAAGAACAAGCATGGAGATGATGGCATGCGCAAGGGGAACAAGAACGGAGTTACAAGTGATGATTTCAGGACTTTGAAGCCACCATAATGGGTGCATGAAGCCTTGGACGAAATATACAAGATGCCACTTCATAAATTTCGTCCCGAGGCTATTTTAGGTGCTGCGTCACCTTATTATTGGGCCAGGCCCATGTAATTTCGAAATACATAAGTATAGGCTATTTTTGGAGTCCGTATGTGTGGGGAAACAAGAGATAGGGTTGATTTCGGACCCCTCCACCAAGGGCCACGAAATTCCCCCCTCTTCCTCCATATATACAGCCCTTAGGGCATCGTTTAGACTTTGGGTTTTGTTTAGATTAAAAGTTCGCCATAGCTGCAACTTCGCGTACTTCGTTTGTGTTCAACGACCAGACAAAGGCGTCACAGAACCCCACCTTGATCAATAAAGCTTTCATCTTATATTCGCAATATCTAGATTGCAATCTCAGTTTCTTGCTTGTTCTTCGTTTGCTCGCAGGAAACAGACCCTCGTGGTCAGGTTGATCGTGCTCCGGCGTGGTCAATAACCTCTCGGAGTTGGTTTAGCGATTGCTAAGGCGCGACGTCCTCGCACGTTCGTAGTCGGATCGTCAAAGTCGACTTCCACCAAAGCGATATCCATCATCTCATCGAAAGACGGGACACCTTTGCTTCTATCAGACTTGGACTCTATCTTCTCTTGGGCCAAAAGTGACGTGAAAGAACTTTTTGGACAGCAAATAAACATCTCTTTCTTCCTTATCTTCATATGTGGATTGTACAAATGTCCCATACACCTGCAATTAGACAAAACACAAAAGTGTGTGAAGTATTTTTGTTCTGGATAACATAAATAGATTATTGAATAGTTTGCACTAGAAATCACCTGACAAATATGCATATATGCAATATTTTTGGTCATATCCAAGGTAGTCATGTCCTCATCATCCTCCCTTTCTTGAAAATAAAGCCGTCCTCGGCGCTGCTTAATCTGAAATGTGGCTAACAAAAGAGACAAGGTGTACATGTTGTATATGTATATGTCATCCATTTTTACTTCCCTTGATTTTTGCATATATGACACATGAATAGATGAGTAACTTGCATAGTTCATAAAATCTAAAGCCAAAAAATTAGCACAAGAAGTAGAAGGCATGAAAATATTGCAACTCAGTTTGCACATATAAGTGAAGCTCTTATTCATTTCAAAAGATTGACAATGTTCATCATTAAACCATCCCAACATTGGTGAATAAACCTTACTTGCATCAAATTTACATGCTACACCATGCTTAAATAAGCAAACATGCAATAAGTCATTCAACACAGAATCATCACCAAGATTAGAGGTCATATCAAAATGATTAAACATTGGTTCTTTTGCATCAATAGTTAATTCAATGGGTGCACTCAAAATTGTTGGTATTTCAGTTGTTTGATCACATGGCAAAGTCAAATTATCAACGTAGTCCTCTAAAATAGGTGGTGTGATCAAAGTAGTGGGTAGCTCATCAGATGGTGCATTCAAATTGACAAGGCATTCATCATTCTCATGTAGAGATGGAAGATCAGTACCTTTGTCATTACCTCTTATGATCAACTCAGATGATGTAGCCACTCTCGGGGGCGATGTGTCACATGGTGGAGGTGATGTAGTCCTGACAACAACGGATGTGGTTGTCATAGTATGCCTAGTAGTTGAAGGAACAATCATATCAACTCTTGGAATGTGCACCGTGCGCTTGTTCTGCTCGTGGCCAACACGTCGTTTTATTTCCTGTTCAGCTTTGCAAGCAAGATGAAACAAATGGTCCATAGGATAACACTCTTCATGAATTAGTATCTCTTGAATATCACGGTTTAATCCTCCCCAAAATCTATCCATAAAATCATCTTCACTTTCTTCTAAAGAGGAATGCAACAAGGTAGTTTGTAAATCATCATAATATTTTGTTACAGTTGCACTACCTTGTTTTAAGTGTTGCAACTTCTTAATCATGTCACGAGTATAATAAGCAGGGACGAAAGTATGTCGCATGGCAAGTTTCAAATCATCCCAAGTAGTAGGTATATAATCAGGGTGTAACCGACAATATTCACTCCACCAAACCAAAGCATAACCAGTGAAAGAACCAACCGCAACCTTAACCTTTTTATGTTCATCGAAATTATGGGAAGCAAATATATTTTTTATGTCGAACTCCCATTCAATATATAAAGCAGGTTTAAAACGGCCATTAAATGGTGGTATAGATACATTAACCTGATCATGTGCATTTGGATGTTTGTACACCTCTCGTGACGGTTGTGGTATTTGCAAAGGTGGTGGCACGTCTCCCGCGATCGACAAAGCCCATGAATTAACTCTGGATCCTGTCATGATTAGTAGAACAAGAAACAAAACCCAAAAATAATGTTTCTATAACTACTAGGATGTGGTGGTAAAACGCTCACAGTAAAGCAAATATCAATGTCTTACAAGTTCTTACCATGCAGCAGGCGGTGATCGGCAACCAGCGGTGTCAAGTAACTCCGAATATTGAGTAAAGCGATTGCCAGGGGAGCGTACGTATACACGGTGTAGAAATATGTGGAGCTGGGTTGGCTATATATGGTAGCAAAAGATTAGCAATAATCAATTCAAAGATGCAATGTTGAATAAACGCTCAACGACGGTACTGTGCTGGTCCTAGGCTAGACCGGACTAGAGACGCGAGCCTAGAACACTAATGAGGTCACGGCGTAGCACAACTAGCATCAATGAAGGATACTAAGTAGCTCTTGACAGCAAGATATAAGTGAAGATCACAACGACAGTGAAGATAATGATGAAAAACAACTGCCAAGCAGGATATACAACAACTCTCTCTCCAACTTTCCTCTTGAAAAGTTTGAGACAATTTTCTGATAAATTCTTTCAAAGAATGTGATGAGGACATCAATACAATTGTTACACCCACAACCCCTGCTGCTATACATACTGGACCAATTACTAGAGCTCGTGCACGCCAACTAAATTACCAGGTACTTTCGTTTCTTGGTAATGATTCTAATGTTCATGAGAATATGATGCTGCCTAAATTGGATACATTTGTTTTGCTTACAAATGAAGGGCCTAGCTTGGAGAAGGATGAACATTGGAGCAAGAACAAGCATGGAGATGATGGCATGCGCAAGGGAAACAAGAACGGAGTTACAAGTGATGATTTCAGGACTTTGAAGCCACCATAATGGGTGCATGAAGCCTTGGACGAAATATACAAGATGCCACTTCATAAATTTCGTCCCGAGGCTATTTTAGGTGCTGCGTCACCTTATTATTTGGCCAGGCCCATGTAATTTCGAAATACATAAGTATAGGCTATTTTTAGAGTCCGTATGTGTGGGGAAACAAGAGATAGGGTTGATTTCGGACCCCTCCACCAAGGGCCACGAAATTCCCCCCCTCTTCCTCCATATATACAGCCCTTAGGGCATCGTTTAGACTTTGGGTTTTGTTTAGATTAAAAGTTCGCCATAGCTGCAACTTCGCATACTTCGTTTGTGTTCAACGACCAGACAAAGGCGTCACAGAACCCCACCTTGATCAATAAAGCTTTCATCTTATATTCGCAATATCCAGATTGCAATCTTAGTTTCTTGCTTGTTCTTCGTTTGCTCGCAGGAAACAGACCCTCGTGGTCAGGTTGATCGTGCTCCGGCGTGGTCAATAACCTCTCGGAGTTGGTTTAGCGATTGCTAAGGCGCGACGTCCTCGCACGTTCGTAGTCGGATCGTCAAAGTCGACTTCCACCAAAGCGAAATCCACCATCTCATCGAAAGACGGGACACCTTTGCCTCTATCACCGTGATATTCAAGAGATACTAATTCATGAAGAGTGTTATCCTATGGACCATTTGTTTCATCTTGCTTGCAAAGCTGAACAGGAAATAAAACGACGTGTTGGCCACGAGGAGAAGAAGCGCACGGTGCACATTCCAAGAGTTGATATGATTGTTCCTTCAACTACTAGGCATACTATGACAACCACATCCGTTGTTGTCAGGACTACATCACCTCCACCATGTGACACATCGCCCCCGAGAGTGGCTACATCATCTGAGTTGATCATAAGAGGTAATGACAAAAGTACTGATCTTCCATCTCTACATGAGAATGATGAATGCCTTGTCAATTTGAATGCACCATCTGATGAGCTACCCACTACTTTGATCACACCACCTATTTTAGAGGACTACGTTGATAATTTGACTTTGCCATGTGATCAATCAACTGAAATACCAACAATTTTGAGTGCACCCATTGAATTAACTATTGATGCAAAAGAACCAATGTTTAATCATTTTGATATGACCTCTAATCTTGGTGATGATTCTGTGTTGAATGACTTATTGCATGTTTGGTTATTTAAGCATGTTGTAGCATGTAAATTTGATGCAAGTAAGGTTTATTCACCAATGTTGGGATAGTTTAATGATGAACATTGTCAATCTTTTGAAATGAATAAGAGCTTCACTTATATGTGCAAACTGAGTTGCAATGTTTTCATGCCTTCTACTTCTTGTGCTAATTTTTTGGCTTTAGATTTTATGAACTATGCAAGTTACTCATCTATTCATGTGTCATATATGCAAAAATCAAGGGAAGTAAAAATGGATGACATATACATATACAACATGTACACCTTGTCTCTTTTGTTAGCCACATTTCAGATTAAGCAACGCCGAGGACGGCTTTATTTTCAAGAAGGGGAGGATGATGAGGACATGACTACCTTGGATATGACCAAAAATATTGCATATATGCATATTTGTCAGGTGATTTCTAGTGCAAACTATTCAATAATCTATTTATGTTATCCAAAACAAAAATACTTCACACACTTCTGTGTTTTGTCTAATTGCAGGTGTATGGGACATTTGTACAATCCACATATGAAGATAAGGAAGAAAGAGATGTTTATTTGCTGTTCAAAAAGTTCTCTCACGTCACTTTTGGCCCAAGAGAAGATAGAGTCCAAGTCTCTCACGTTCTGGATTCAGATTCGGACTGCACAGACACACCTGACTCAAAACGCACACAAGTTTTTCATACGGACTCCGAATTGGGTGATTCTTTTTTTGTTGGAAACTAGATTTCGTGCACTTTCCAACCCAATTGGAATCACCTTCAAATTCGTCCGGAGCGTTGAGTTGTGGACGAAACAATCTGATGCTGCAGCAGAATCCGAGTCAAACTACAAGTCCAAAGGTGTTACATCACCTCCACTTGGACCCATTGGCCTTGTACGACCTAGATTTAGTTTTAGGCTGCCTTGGGACGTCCTCCCACCTCCTTGGCCGCCACCCCTTGCTCCTATATAAGTAGATCCATCTAGTAGCTTTTCCTTGGAATTTGTTTAGTTAAAAGTTAGCCATTGCAACTTCGTGTACTTCGTTTGTGTCCAACGACCAGACCAAGACCGCTGACGGATCCCCACCTTTATCAATACTTCATCTATATTCGCAATATCCAGATTGCTTTATCATATTCTTGCTTGTTCTTCGATTGCTTGCAGGAATAGACCTTCGTGGTCAGGTTGATTGTGCTTCGGCGTGGTCAATAACCTCTCGGAGTTGGTTTAGCGATTGCTAAGGCGCAACGTCGTGCACGTTTGTAGTCGGATCGTCAAAGTCATTTTCACCAAATCGATAGTTATCATCTCATCGAAAGATCGGGACACCCCGCCTCTATCATCTACTCTTGAGAGAGAGAGAGAGAGACTACCACTCCCATGGAGTTCAAGACCTCCATGTGAGAAGATCCCGAGGGATTCAAGCCCCCCTTCGTGGGAAGATCCGTCTAGGATATCATCAAGACCTCCTCTTGGAGATGAACCTTACCTTGTATCTTTCTCTTTGTTGTTCATGTACCTTGTGATCTTGTGTGTTTGATTGTCTAGTGGATGTGTGATTAGACTTGTTCTTGAGTGTTACCTTTGTGATTTCTCCCTGTTCTTCCCCGTGTTCATCGTGTTCTTCGAGGGATCCCACTCCAAACATGAAAGATCGGCCTACACCAGATTAGTCCCGTATCATATGGTATCATGAGCCAGGTTGATCACGTATTTGGAGTCCCTCCCACCGTTTTCTAGCGTTGTTTTGTTTTGTTCTTCCCAAAAATCCGAAAATCCCCACCAAAAAATAGCCCCAAATTTTTTGTGATTTGTTGGTTTGATGATGGTTTGTTGATTTTGATCCATGGATTTGCTTGGTTTCAAGTGGATCTAGCATCTCCCCAAGTTTCCGCATCTTTCCTCCATGAAATCTTATCAATTTTGACCCCGAAATCTCCATTTTCCGCTGAAAATCGCGCCCCCGAACTCGCATCTCGCGTTGACCCCGACCCAGCGGACGACCGGAGTTTTACGGACGTCTGGAGCCCCAGGAACGACCGGACGTCCGACCTTTCCGGACGACCGGAACACCTAACCCGAACCAAATTTACGGATTTCCGACTTTCCCGAACGTCCGACGCCCCGGACATCCGACCTTTACGGACGTCCGTAACCTGTAGTTTCAGACTTCGGCTGATTTTTGTTTTGTCCATAACTAATTCATCCGAACTCCGATTTGGACGTTCTTTAGCTCGTTTTGAAGCTCTTGACATCCCCATTCCCACAAAAATACCACCAACATCATTTGACCCCATCAAAGTTTTGTAACTTTGGCATCTTTGCCTAGGGCTTCCACCACGTCATCCGCATAGCCACGACCGACTTCCGCAACCTATCCCATTTTGTTCCATATAGCATTAGTGGTTGCTTGAGTAGTGATTCGAGTCTCCTAAGGTGTTTCGGCTACTTAGGGACAATTTCTTCTTCATCAACCACCACCACCACTTCCGCATTGCCAAGTTCAAACCACTACCGCTCTCCGCTACCACCATTTGACATTTGCCTTTGAGATTTTGAATTTGCGGTTTTTCTGTTTCCTAGGGTGTTTGGCTAACTAGGAACGGGTCGACAGCGGCAACACCGCCTCTCATCATCACCAAGGACGGTAACCTCGACGACACCATTGTATATTACCCTTGCAATTGCATTGTTAACCCCTAGCCCATTTTGCGTTACTTTCCTATCGAGACTAGCCATTTGAGTATTGCCGGCAACGTTACTTGTGCACATTAGTGATCATACTTCCCATAGCATACATACCATATCATGGCGGTGCATATATTGGTATCATATCTTGTGTCACAAGTTTGTTCCCGCATATACACAATTGCTATCTTGGTTTGTGCATTGTGCAAAAGTGGCCATAGAAAAAAAAAGAGAATAAGCTTTTAAGCAAAGAAAGAGAGCAAAGAGCTTGTAAGCAATAGCCATAGCAGCACAATATATCATATGGTATCATACTTAATCATCTTGGATCATTGTGTGAGGAACACCGGGAACCATACATACATAGCATACTTGGGATATAAAGTTTATCCATTTTGCATCTTATAGGTTGGGCACAAGTGTCGTATCCGCCTATTCAGCAATCGTGCTAGCGTCTCTCTTGAGTTGTGCAACACGAGCGTTTCCGTGGATTCCACATTTTGTGCTCATTCCTTGGTTGCACGACCCCATTTATCCATCCGTGTGTGTGTTTCCGTGTGCCACATATTGCTATTGGTCTACTTGTTTCACTTGCGAATTTGTGAATCTCTTTCAACATTATTGACTCCTGCTAACATTTTGCATCAAATTTTTGTGCCACTATCCTCACCGAGCTACACCATAAGCTTTACTTGATAGGTGTGAGTGAACAAGTCCAGTACCAATTCCACTATTCTTTCATCTCACATTGAGTGAAACGGGATACATCCTCAACTTTGGGAAAAGGTAACTTGGTATTGTTTATCTCATTTCCTACTCACCTCTACTCGAGTCTTGTGATGGATAGGCAAGGCATTTCACCTTCGGTCTATAACAACAACGACGAGTTCGATGCCACGAAAAACAACTACGACGCCAAGATGCAAGCTCAAATGGAGGAGATCAAAGCCCTCATCAAGTCCTACAAGCGATCTTCCTCATCTTCGAGAAGATGCTCAAGAGCACATGCTTCCGAGCTACCATCTCTGGCAAGATCACATCGGCATCGACACCATCACCAACAAGAACGTGAAGGTCAAGAGCTCAACACCAACAACCGCTCAACGACTTCACCATCTCCCTTGGCATCTTCGCCAAGCGAATTCAAGGCATCTTCGCCTACGGACATACGACATCTTCGCCAACAAGCACCTCAAGACTATGCTCAAGAGAAGCTCCCCAAGCTCAAGTCCGCGACTTCCGCGAGCTACTACGACCTCGACATCGACCACGCGATTCCTTTCTATGGAACTCAAGAACCCGAGGAGTACCTCGAGTGGGAGCGTTTGATGGACGACTACCTCAAGCTACATCAAGTTCGTCTCGAAGATCAAGTGAAGTGCGCCACAAGAAACTTCCACGACTACGCATCGGCATGGTGGCTTCACACACCTTCGGAGAGCTACGAGATGAGTTGGCCCAAGACAAAGAGATCTTTGCGGCGAGAGTTTGTGCCTCCAACCTACACGGAACAACTTCAACGCTAATTGGAGAACACCATCCAAGGATCCAAGTCCATCGACGCGTACTTCAAGGAGATGAAGAATGCCTTGCGACGAGCCGGCGTGGATGACCCCATTTGGATGAAGTTCCACTTCATGATGGGATTGCACAACGACATCTCCAAGACAATCTTCCTTGAGAACTACAAGTCCATCGACGACTACTACATTGGTGCTCTCAAGGTGGAACAAGAACTCATGAAGGCCAAGGCTTCTCAACCCCAAGCAAACTTCGCGGCGACCAAGCTCTACGACAAGCATGAGGCTAGTTGATGAGGACATGACTACCTTGGATACGACCAAAAATATTGCATACATGCATATTTGTCAGGTGATTTCTAGTGCAAACTATTCAATAATCTATTTATGTTATCCAGAACAAAAATACTTCACACACTTTTGTGTTCTGTCAAATTGTAGGTGTATGGGACATTTGTACAATTCACATATGAAGATAAGGGAGAAAGAGATGTTTACTTGCTGTTCAAAAAGTTCTCTTACGTCACTTTTGGGCCAATAGAAGATAGAGTCCAAGTCTCTCACGTTCTGGATTCAGATACGGACTGGACAGACATACCTGACTCAAAACGCCAACAACTTTTTCATACGGACTCCGAATTGGGTGATTTTTTTTGTTGGAATCTAGATTTTGTGCTCTTTCCAGCCCAATTGGATTCACCTTAAAATTCGTCCGGAGCATTGAGATATCGACGAAGCAATCAGACGCTGCAGAAGAATCCGAGTCAAACAACAAGTACAAAGGTGTTGCATCACCTCCACTTGGGCCCATGAGCCTTGTACGACCTAGAGTTGGTTTTAGGATGCCTTGGGACGTCCTCCCACCTCCTTGGCCGCCACCCCTTGCTCCTATATAAGTAGATCAATCTAGTAGCTTTTTCCTGGGGATTTATTTAGTTAAAAGTTAGCCAACGCAACTTCGTGTACTTCGTTTGTGTCCAACGACCAGACCAAGACCACTTTCGGATCCCCACCATTATCAATACTTCCTCAATATTCGCAATATTCAGATTGCTTTATCATATTCTTGCTTGTTCTTCGATTGCTTGCAGGAATAGACCTTCGTGGTCAGGTTGATTGTGCTCCAGCGTGGTCAATAACCTCTCGGAGTTGGTTTAGCGATTGCTAAGGCGCAACGTAGTGCACATTTGTAGTCGCATCGTCAAAGTTATCTTCACCAAATTGATAGTCATCATCTCATCGAAAGATCGGGACACCCCGCCTCTATCAAGTGGTATCAGTTTTCAGGTTGCTCGGTGAAAATTTCCAGTTTTCCCTAGATTAGATTTATTTTCTTACCTATTGTCCAAGAAAAAGCCACGAAAAAAAGTTAGATCTATTCATCCTTTGTCGAAGCCAGTCTGAGCCTTTGCAATTTTCTTTTCATTGTTTGCATTGTTGAATTATCGGTTGCATCATCGTGTTGTGTTGCTGGTCTTAGTGTCTAGTTCCTTTAGAGTTTCGAGTTCTGTTCACATTAGTCACGCCGCCGCTGCATCGTTATCCCTTCCACTGTCCACCACTCATCCATCAATTTCCACCACGTGCTACCCTATGTTCTTTGTCATAATCATAGTTGAGATTGTTCACATCTTCGCTTGATCCAATCTGCATCTTATCTAGTTTGTTTTGGAAAGAGGGAGAGAAAAAAAAGAGAGAAAAAGTAAAAAAAAAGACAGAGAAAAAAAGAGAGAAAGAAAAAAACATTTGAGGAAAAAAAGAGAAGAAAAAAACATTCGGATCTATCTAGACTCAATCTCGTAGTTGGATTCGGACTGGAATCTGTTTTGTGCACTATTCAGTAAAACATGCATAACTTCCTCGTATGAAGTACATTTTGGCTCCTGATGAGGACATCAATACCATTGTTACACCCACAGCACCTACTGTTGGGGATATTACCACTAGGCGTAAACCTGCCTACTTGGGCCGGGTTAACTTCATTAGTGGCGTAAACAGATGAAGGCCCAAGGCCTGTAGTCGGTTAGAGCATGTAGCCGTAAACCGGCCTGATGTATGACTTGTATTGTAAGTAAGGAATAGAGAGATAGCAACCGGAATACGAGTATGAACCGGTTAGGACTCTATGGACCGACGGGCGTCACCCGTGTATATAAGGGGACGACCCGGTGGCGGTTCAAGACAGACAACCACAACTCGAGCCTAGGCGAAGCTTGTTTGCTCCCTAGCCATCGAGATCATATCAATTCCATCACAACTAGATGTAGGCTTTACCTTCATCGAAGGGGCCGAACTAGTATAAAACCCTCGTGTCTTTGTGTCCGCTTTAACCCCTTCAAGTAAACTCGTAGCGATGGCTCCACGACTAAGTCCTTTCGCGAGGACATCTGCTGTGACAAATCCACGACAGTTGGCGCCCACTGTGGGGCTATCGCACGATGGTTTGACGATCTTGGAGGGCAAGCTCAATGGACTCGAAGGCTATGTTGTGGGCCGGATGACCAAGAGTCGCCGGGGCAGGATCTACATCGACGACGCAGGATGGGGTCCCGAGGCCGGTTCGATCGAATACGGGTACCGGGTCCCCTTTGGTGGCATACACATTTTCATTGGCAAAATCGGTGAGCTTGGGCCTGAGCCGGACATCTGCACCGACCTCATCGAGACGGCTCAGCGTGCGAGATCTACCTGGGCTAAACCGGCCGGGAAGCGTGTCTTCGTTGGAGTCGTCCACGAAGGAGATCGTGAGGACGGATCAGAACACGGTAATGAGACCGTCGTCTATTCCGATGACGAGTCCTCGACCGGAGAGACCGAATCGCTATACCAGTTGCAAGACAACCAGATTAGGGGCTGTTCCGATGGCGACAGTATTCCGGACCCCCCGGGCCAGGTCAACCGGGTTGGAATATTCATGGCCGGCACACAGGCGGCGAATCATTCTTCAACCGCCGCAGCAATGTTCTCCGGATCAGCAGCGGCAGCCGCAGTTGGGGCAGGAGGCCTTGTGCGCCTGCCGGTTCAAGTTCTATCTGAGCTGTTTGATGCACTAGCCGCGCTTATGGCAGAGGACAATCCGGCAGATCAGGAGGCCCATAATGCAGAAATTGCGAAGGTGAGAGAGCAGATCGTGCAAGCTAAAGCGGATCTGGCAGCAAAAAAAGACTGGATGGCTGCAGAGCGGGCCGCTTTGGATGCACAGGCCTATAAACTCATGCTTGACCAGAATGCATCACAGGAGGTTTTGAAGCGGAAGCACAAATCACGCCTGCCGTTAGGGTTTGACCCCCAAAATCTCTTTCACATTCTAGGAGCTGGACCCAGTAATCCGCCGCGGTACCCGGAGACAAACCGGATTGAGGCGCCAGGGCCAGGAGCGACGGTCCAACCTCGCCTGATGGAACCTCCTCACCAAAACATTGCGGTTCCTCCACCGGTCCAGACACCCCCGGGTCATTATTCGAATCCTATGGACAACCTTGTTGCGGCCGCTGCACGGCTAGAGGCCATCCCAGTCGAAGGGGATTCTCTGCAAGTGATAGAGACGCACCGGGTTAAGGAGCTTCTCCGGACTGCGCTGATTCAGCAGGAGGCATACTCGTACAGCCGTGATCGGGTTCATTCTACGCCCCGTCCGAGCCGGAGCTATAGCAGGCGCATGGATGAACCGGCTATATCAAGCAATGCGCGAGGCCGTGAAGCGGCCCATGGTGATGACCCGGCAGGTGGTGTTGGCGATGCTCGGGATATGGTGGACCGGGCCCGGGCACAAAGGGAGGCCGAGTTAGCAGCACGGGATAATGCGGGCCAACTTACACCGGTTCGTTCTACCACCTTTGCCGGACCAGGAATCACATCCGCTTTGGGAGTGCCTTGCTTAATCCCGGCTTTACGTAATGTGCGCCTGCCCAAAGATTTCAAGGGTCCACGCAAGGTGCCGAATTACACCACTGATTTACCCCCTGAAGCATGGGTAGAGAGTTATGAGATGGCCATGGAGATGCTGGACGTGGATGAGGCCGCATGTGCAAAATACTTCACCATGATGCTTGAGGGCACGGCTCGTACTTGGTTAAAGAGCCTACCACCCAATTCAATCAGCTCATGGGCCCAGTTGCGGGCCCGGTTTATACAGAAATTTAAAGATACCTGTAAGCAGCCCAAGTCCATAGTAGATCTGGCAGCTTGTGTCCAGGAGGAAGGAGAATCAACGACCCGTTGGGTGTGCCGCGTTTTGGAAATTTTGCACTCGTCTGACAGGATTAATGCCGACTCTGCGATCTTAACTCTGGAGGGCAACTGCCGGTTTGAGCCTCTAAAATTGAAGTTGGGACGCATGAAGCGGTTTTGTAATGACATGGGAACCCTCATGGCCGCTTTAGTGAAGTATGCCGATTCGGACAATACCAAGGATCCCGAGCCTAATGATGATGAAGCAGGGAAGGGAAAGAAGAACAGCAACTCCAAGCAGCAGTAGTACAAACTAGTGGGTCATGGAAACGGAGGCAAGCGCAAGGCGGATGGCAGCGTGGATTTTGTGGCCAACACTAATGCACAGGACGGGGGGCAGCGGCGCAGAGGTAAAGCGGCAAATCGTAATGGGGCTCCCAATCCTAACGCAAGCCGTTTGAACTATTTGTTGAATCAGCCTTGCCCGAAGCACGGGACGAAGGAGGCACCGGCTAACCATCTTTGGAAAGATTGTTATATCATGCAGGAGTTTAAAAACTCTAATGCCTTCCGGTATGACCATGGGTCAGGTGGCGGTTCAGGATCTGGTTTACACGGTCCGGGTCACGATGGAGCTTCCGGTTCAGGTTTCAATCAGGGCGGTCACAATGGCCAGAATAATCGGAGCGGCCAGCAGCAGCAGCAGTCAGGTTATCAGAGCCAGTCAAAGCAGTTGAGCAATGGGCAATATCATGTTTTCACAACTAGTTTGGATAAACGCGACCGAAAGCTTCACAGGCGAGCGGTGAATTCTGTTGAACCGGCCTTACCACGTTACTTGCGCTGGTCGGAGCAGCCTATCGTGTGGAGCAGAGAGGATCACCCGCCCCGGATTGATAATCCGGGCCAGCTAGCATTAGTGGTAGACCCTCAGGTGGGGGGTTATAAATTCACCAAAGTACTCATGGATGGAGGAAGTAGTATTAACATACTGTACTATGAGACATTTCGCCGCATGGGTTTAACAGACAAAGATCTCAGACCGTCGAATACGGTGTTCCATGGTGTGGTGCCTGGCAAGTCTGCATATCCTGTTGGTAAGATAGCCCTGGATGTGGCTTTTGGGGACGAGCACGACTCCCGGTCGGAAAAGCTAACATTTGAGGTGGTGAAGATCCGGAGCCCGTATCACGCCTTATTTGGCCGGCCGGCTTACGCCAAGTTCATGGCGCGGCCTTGTTATATCTACTTGCAGCTCAAGATGCCGGGTTACAAGGGGACCATAACGGTTCGTGGGAGCCGTAGGGTCGCTTTGGAATGTGAGGAAGGTGATGCAGCTTATGCGGAGTCAGTTTGTGCCACGGAGGAGTTGAAGTATTATAAGGACAATGTTGATCCGGCGGATATGACCCCTTTAAAGAAGCCAACTACATAGCATGATTCAGATCTGAAGTTCAAATCGGCAGCTGAGACCAAGCTTGTTGACTTCGTGCCCGGCGATTCGTCCAAGCAGTTCACTATCAGTGCCAACCTGGATCCCAAATAGGAAAGCACGCTCATCGAGTTCATCCGTGAGAATCGGGACATTTTTGCATGGAAGCCGTCTGACATGCCAGGTGTACCGAGGGAACTCGCTGAGCACACTCTTAATGTGGATCCTAAGTATAAACCGGTGAAACAGTTCCTCCGCCGGTTTAACGAAGAAAGACGCAAAGCCATTGGAGAGGAAGTGGCCAGGCTTTTAGCAGCTGGTTTTATTATTGAGGTGTTCCATCCAGAGTGGCTTGCTAATCCGGTGCTGGTTCTTAAGAAAAACGGCACTTGGCGTATGTGTGTGGATCACACAGATCTTAACAAAGCCTGTCCGGCAGATCCTTTTGCCCTCCCCTGTATTGACCAGATCATTGATGCCACGGTGGGTTGTGAGCGTTTGAGTTTTTTGGATGCATACTCTGGATATCATCAGATCAAGATGGCGGTTAAGGACCAGGAGAAAACAGCATTTATTACTCCCTTTGGAGCCTTCTGCTATGTATCTATGCCCTTCGGGCTTAAGAGTGCCCAAGCCACCTATCAACGGTGTGTACAGAATTGCCTGCATGAGCAGATCGGCCGTAATGTGCACGCCTATGTGGATGATATTGTAGTAAAATCAAGACAGAAGGAGACGCTGGTGGATGATTTGAAGGAGACCTTCGACAACTTGCGAGCTTACAGGATGATGCTTAATCCGGCCAAGTGTGTTTTTGGTGTTCCGGCAGGCAAGTTACTGGGTTTCCTGGTGTCCAACAGAGGAATTGAGGCTAATCCGGAGAAGATTACGGCTATTACATCCCTAGCTAAACGAAGTGTATCAACGATGTTCAGCGTTTGGCGGGCCGAATCACTGCGCTGAGCCGGTTTATCAGCCGCCTCGGGGAGAAGGCTATCCCTTTGTACCAAATGCTGAGGAAGACAGACAATTTCGTCTGGAGTCCAGCTGCTGATGAGGCATTTGAGGACCTGAAGCGGCAGTTAGCCAATCCGCCTGTTCTTGCAGCTCCGGTCGACAAGGAGCCACTATTATTATACGTAGCGGCCAATGCTCGGGCGGTTAGCGTGGCTATTGTGGTGGAACGCAAAGAGGCAGGCAAGGAATATCCGGTTCAGCGGCCGGTTTATTATATCAGCGAGGTGCTTATTGAATCCAAGCAAAGGTATCTGCATTGGCAGAAGCTGGTCTATGGTGTTTTTATGGCCAGTCGGAAGTTGAAACAGTATTTTCTAGGGCACCCCATCACAGTGGTCAGTTCAGCTCCCTTGGGTGATATTATACAGAATCGGGAGGCGACTGGCCGGATTGCCAAGTGGGCTATAGAGCTGGGGCCACACGGACTGAAGTACGTGCCTCGGACGGCAGTGAAGTCTCAAGCACTTGTTGATTTCATCAATGATTGGACGGAATTACAAGCACCAGAGGAGAAGCCGGATCACACATATTGGACTATTCATTTTGACGGATCCAGGCAATTGGAAGGCTCGGGGGCCGGAGTCGTATTAACTTCCCCGCGAGGTGATAAGTTTTGTTATGTTCTCCGCTTAATGTTCCTTTGTACTAATAATGCAGCTGAGTACAAAGCCTTGCTCCATGGTCTCCGGATGGCTAAAGAGATGAATTTAAGCCGGGTTAAGTGCTTTGGTGACTCGGACCTAGTGGCTCAACAGGTGTCTGGCACTTGGGATTCTAAGGACCCGCTCATGGCTGCATATCGTCGGGAAGTGGATAATATTGCAGGTTGTTTCAAGGGTTATCAAGTGGATCATGTGGACCGTCGGAAGAATGAAGCGGCGGATGCTTTAAGCCGGTTGGGCTCTCAGCGTAAACCGGTCCCGCCTAACGTCTTTTTGGACGTGTTGCACAACCCGTCGGTCAAGCTCCCAGGTGAGGTGGATTTGGCTATCCCTGATCCGGAGGCTCAATTGGTGGCAGCCCTGCATGTTATTCCGGATTGGACAGTTCCTTACCTTGCGTACATGAACCGGGGGGAGTTACCAGAGGATGAGATTCTGGCCAGGCAGATAGTCCGGTGATCCAAGTCTATGACGATTGTCAATGGTGAATTACATCATTGCAGTATATCAGGGGCGTTTCAACGTTGTGTTTCTCCTGAGGAAGGCTGTGAAATCTTAAGAGAAATTCATGAAGGGGATTGTGGACACCACGCCGGTTCAAAGTATCTGGTGGCAAAGGCGTTTCGTCACGGGTTCTACTGGTTGACAGCGCACGCTGATGCGGAGGACTTGGTTAAGCGGTGTGATGGATGTCAGAAATTTTCAAGGCGTGCCCATGTGCCGGCTCAAGAATTGAGGATGATCCCAATAACATGGCCGTTTGCAACTTGGGGGCTGGATATGGTTGGGCCTTTTAAAAGATCCAAGGATAAAAAAACCCACCTTTTGGTGGCAGTTGACAAATTTACCAAGTGGGTTGAAGCGGAGCCTGTCAGCAAGTGTGATGCAGCAACAGCGGTGCAGTTCATCAAGAAGGTGATTTTCCGGTTTGGTTTTCCACACGGTATCATTACTGACAATGGTACCAATTTATCCAAAGGCGCTATGAAGGAGTTCTGTGAACGTGAGCACATCCGACTTGACGTGTCATCAGTGGCACACCCCCAGTCCAATGGACATGCAGAACGAGCTAATCAGGAAATCTTACGAGGCATCAAACCCCGGCTTTTGGTCCCATTACAAAGAACACCAGGATGTTGGGTTGAAGAGCTACCATCTGTGTTATGGAGTATCAATACTACGCCAAACCGGTCCACAGGATACACGCCATTTTTCATGGTCTATGGAGCAGAGGCAGTTCTCCCTAGTGACATTCGGCACGATTCGCCTCGTGTGGCAGCTTATGTTGAAGCAGACAATGAGACAGCACGGCAAGATGCTTTGGACCTATTGGACGAGGAGCGTGATATAGCGGCTGCCCGTTCGGCGATTTACCAGCAAGATCTTCGTCGCTATCACAGTCGCCGGGTTAGAACCAGAACTTTTCAAGAAGGAGATTTGGTGCTTCGACTCATCCAAGATCAAACGGATATGCACAAGTTATCCCCACCTTGGGAGGGACCTTTCGTGGTCAGCAAGAATTTGCACAACGGGTCGTACTATCTGATTGATATTCGAGGGCATCAAGATTCACGTACATCAGAGGAGGAGACCAACAGGCCATGGAATATAGCTCATCTTCGGCCTTACTATACTTGAGCCACCGGCTCTATCTATGTACATATCATGACAATGTATATATTATCTTTGATATATCAAACCGGAGCCTCAGCTAAAGCGGGGTCTCTGTCTTTCTCATCATGCGAGGTTACACGGAGTGATTCTGTTTAAAGCGGCCTCCGGTTTACCCCTTGACATTTGTTTTTTATATATCACTGGGGCCTTGGTCGTGTCCGAACCAACGAACACCCTTTGATAGGCGACAGCCACCAGATCATTTGGGGACATGGTCAAGTCTGAACCAGTCACGCCTCTTGGTCGGCCTAAGGCCACAAAATCACTTGGGGGCATGGTCGAACCCGAACCATTGTCACGCCTCTTGATCTGGCATATATGCCACGAGTCATTTGGGGACCTGGCTGACTTGAATCATTGTCACTCCTATTGGGGGCCTTGATCCTGTCCGACCATGGTAATACCATCTGAACAGCTCAGTATAGCATATTTTTGCAAATGGTTTTTATTGTTGCCTTTGCTTCCATGTTGTTTCCATGGTTTGTTCGTGCTTTGCTTTTTTCGGATTTCTTTTATGCCAACAAGCATATTTTTTCCGGTTCAGCCAATGATTTTTGATCCCCCTTTTAAATCCGGAGGAGTCTGCCTGGTTTACCTTTTAAACCAGGGGGCTCGTATTAAGTCAGTATGGTTTGTACGGGAGCTACTTTCTCCCTTTTTGACGGTAATGGTTTATAAAACCACCGCTTCAGGCTTGGCTAAAGCCAGCTTTATGCTCAAACATGGCAGGTATTTATGTATCATTTATTTGTTATATTACTGATACACATATCAAGATCATAATCCGGTTGACGGTATAACCGCCACCGAAGTTCAAATTTTTCTGATTGCAGGAAATATGAATTAAAGTTTTTTCAAGCAAAAGCTTCAGTACTTATGCACGAAGGCATATTCCAGGCAGAAGTTTTAACTATCCTATTACAAGGCAGCATGGTGCTCAAACATAATCATTGTTTTTGTGGAAGGATGTTGCAAACAGCTCTTCAAACCGGCTTCCGGTTCAAGCCTGCTCCTCATCCTCCGCCGCTTCAGCTTCCTCGTCTCTACCCATTGGCTGGAAATCAACAGTGGTCCAGTCGATTCCATTAAAGCTTGGAAAACAACTTCTTCATGGATCAGGGAAGACGGTTCAATATCAGGGGCGTAAGTGTGCTTACGGATTGGAGGAATCGGATTCTCCGCTTCAACAGTTGGGGCCGGCACTCGCTTGTTTTGATTATTATATTCCGCTTGATAATGCGTCAAATCTGCCTCTTCAGCTAGCTGGCAAGCCAGCGGGCGCACTGCATGGTTTATGGCCCTTAAATCCTCTTCTTTGAATTCAGAACCATCTTCTTTCAGACTGGGATAGCCTTGAGCTGCTTCCACAGGATCAAAGTCGGGCACCCATGCCTTTGCCCGGATTAAGGCATTGATGGCTCCGGTTCGGGCAGCGGATTTTTTCAGCTCCTCAATCCGGGCTGGAAGCATTGACAGCTTGCTAAGAGTGTCCTGGATTAAAGAAGGCGCCGGGTTGTTGTGAGAAGCTATGGAGATGATCCGTTGGGCTCCGGTATACAATTGTTCCACCAAGGTGTAGGCAGCTTTCAACTTCTTCCGCACATCATTTCCTAAGTGCCCAATACGTGTGCCTACAAACAAAATTGGACTGGTTTCAAACCGGATTTACGATACAGCAGATTCAAATTTATCACAGAAGTTACAAGGAGCTTACCAAAGATTGCAGCAGTCATGGAGTGTATTTGCCGCTGTATGGCCGTCAGTTCATCTACCACCGGTTTAAGGGCCGCTTCAGCGTTTTCTGCTCTTTTGATTAAACCGGCCTTCTCAGTGGCCCAGTCAGCCCGCTCTTTCTTGAAGCCTTCTTTCAGCCGTTCAGCAGTGCTGAAAGCGCTGGTTAATTCTTGCTTGGCCTTATCTGTTTCAGCCTGCTGGGTCTTCAGGGCCTCCTGCAAATCGGCAATCTGGTCCTCTTTGATTTTCACCTCAGCCTGCATACAGATGGCATTTTAAGCTTTGCACAGACGATCCAAGAAATGGAAGTATCAACCACATAACAAAGTTATATGCCTGATACTTGGGGGCTAATGCACCTTCAATTTTTTGTATATTGCTAGCTTACAAAGTCCCAAGTTCAATACAAGTATTCAACCTGGCACTTGGGGGCTAATGGCTATTTGATCAAATTATGTTCTAAGGACAATTTTTTATTTTTGAGCCCCGGTTTACTTATGCTAAGTTAGACCGGCCCTCGAGGGTTATGCCGACGGATTTCAAAAAAAATGTTCAGGATCAAGTCCCGATTTGACCAAGGTCACAAACCGGCCCTTGGGGGCTACAAGGATGAATGCAATGGCAGAAAGAAAAAAAAAGGAATTTACCTCAAATTTATCCCTCATCATTTTGACCAGGCCAGCTTCACAGTCACGGCTAGTGTAAAGCCGGTTTAGATAGCCAGAGTGAAGATCTTGAGCATTCAGAGCGGCGTATGTTTCTAATTCAACATCCCATTTTCCTTTGTTCAAAGGGGAAGAATCCTCTTTGATGGTATGCCTGGTAAGGGTGGCAGGATTCCCGGGTTCAGAGCGGCCTACGCCGGTAATCACAACATCGTCATCTTTTGACTCGCCGGTTTGGGTTGGCGCGGCCGGTTCGTCAGTAGGAGTTTGGGATTTCTCAATCTGAACAGAGCTGGCAGGCGGAGCAGCAGAGGCTGGAGTATGAATAAGACCTTCTTCAGGGATAACATCGTCTTGCAGAGGAGGATCATTGGGGATATCTTCACAAGTAAAAACTTCATGATCTGGTGCTTGGTCATGTTCTGGGGCCACATTTTCTTCAGCCGCTCTATCCAGGCGGGCCTTCTTGCTTGGTTTCGGTTTAGCCCTGAAAGAAAAATAAAAATCAAGGAAAAGTGTAAGCCATTGCGCAGTATACTGGAGGCATATGTTCGGTTTAACTTACCCAGCAACTGTTTTCAAAGGTGGTAGCTGGGTGGCCGACGATTCACCAGATGATGAATGAGAAGTGACCTGATAATCGGAGTCGGATGGATTAAGAGGTTGACAGAAGAAACCCGCTTTATGATTTAAATCAATAAAAAGGTCGGAGACCTCGGAGCGGCGTTTTCGAACCGGACTGTTTGGTAAACCGGCAGAGGTAACTACCTGGCCACTGTGCCGGGTTGTGCGGCGAGCTTCGTGTTGCTGGGTCTTCATGAGAAATTGGGAATCCAGATAAGCAAGAGGATGAGAAAATTTAATTTTCCGGTTTGCCCGGCGAAATTTTGGTAAAGGCAGGATTTCTGAATCGGAAGAGAGAATGGTTACCTCAACGAAACCCGCATTACTGGCTTCAGCGTCATCCTGACAAGTATTATCATCAATAAGGCGTGTAAAAAGCAAGCCAAGTGAATCAAGTTCTACCTCAAGATCTGGATTACCCACATCATCGTCAATGGCTGGGTCAGATGAAGCGGTGGTTTTTCTCTTATGAGCTGGCTTCTTGATAACCTTGGTCTTGGGCCGGGTTGGCCGTCCTGCCTTCTCCGTTTTGTCTTGAGGAAGTTTCTTGCTCCAAAATGGATTATCACCCTGGATCAGCGGTAATTAAATGTTGAGCATATAAAATAGTAACCGGTTCAACAATAGAGCAATTAAAATATTACCGCTGGTGGTTTGTTGGTGGTGAAGTAAGGAGGCAGACCGGTTTGAGCACAGAGGTGCTCCGGTTCATTCAGCATCTTTTTCATATATTCTGTGACTTCGTCATCAGGGAGCTGGATTTTAGTGTGTCAGAGTGGGTCATCGACACTATCAGTATACTCGCACATCAAATTTGGGCGCCGGCTTAGAGGCAAAATGCTCCATGATATCCAGCAGCGTGCAAGGTCTATTCCTGTTAAACCATTGGCCATGAAGGCCCGGAGCTTGGATAGTTGAGGAGCGTATTTAATTCTCTCCTTGGCGCTTAGCCTTTGTGGAAAAGGGTGAGTGTTGCTGAGCCGTTCCGGACGGAAGCCAGGCAAGGGATTTTCATTGTCAGGAGAGGTATCCTTGCAATAAAACCAAGTTGCGTTCCATTCTTTGGGGTGAGTATGGAGTTTGACGTGGGGATAGGTGATTTATTTCCTTTTCTGAATGGCCATACCGCCCAGTTCGGTATTAGGGCCGTCATTGAATTCAGTACGGCGGTTCAGATGAAAGAGATCTCTAAATAACTCGACTGAAGGCTCCTCTTGAAGGTATGCCTCAAAAAGTACTTGAAAGTGACATAGATTGGTGACGGAGTTGGGGCCAATATCCTGTGGACGGAGTTGAAAGTTGGCTAACACATCCCGATAAAATTTGGAGCCGGGCGGTTTGAAGCCCCGGGCCATGTGATCTGCGAAGACCACGACCTCTCCTTCCTGGGGCGTAGGAGGACATTCATCTCCAGGAACCCTCCAGTGAATCGTATCTTTGTTATCCAAAGCGCCGATCAGGACTAGATCGTTCAGCTGTGATTCTGTGACACGGGAGGGAACCCAGTTGCACTCGTACACTTGTTTGGCCATGACGAGATCTACAAGAAATAAGTGATCCGGTTCAAGGACATGCCGGATAAAAAGGTGTTGATCTAATTACGGTAAACCGGAGGCAGTACCAATAAACCGGTCTTCTACAACGCAGCATCAGATGGATTCTGGCGGTTCAACCACGGGACTAATGACATATATACCGGTTTAGCAATTTTTTCTCTATGGTGAAGTTAAACCGCCTGGCCTAAGCATCGGAAGCAATTGAAACTATGGATAACTAGTTATGCAGAAACAAGTTTCACAAAATCATGTTACAGCCGCGGATCTACAGCAAGCTCATAAAAACAGGAAATATTTCGAAGGCTAAGGCGGAAACAGAAGTGAACCATTGAGCGGATATGTGCGGGAGATTTATGAGCTTGGATGAGAAATAGCAAGCGGATACTAAAGGGATCGCTATTAAGCACAGCAAGAGTTCACAGATGCATTCAAGGTCAGAGAACAGCCATGAACGCGCAATGAACATAGCAAGAACATGGAACCCTAAGAACAGATCTAGGTTAAGAAGGAGAGAGGACTTATCGGGAACGGAGAAGATGCGGAAAGACGCCGCAACACTCTGGTACGTTCAGGTTGATGCAGCGGCCCGAGACGAGGCAGAGGTCGACGGTGGTGGCGGAGCTGCAAAGCCGGCGACGTGAGGAAGAAGAAGAAGAAGGGACGAAGGGGAAGAGAAAGGAAATGACCCTTCGGTCTTATTTATAAGGCAACCGAGCTAGGTCAAACGCGTGAATCCAGGAGCTGTCATTAAGAGGGCGTTATGAACTTCATAATGACGTCATGCCGGTTTACAGTAACCAAAACTGATGACGTCATGCCGGTTTACAGCAACTAAAAATAATGACGACATGGAGATTTGCCAATTAAACAGAAGATATCCAAGACGCAAGATGGTGTGAAGGATTGACATGAACCAGTTCAAATCAATCTGGGGCCTAATGTTGGGGATATTACCACTAGGCGTAAACCGGCCTACTTGGGCCGGGTTAACTTCATTAGTGGCGTAAACAGATGAAGGCCCAAGGCCTGTAGTCGGTTAGAGCATGTAGCCGTAAACCGGCCTGATGTATGACTTGTATTGTAAGTAAGGAATAGAGAGATAGCATCCAGAATACGAGTATGAACCGGTTAGGACTCTATGGACCGACGGGCGTCACCCGTGTATATAAGGGGACGACCCGGTGGCGGTTCAAGACAGACAACCACAACTCGAGCCTAGGCGAAGCTTGTTTGCTCCCTAGCCATCGAGATCATATCAATTCCATCACAACTAGACGTAGGCTTTACCTTCATCGAAGGGGCCGAACTAGTATAAAACCCTCGTGTCTTTGTGTCCGCTTTAACCCCTTCAAGTAAACTCGTAGCGATGGCTCCATGACTAAGTCCTTTCGCGAGGACATCTGCTGTGACAAATCCACGACACCTACTGCTATACATATTGGACCAATTACTAGAGCTCGTGCACGCGAGCTAAATTACCAGGTATTTTCGTTTCTTGGTAATGATTCTAATGTTCATGAGAACATGATGCTGCCTAAATTGGATACATTTGTTTTTCTTACAAATGAAGGGCCTAGGTTGGAGAAGGATGAACATTGGAGCAAGAAAAGCATGGAGATGATGGCATGCGCAAGGGGAACAAGAACGGAGTTACGAGTGATGATTTCAGGTCTTTGAAGCCACCATAACGAGTGCATGAAGCCTTGGACGAAATATACAAGATGCCACTTCGTAAATTTCGTCCAGAGGCTATTATAGGTGCTGCGTCACCTTTTTATTGGGCCAGGCCCATGTAATTTTTAGTACAGGCTATTTTTAGAGTCCGTATGTGTGGGGAAACAAGAGATAGGGTTGATTTCGGACCCCTCCACCAAGGGCCACGAAATTCCCCCTCTCTTCCTCCATATATACAGCCCTTAGGGCACCGTTTAGACTTTGGGTTTTGTTTAGATTAAAGTTTGCCATAGCTGCAACTTCGCATACTTCATTTGTGTTCAACGACCAGACAAAGGCGTCACAGAACCCCACCTTGATCTATAAAGCTTTCATCTTATATTCACAATATCCAGATTGCAATCTCAGTTTCTTGCTTGTTCTTCGTTTGCTCGTAGGAAACAGACCCTCGTGGTCAGGTTGATCGTGCTCCGGCGTGGTCAATAACCTCTCGGAGTTGGTTTAGCGATTGCTAAGGCGCGACGTCCATGCACGTTCGTAGTCGGATCGTCAAAGTCGACTTCCACCAAAGCGAAATCCATCATCTCATCGAAAGACGGGACACCTTTGCCTCTATCAAGTGGTATCAGATTTCCAGGTTGCTCGGTGAGATTTTACAGTTTTTCGTAGTTTAGATCGAGTCTGTTCTTCATACCTACAGTCCAAGAAAAATTCAGAAAAAAAATTAGGGTTAGTTCATCATATCCGAACCAATCTGAGCCTTTGCATAATCTTTTTAGGGTTTTGCTTTGTTGAATTTGCGGTTGCATCATCGTGTCTAGTTGCTGGTCTTAGCGTTAGTCTTTTAGAGTTTCGAGTTCTGGTCATAAGTTGTCATGCCGCCACCGCACCATCATCATCGCCCCTGTCACCTACCACCACCGCTCTGAATCCGTATCCATATACCACCACCAATCCGTATCCATATACCACCACCGATCCATATCCATATACTACCACCGCTACCACCACCGCTGCCATATACCACCACCATATATCCATCACCAATCCGAGTTCCTTGCATATTCCGTTTGTTTTCGAGATCCATCTAGTTTCCGATTCGTGTTTCCTTGCCGGAGTAGGTTTCGAAAAAAAAGAGTCCGGAAACCACCCTCCGTTTAGGCCCAAAATTTTCCGAAAATGCACTTGTCAAAAAAATTTCTGGCTATCCTATTTTTAGGTGTTTCTAAGCGTATTGAGACAGTCGCCGTTATAGAAAGTTTTTTTTGACCCGTTTCCAGTTTTTGGGTCCGAGCAGTCGAAAAAAAAATGGTCAAAAAAATTTCGTGCCCATCCTGTCAGTTTGACGTGGGAAGAGTTTTGAGACACTCGCCATTATAGTGATTTTCCGCAAAAAAAAAGAGCAGCGCAAAAAAAAGAGCGAATTTTTTTTCCAAGGTGTGCTTTTCCCTTGTTTACGTGCAGCGCCGTGATTTTGTTAGTGTTCTAGGCTCGCGTCTCTAGTACGGTCTAGCCTAGGACCAACACAGTACCGTCGTTGAGCGTTTATTCAACTTTGCATCTCTGAATTGATTATTGCTGACCCCTTTTGCTACCATATTATAAGCCTTCCCTGCTCCACATACATCTACGTCGTGCGTTTGACTCTCCCTCGTAATCGCTCTATCCAAGCTTTGAGAGTTTTTACTACAATGGTTGCCGATCACCGCCTGTTGCTGGGTAAGAACTGGTAAGAATTTGAGTTTTGCTTGACGGATTTGTGACACCCACCACCACCACTTGTTCGTAGTCTGTAGGATCATATTCTTGTGTGTTTCTATTGCTGCTAACCATGCCAGGATCACAAGCCGACGAGATTGACTGGGAGAACTTATCGAACAAGGAGCTTCATGATAAGTTTCAGCAAATGATGGCTGAACAGGTGCAAGATGTGCAGAACAATTTTGAAGAGTCCATGGAGAAGATCACTGGCCTTGAGAAGACATTCAAAACAAAGCTCGATAACAGATTTAATGAACTGCTTGCGCGTCTTCCACCACCGGCTGCACCTGCCACACCTCTGCAACAACAACAACAACAATTACCTCTAGGTCACGAAACAGCCCTCCGCCGAGCGAGCCGTGTACTTCTTCGGCCTGGCCAAACTGTTGGTGCTGCTGTTGATACTTCTGTGGCTCCTGCTGTTGATGCGGAGGATGATGAATATGCGGGCGATTATGAGGATGAGGTTGATCAAAATCAGAACTACGTGCAGCCACCAGCACCACCACCAGCAGGTCGACCTCAGGTATATATTCGCAATGGTAGGCCCGCACCACCACCTCAGGTACGAGATGATGTCCATATTCCTAAACTGAAATTGAATATTCCACCATTTGAGGGTAGATATGTTCCTGATATATATCTTACTTGGGAGTTAGAAACTGAACAACTATTTACATGTTTACAATATCCTGAGGAGAGACGGGTTGCTACTGCTGTTTGTGCTTTCACTAGTTTTGCATGTGTATGGTGGTCTGAACATTGTAGATTATATCCTATTCCAACTACTTGGGCTGCTTTGAAAACTGCTATGCGTACGCGTTGGGTTCCACCATATTATCAACGTGAATTGCTTCAAAAATTGCAGCGTTTAAGACAAGGAAAAAATTCTGTAGAAGAATATTATCAGGAATTACAAACAGGCATGATTAGATGTGGTATTGTTGAGGAGAATGAAGCTATCTTGCATGTTTTCTGGGTGGATTAAATAGAGAGATTCAGACCATTCTAGACTATAAGGAGTATACTAATATCACTCGTTTATTCCATCTTGCTTGCAAAGCTGAACGTGAAGTGCAGGATCGACAAGCATTGGCGCGAACTAACTTTTCTGCAGGCCGACCTTCATCATGGACACCACGTGCATCTTCTACTTCAACTGCACCAGCACCACCATCAGGTGCCACCTCCAGCCGTGATACAAGAAAACAGGCACAACCACCATTATCTGCCAAGAGCGCACCTGCGGGGCCTACACAGCGTTCTTCTTCTTCCATAGCATCAACAGGGCACACAAGTGATATTATTTGTCATCATTGTAAGGGAGGAGGTCATTATGCGAGAGAATGCAAATCTCAGCGTGTGACGATTGCTACCGAGGATGGTGGGTATGAGTCCGCTAGTGACTATGATGAGGAGACTTTGGCTCTTATTACACGTGAAGAACATGGTGGAGGTGATTTTGATCATGAGACGCAATGCATGGCTCCTGAAGACGCTGACAGGTATGAATGTTTAGTTGCTCAACGTGTTTTGAGTGTGCAGGTCACACAAGCTGAGCAAAATCAAAGGCATAATTTGTTCCATACCAAGGGAGTTGTGAAGGAATGTTCTGTGCGCGTCATCATAGACGGAGGGAGCTGCAACAACTTGGCTAGCATGGAGATGGTGGAGAAGCTTTCTCTCACCACAAGACCACATCCACATCCTTACTACATCCAATGGTTCAACAACAGCGGCAAGGTTAAGGTAACACGTACTGTTCGTGTGCATTTTAGTATCTCTACATATGCTGATTATGTTGATTGTGATGTGGTACCTATGCAAGTATGTTCCTTATTACTTGGTAGACCATGGCAATTTGATAAAAATTCTGTACACCATGGTAGAAACAATCAGTATACTCTTGTTCATAAGGATAAAAATATTACTTTGCTTCCTATGACTCCTGATTCCATTTTGAAAGATGATATTAATAGAGCTAATAAAGCACAACAGGAGAAGAATAAGAGTGAAAATCACATTGTGGCAAAAGAATTTAACCAACAAATGAAGCCTACTAATAAACCATCTAGTGTTGCTTCTGAAATTAAATTCAAAAGTGCATGTTTATTTGCCACCAAATCTGATATTGATGAGATAGATTTCAGCAAATCTGCTTGCTATGCTTTAGTGTGCAAAGAGGCATTATTTTCATTCGAGGACGTGCCTTCCTCTTTGCCTCTTGCTGTCACTAACATTTTGTAGGAGTTCGCTGACATCTTTCCACAAGACGTGCCACCGGGATTACCGCCTATTCGAGGGATTGAGCATCAGATTGACTTAATTCCCGGTGCTTCACTGCCAAACCGTGCGCCATACCGTACCAATCCAGAGGAGACGAAGGAGATTATGCGTCAAGTACAAGAGCTTCTCGACAAAGGTTATATACGCGAATCCCTTAGTCCTTGTGCTGTTCCTATTATTCTAGTGCCGAAAAAGGATGGTACATCGCGTATGTGTGTTGATTGTAGAGGCATTAATAATATTACTATTCGTTATCGTCATCCTATTCCTAGGCTAGATGATATGCTTGATGAATTGAGTGGCTCTACAATATTCTCCAAAGTTGATTTGAGTAGTGGATACCATCAAATTCGTAAGAAATTGGGGGATGAATGGAAAACAACATTTAAAACTAAGTTTGGATTATATGAGTGGCTAGTCATGCCTTTTGGGTTAACTAATGCACCTAGTACGTTCATGAGACTAATGAACGAAGTTTTACGTGCTTTCATTGGACGATTTGTGGTAGTCTATTTTGATGATATACTGATTTATAGCAGATCTTTGGAAGAACATTTGGAACATTTACGTGTTGTTTTTATTGCTCTACGTGATGCACGTTTGTTTGGTAACCTTGGGAAGTGCACCTTTTGCACCGACCGAGTATCTTTTCTTGGCTATGTTGTTACTCCACAGGGAATTGAAGTTGATAAAGCCAAGATTGAAGCTATTGAGAGTTGGCCGCAGCCCAAAACGGTCACACAAGTGAGGAGTTTTCTTGGCCTCGCCGGATTCTATAGGCGTTTTGTGAGAGATTTCAGCACCATTGATGCACCTCTCAATGAGCTTACAAAGAAAGATGTGCCTTTTCTTTGGGGTCCCGCACAGGAAGAAGCCTTCACGGTATTGAAAGATAAGTTGACACATGCTCCTTTACTCCAACTTCCTGATTTTAATAAGACTTTTGAGCTTGAATGTGATGCTAGTGGAATTGGATTAGGAGGTGTGTTATTACAAGATGGCAAACCTGTTGCATACTTTTCTGAAAAATTGAGTGGGCCTAGTCTGAATTATTCTACTTATGATAAAGAATTATATGCTCTTGTTCAGACTTTAGAAACATGGCGACATTATTTATGGCCCAAAGAATTTGTTATACATTCTGATCATGAATCTTTGAAACATATTAAAAGTCAAGCTAAACTGAATCGTAGACATGCTAAATGGGTTGAATTCATTGACACTTTCCCTTATGTCATTAAACACAAGAAGGGAAAAGAAAATGTTATTGCTGATGCATTGTCTTGTCTCTATACTATGCTTTCACAACTTGACTTCAAAATATTTGGTTTGGAGACCATCAAAGATCAATATGTGCATGATGCTGATTTTAAAAATGTAATGCAGAATTGTAAAGAAGGAAGAATGTGGAACAAGTTTGTCATTAACGATTGATTTGTGTTTTGTGCTAACAAGCTATGCATTCCAGCTAGCTCCGTTCGTCTTTTGTTGTTGCAGGAGGCGCATGGAGGAGGATTAATGGGACACTTTGGCGTGAAGAAGACGGAGGACGTACTTGCTACACATTTCTTTTGGCCAAAGATGAGACGGGATGTTGAGCGTTTTATTGCTCGCTGCACTACATGTCAAAAAGCTAAGTCACGACTCAATCCTCATGGTTTATATATGCCTTTGCCTGTACCTAGTGTTCCTTGGGAGGATATATCTATGGACTTTGTTTTAGGTTTACCTCGAACAAAGAAGGGGAGGGATAGCATATTTGTTGTCGTGGATAGATTCTCGAAAATGGCACACTTTATACCATGTCATAAAAGCGATGATGCTGTTAATGTTGCTGATTTGTTCTTTCGTGAAATTATTCGCTTGCATGGTGTGCCAAATACTATTGCTTCAGATCGTGATACTAAATTTCTTAGCCACTTTTGGAGATGTTTATGGGCTAAGTTGGGGACTAAACTGCTTTTTAGCACGAAGTTTAGTTGGCTAACTTTTAACTAAATTACCAGGTACTTTCGTTTCTTGGTAATGATTCTAATGTTCATGAGAATATGATGCTGCCTAAATTGGATACATTTGTTTTGCTTACAAATGAAGGGCCTAGCTTGGAGAAGGATGAACATTGGAGCAAGAACAAGCATGGAGATGATGGCATGCGCAAGGGAAACAAGAACGGAGTTACAAGTGATGATTTCAGGACTTTGAAGCCACCATAATTGGTGCATGAAGCCTTGGACGAAATATACAAGATGCCACTTCATAAATTTCGTCCCGAGGCTATTTTAGGTGCTGCGTCACCTTATTATTGGGCCAAGCCCATGTAATTTCGAAATACATAAGTATAGGCTATTTTTAGAGTCCGTATGTGTGGGGAAACAAGAGATAGGGTTGATTTCGGACCCCTCCACCAAGGGCCACGAAATTCCCCCCCTCTTCCTCCATATATACAGCCCTTAGGGCATCGTTTAGACTTTGGGTTTTGTTTAGATTAAAAGTTCGCCATAGCTGCAACTTCGCGTACTTCGTTTGTGTTCAACGACCAGACAAAGACGTCACAGAACCCCACCTTGATCAATAAAGTTTTCATCTTATATTCGCAATATCCAGATTGCAATCTCAGTTTCTTGCTTGTTCTTCGTTTGCTCGCAGGAAACAGACCCACGTGGTCAGGTTGATCGTGCTCCGGCGTGGTCAATAACCTCTCGGAGTTGGTTTAGCGATTGCTAAGGCGCGACGTCCACGCACGTTCGTAGTCGGATCGTCAAAGTCGACTGCCACCAAAGCGATATCCATCGTCTCATCGAAAGACGGGACACCTTTGCCTCTATCAGAGAGTGAGAGTGATTTCACCACTAGCCCCATATATGATGTGTTGCCACAAATCCCATGTGAGGAGAGCCACAACCCCCACCACTTGAGTGAGATGAGTGACTCCACCATACGTGAGTTTGAGTGCACCTATTTTGAGGGAGTGAGTGAACCACCACATAGAGACAGTGAGATAGTTGATAGGTCTCGTGAGGCCATTTGCATTTCTAACAACTTGACCTCTACCTCTATTGTGTCTTCTCATTTGGTGCTAGGTCCCATATATGATGACGCGCCGATCCTCGACGACTTCGTCCTCTCTTTGGACAAGACGATGGCCATCGTGGAATATGATGCACCCCCCACATGGTTCCATCAAGATGAAGATGACCACCATTTGGTCTTTCCCACCTCACCTACACCACTTGAGTGGAATGAACAAGGTAACATAGGTGAAGGTGACGCTCTAGTCCCACTAGTGGACATTCTTGACATTGATTGCTTGCATGATGTTGATCCACCTAGTACCATGCTTCATGCTAGTATGATTTCCCCATGTGATGATTTGCCCATTTATGATGAATATGATGATTCTCATGTGGAGTCTATTAGTAGTGATGCCATGTTACATAGGATTTCTTGTGAGAATTCTTTATGATGAGGACACAAATACAATTGTTACACCCACAGGCCCTGCTGCTATACATACTGGACCAATTACTAGAGCTCGCGCACGCCAACTAAATTACCAGGTACTTTCGTTTCTTGGTAATGATTCTAATGTTCATGAGAATATGATGATGCCTAAATTGGATACATTTGTTTTGCTTACAAATAAAGGGCCTAGCTTGGAGAAGGATGAACATTGGAGCAAGAACAAGCATGGAGATGATGGCATGCGCAAGGGGAACAAGAACGGAGTTACAAGTGATGATTTCAGGACTTTGAAGCCACCATAATGGGCGCATGAAGCCTTGGACGAAATATACAAGATGCCACTTCATAAATTTCGTCCCAAGGTTATTATAGGTGCTGCGTCACCTTATTATTGGGCCAGGCCCATGTAATTTCGAAATACATAAGTATAGGCTATTTTTAGAGTCCGTATGTGTGGGGAAACAAGAGATAGGGTTGATTTCGGACCCCTCCACCAAGGGCCACGAAATTCCCCCCTCTTCCTCCATATATACAGCCCTTAGGGCATCGTTTAGACTTTGGGGATTTGTTTAGTTAAAAGTTAGCCATTGCAACTTCGTGTACTTCGTTTGTGTCCAACGACCAGACCAAGACCACTTACGGATCCTCACCTTTATCAATACTTCATATATACTCGCAATATTCAGATTGCTTTTATCATATTCTTGCTTGTTCTTCGATTGCTTGCAGGAATAGACCTTCGTGGTCAGGTTGATTGTGCTCCAGCGTGGTCAATAACCTTCCGGAGTTGGTTTAGCGATTGCTAAGGCGCAACGTCGTGCATGTTTGTAGTCGGATCGTCAAAGTCATCTTCACCAAATCGATAGTTATCATCTCATCAAAAGATCGGGACACCCCCGCCTCTATCAAGTGGTATCAGAGCTCTGATACCACTTGATAGAGGCAAAGGTGTCCCGTCTTTCGATGAGATGATGGATATCACTTTGGTGGCAGTCGACTTTGACGATCCGACTACGAACGTGCGAGGACGTCGCGCCTTAGCAATCGCTAAACCAACTCCGAGAGGTTATTGACCACGCCGGAGCACGATCAACCTGACCACGAGGGTCTGTTTCCTGTGAGCAAACGAAGAACAAGCAAGAAACTGAGATTGCAATCTGGATATTGCGAATATAAGATGAAAGCTTTATTGATCAAGGTGGGGTTCTGTGACGCCTTTGTCTGGTCGTTGAACACAAACGAAGTACGCGAAGTTGCAGGTATGGCGAACTTTTAATCTAAACAAAACCCAAAGTCTAAACGATGCCCTAAGGGCTGTATATATGGAGGAAGAGGGGGGAATTTCGTGGCCCTTGGTGGAGGGGTCCGAAATCAACCCTATCTCTTGTTTCCCCACACATACGGACTCTAAAAATAGCCTATACTTATGTATTTCGAAATTACATGGGCCTGGCCCAATAATAAGGTGACGCAGCACCTATAATAACCTCAGGACGAAATTTATGAAGTGGCATCTTGTATATTTCGTCCAAGGCTTCATGCGCCCATTATGGTGGCTTCAAAGTCCTGAAATCATCACTTGTAACTCCGTTCTTGTTCCCCTTGCGCATGCCATCATCTCCATGCTTGTTCTTGCTCCAATGTTCATCCTTCTCCAAGCTAGGCCCTTTATTTGTAAGGAAAACAAATGTATCCAATTTAGGCAGCATCATATTCTCATGAACATTAGAATCATTACCAAGAAACGAAAGTACCTGGTAATTTAGTTGGCGTGCGCGAGCTCTAGTAATTGGTCCAGTATGTATAGCAGCAGGGCCTGTGCGTGTAACAATTGTATTGATGTCCTCATCATCCTCCCCTTCTTGAAATGAAGTCGTCCTCGACGGAAGTTCATCTTCCTCACCCAAATAAGGCTTCAAATCTGCAATGTTAAAAGTGGGACTAACCCCAAAATCTGCAGGCAGCTCAAGTTTATATGCATTATATTTATTTTCTCTAACACCTTAAAGGGACCATCAGCCCGTGGCATGAGCTTTGATTTGCGCAAATCAGGAAATCTATCCTTACGCAAATGTAACCAAACAAGATCTCCAGGTGCAAACACAACATGTTTTCTACCCTTATCTCCAGCAAGTTTATATTTGGCATTCATACGCTCAATGTTTTCCTTAGTTAACTCATGCATTTTTAAAATCAATTCAACACGTTGTTTAGCATCAAAATTAACCTTCTCCGAAGATGGAAGAGGCAACAAATCAATAGGTGCACGAGGTAGGAAACCATACACAACTTCAAAAGGGCACATCTTAGTAGTAGAATGCAATGAACGATTATAAGCAAATTCAATATGAGGCAAGCATTCCTCCCACATTTTCTTATTACTCTTCAAAACAGCCCTAAGCATAGTAGACAATGTTCTATTGACTACTTCAGTTTGGCCATCAGTTTGGGGGTGACAAGTAGTACTAAAAAGTAGTTTAGTCCCCAACTTAGCCCATAAACATCTCCAAAAGTGGCTAAGAAATTTAGTATCACGATCTGAAACAATAGTATTTGGCACACCATGCAAGCGAATAATTTCACGAAAGAACAAATCAGCAACATTAACAGCATCATCGCTTTTATGACATGGTATAAAGTGTGCCATTTTCGAGAATCTATCCACGACAACAAATATGCTATCCCTCCCCTTCTTTGTTCGGGGTAAACCTAAAACAAAGTCCATAGATATATCCTCCCAAGGAACACTAGGTACAGGCAAAGGCATATATAAACCATGAGGATTGAGTCGTGACTTAGCTTTTTGACATGTAGTGCAGCGAGCAATAAAACGCTCAACATCCCGTCTCATCTTTGGCCAAAAGAAATGTGTAGCAAGTACGTCCTCCGTCTTCTTCACGCCAAAGTGTCCCATTAATCCTCCTCCATGCGCCTCCTGCAACAACAAAAGACGAACGGAGCTAGCTGGAATGCATAGCTTGTTAGCACGAAACACAAATCCATCGTTAACGACAAACTTGTTCCACATTCTTCCTTCTTTGCAATTCTGCATTACATCTTTAAAATCAGCATCATGCACATATTGATCTTTCATGGTCTCCAAACCAAATATTTTGAAGTCAAGTTGTGAAAGCATAGTATAGCGACGAGACAATGCATCAGCAATAACATTTTCTTTTCCCTTCTTGTGTTTAATGACATAAGGGAAAGTCTCAATGAATTCAACCCATTTAGCATGTCTACGATTCAGTTTAGCTTGACTTTTAATATGTTTCAAAGATTCATGATCAGAATGTATAACAAATTCTTTGGGCCATAAATAATGTTGCCATGTTTCTAAAGTCCGAACAAGAGCATATAATTATTTATCATAAGTAGATATGTTCCTGATATATATCTTACTTGGGAGTTAGAAACTGAACAACGATTTACATGTTTAAAATATCCTGAGGAGAGACGAGTTGCTGCTGCTGTTTGTGCTTTCACTAGTTTTGCATGTGTATGGTGGTCTGAACATTGTAGATTATATCCTATTCCAACTACTTGGGCTGCTTTGAAAACTGCTATGCGTACGAGTTGGGTTCCACCATATTATCAACGTGAATTGCTTCAAAAATTGCAGCGTTTAAGACAAGGGAAAAATTCTATAGAAGAATATTATCAGGAATTACAAACTGGCATGACTAGATGTGGTATTGTTGAGGAGAATGAAGCTATGCTTGCACGTTTTCTGGGTGGATTAAATAGAGAGATTCAGACCATTCTAGACTATAAGGAGTATACTAATATCACTCGTTTATTCCATCTTGCTTGTAAAGCTGAACGTGAAGTGCAGGATCGACAAGCATTGGGGCGAACTAACTTTTCTGCAGGCCGACCTTCATCATGGACACCGCATGCATCTTCTACTTCTACTGCACCAGCTCCTCAATTAGGTGCCTCCTCCAGTCGTGATACAAGAAAACAGGCACAACCACCATTATCTGCCAAGAGCGCACCTGCTGGGCCTGCACGGAGTTCTTCTTCTTCCATGGCATCAACAGGGCACACAAGTGATATTATTTGTCGTCGTTGTAAGGGAGGAGGTCATTATGCGAGAGAATGCAAATCTCCGCGTGTGATGATTGCTACCGCGGATGGTGGATATGAGTCCGCTAGTGACTATGATGAGGAGACTTTGGCTCTTATTACACGTGAAGAACATGGTGGAGATGATTCTGATCATGTGACGCAATACATGGCTCCTGAAGACGCTGACAGGTATGAATGTTTAGTTGCTCAACATGTTTTGAGTGTGCAGGTCACACAAGCTGAGCAAAATCAGAGGCACAATTTGTTCCATACCAAGGGAGTTGTGAAGGAACGTTCTGTGCGCGTCATCATAGACGGAGGTAGTTGCAACAACTTGGCTAGCATGGAGATGGTGGAGAAGCTTTCTCTCACCACAAGACCACATCCACATCCTTACTACATCCAATGGTTCAACAACAGTGGCAAGGTTAAGGTAACACGTACTGTTCGTGTGCATTTTAGTATCTCTACATATGCTGATTATGTTGATTGTGATGTGGTACCTATGCAAGCATGTTCCTTATTACTTGGTAGACCATGGCAATTTGATAAAAATTCTGTACACCATGGTAGAAACAATCACTATACTCTTGTTCATAAGGATAAAAATATTACTTTGCTTCCTATGACTCCTGATTCCATTTTGAAAGATGATATTAACAGAGCTAATAAAGCAAAACAGGAGAAGAATAAGAGTGAAAATCAGATTGTGGCAAAAGAATTTGAGCAACAAATGAAGCCTAATAATAAACCATCTAGTGTTGCTTCTGAAATTAAATTGAAAAGTGCATGTTTATTTGCCACCAAATCTGATATTGATGAGCTAGATTTCAGCAAATCTGTTTGCTATGCTTTTGTGTGCAAAGAGGCATTATTTTCATTCGAGGACGTGCCTTCCTCTTTGCCTCCTGCTGCCACTAACATTTTGCAGGAGTTCGCTGACGTCTTTCCACAAGACGTGCCACCGGGATTACGGCCTATTCGAGGGATTGAGCATCAAAATGACTTAATTCCCGGTGCTTCACTACCAAACCGTGCACCATACCGTACCAATCCAGAGGAGACGAAGGAGATTATGCGTCAAGTACAAGAGCTTCTCGACAAAGGTTATATACGCGAATCCCTTAGTCCTTGTGCTGTTCCTATTATTCTAGTGCCGAAAAAGGATGGTACATCACGTATGTGTGTTGATTGTAGAGGCATTAATAATATTACTATTCGTTATCGTCATCCTATTCCTAGGCTAGATGATATGCTTGATGAATTGAGTGGCTCTACAATATTCTCCAAAGTTGATTTGCGTAGTGGCTATCATCAAATTCGTATGAAATTGGGAGATGAATGGAAAACAGCATTTAAAACTAAGTTTGGATTATATGAGTGGTTAGTCATGCCTTTTGGGTTAACTAATGCACCTAGTACTTTCATGAGATTAATGAACGAAGTTTTACGTGCTTTCATTGGACGATTTGTGGTAGTTTATTTTGATGATATACTGATTTATAGCAGATCTTTGGAAGAACACTTGGAACATTTACGTGCTGTTTTTATTGCTCTACGTGATGCACGTTTGTTTGGTAACCTTGGGAAGTGCACCTTTTGCACCGACCGAGTATCTTTTCTTGGCTATGTTGTTACTCCACAGGGAATTGAAGTTGACAAAGCCAAGATTGAAGCTATTGAGAGTTGGCCGCAGCCCAAAACGGTCACACAAGTGAGGAGTTTTCTTGGCCTCGCTGGATTCTATAGGCGTTTTGTGAGAGATTTCAGTACCATTGCTGCACCTCTCAACGAGCTTACAAAGAAGGATGTGCCTTTTGTTTGGGGTACCGCACAGGAAGAAGCCTTCACGGTATTGAAAGATAAGTTGACACATGCTCCTTTACTCCAACTTCCTGATTTTAATAAGACTTTTGAGCTTGAATGTGATGCTAGTGGAATTGGATTAGGAGGTGTGTTATTACAAGATGGCAAACCTGTTGCATACTTTTCTGAAAAATTGAGTGGGCCTATCTGAATTATTCTACTTATGATAAAGAATTATATGCTCTTGTTCGGACTTTAGAAACATGGCAACATTATTTATGGCCCAAAGAATTTGTTATACATTCTGATCATGAATCTTTGAAACATATTAAAAGTCAAGCTAAACTGAATCGTAGACATGCTAAATGGGTTGAATTCATTGAGACTTTCCCTTATGTCATTAAACACAAGAAGGGAAAAGAAAATGTTATTGCTGATGCATTGTCTCGTCGCTATACTATGCTTTCACAACTTGACTTCAAAATATTTGGTTTGGAGACCATGAAAGATCAATATGTGCATGATGCTGATTTTAAAGATGTAATGCAGAATTGCAAAGAAGGAAGAATGTGGAACAAGTTTGTCGTTAACGATGGATTTGTGTTTCGTGCTAACAAGCTATGCATTCCAGCTAGCTCTTTTCAACTTTTGTTGTTGTAGGAGGCGCATGGAGGAGGATTAATGGGACACTTTGGCGTGAAGAAGACGGAGGACGTACTTGCTACACATTTCTTTTGGCCAAAGATGAGACGGGATGTTGAGCGTTTTATTGCTCGCTGCACTACATGTCAAAAAGCTAAGACACGACTCAATCCTCATGGTTTATATATGCCTTTTCCTGTACCTAGTGTTCCTTGGGAGGATATATCTATGGACTTTGTTTTAGGTTTACCTCGAACAAAGAAGGGGAGGGATAGCATATTTGTTGTCGTGGATAGATTCTCGAAAATGGCACACTTTATACCATGTCATAAAAGCGATGATGCTGTTAATGTTGCTGATTTGTTCTTTCGTGAAATTATTCGCTTGCATGGTGTGCCAAATACTATTGTTTCAGATCGTGATACTAAATTTCTTAGCCACTTTTGGAGATGTTTATGGGATAAGTTGGGGACTAAACTGCTTTTTAGTACTACTTGTCACCCCCAAACTGATGGCCAAACTGAAGTAGTCAATAGAACATTGTCTACTATGCTTAGGGCTGGTTTGAAGAGTAATAAGAAAATGTGGGAGGAATGCTTGCCTCATATTGAATTTGCTTATAATCGTTCATTGCATTCTACTACTAAGATGTGCCCTTTTGAAGTTGTGTATGGTTTCCTACCTCGTGCACCTATTGATTTGTTGCCTCTTCCATCTTCGGAGAAGGTTAATTTTGATGCTAAACAACGTGCTGAATTGATTTTAAAAATGCATGAGTTAACTAAGGAAAACATTTAGCGTATGAATGCCAAATATAAACTTGCTGGAGATAAGGGTAGAAAACATGTTGTGTTTGCACCTGGAGATCTTGTTTGGTTACATTTGCGTAAGGATAGATTTCCTGATTTGCGCAAATCAAAGCTCATGCCACGGGCTGATGGTCCCTTTAAGGTGTTAGAGAAAATAAATGATAATGCATATAAACTTGAGCTGCCTGCAGATTTTGGGGTTAGTCCCACTTTTAACATTGCAGATTTGAAGCCTTATTTGGGTGAGGAAGATGAACTTCCGTCGAGGACGACTTCATTTCAAGAAGGGGAGGATGATGAGGACATCAATACAATTGTTACACCCACAGGCCCTGCTGCTATACATACTGGACCAATTACTAGAGCTCGCGCACGCCAACTAAATTACCAGGTACTTTCGTTTCTTGGTAATGATTCTAATGTTCATGAGAATATGATGCTGCCTAAATTGGATACATTTGTTTTCCTTACAAATAAAGGGCCTAGCTTGGAGAAGGATGAACATTGGAGCAAGAACAAGCATGGAGATGATGGCATGCGCAAGGGGAACAAGAACGGAGTTACAAGTGATGATTTCAGGACTTTGAAGCCACCATAATGGGCGCATGAAGCCTTGGACGAAATATACAAGATGCCACTTCATAAATTTCGTCCCGAGGTTATTATAGGTGCTGCGTCACCTTATTATTGGGCCAGGCCCATGTAATTTCGAAATACATAAGTATAGGCTATTTTTAGAGTCCGTATGTGTGGGGAAACAAGAGATAGGGTTGATTTCGGACCCCTCCACCAAGGGCCACGAAATTCCCCCCTCTTCCTCCATATATACAGCCCTTAGGGCATCGTTTAGACTTTGGGGATTTTTTTAGTTAAAAGTTAGCCATTGCAACTTCGTGTACTTCGTTTGTGTCCAACGACCAGACCAAGACCGCTTACGGGTCCTCACCTTTATCAATACTTCATATATACTCGCAATATTCAGATTGCTTGATGAGGACATCAATACAATTGTTACACCCACAGCCCCTGCTGCTATACATACTGGACCAATTACTAGAGCTCGTGCACGCCAACTAAATTACCAGGTACTTTCGTTTCTTGGTAATGATTCTAATGTTCATGAGAATATGATGCTGCCTAAATTGGATACATTTGTTTTGCTTACAAATGAAGGGCCTAGCTTGGAGAAGGATGAACATTGGAGCAAGAACAAGCATGGAGATGATGGCATGCGCAAGGGAAACAAGAACGGAGTTACAAGTGATGATTTCAGGACTTTGAAGCCACCATAATGGGTGCATGAAGCCTTGGACGAAATATACAAGACGCCACTTCATAAATTTCGTCCCGAGGCTATTTTAGGTGCTGCGTCACCTTATTATTGGGCCAGGCCCATGTAATTTCGAAATACATAAGTATAGGCTATTTTTAGAGTCCGTATGTGTGGGGAAACAAGAGATAGGGTTGATTTCAGACCCCTCCACCAAGGGCCACGAAATTCCCCCCCTCTTCCTCCATATATACAGCCCTTAGGGCATCGTTTAGACTTTGGGTTTTGTTTAGATTAAAAGTTCGCCATAGCTGCAACTTCGCGTACTTCGTTTGTGTTCAACGACCAGACAAAGGCGTCACAGAACCCCACCTTGATCAATAAAGCTTTCATCTTATATTCGCAATATCCAGATTGCAATCTCAGTTTCTTGCTTGTTCTTCGTTTGCTCGCAGGAAACAGACCCTCGTGGTCAGGTTGATCGTGCTCCGGCGTGGTCAATAACCTCTCGGAGTTGGTTTAGCGATTGCTAAGGCGCGACGTCCTCGCACGTTCGTAGTCGGATCGTCAAAGTCGACTTCCACCAAAGCGAAATCCACCATCTCATCGAAAGACGGGACACCTTAGCCTCTATCACAAGTAGTACTAAAAAGCAGTTTAGTCCCCAACTTAGCCCACAAACATCTCCAAAAGTGGCTAAGAAATTTAGTATCACGATCTGAAACAATAGTATTTGGCACACCATGCAAGCGAATAATTTCACGAAAGAACAAATCAGCAACATTAATAGCATCATCACTTTTATGACATGGTATAAAGTGTGCCATTTTCGAGAATCTATCCACGACAACAAATATGCTATCCCTCCCCTTCTTTGTTCGAGGTAAACCTAAAACAAAGTCCATAGATATATCCTCCCAAGGAACACTAGGTACAGGCAAAGGCATATATAAACCATGAGGATTGAGTCGTGACTTAGCTTTTTGACATGTAGTGCAGCGAGCAATAAAACGCTCAACATCCCGTCTCATCTTTGGCCAAAAGAAATGTGTAGCAAGTACGTCCTCCGTCTTCTTCACGCCAAAGTGTCCCATTAATCCTCCTCCATGCGCCTCCTGCAACAACAAAAGACGAACAGAGCTAGCTGGAATGCATAGCTTGTTAGCACGAAACACAAATCCATCGTTAACGACAAACTTGTTCCACATTCTTCCTTCTTTGCAATTCTGCATTACATCTTTAAAATCAGCATCATGCACATATTGATCTTTCATGGTCTCCAAACCAAATATTTTGAAGTCAAGTTGTGAAAGCATAGTATAGCGACGAGACAATGCATCAGCAATAACATTTTCTTTTCCCTTCTTGTGTTTAATGACATAAGGGAAAGTCTCAATGAATTCAACCCATTTAGCATGTCTACGATTCAGTTTAGCTTGACTTTTAATATGTTTCAAAGATTCATGATCAGAATGTATAACAAATTCTTTGGGCCATAAATAATGTTGCCATGTTTCTAAAGTCCGAACAAGAGCATATAATTCTTTATCATAAGTAGAATAATTCAGACTAGGCCCACTCAATTTTTCAGAAAAGTATGCAACAGGTTTGCCATCTTGTAATAACACACCTCCTAATCCAATTCCACTAGCATCACATTCAAGCTCAAAACTCTTATTAAAATCAGGAAGTTGGAGTAAAGGAGCATGTGTCAACTTATCTTTGATAGAGGCAAAGGTGATGAGGACATCAATACAATTGTTACACCCACAGGCCCTGCTGCTATACATACTGGACCAATTACTAGAGCTCGTGCACGCCAACTAAATTACCAGGTACTTTCGTTTCTTTGTAATGATTCTAATGTTCATGAGAATATGATGCTGCCTAAATTGGATACATTTGTTTTGCTTACAAATGAAGGGCCTAGCTTGGAGAAGGATGAACATTGGAGCAAGAACAAGCATGGAGATGATGGCATGCGCAAGGGAAACAAGAACGGAGTTACAAGTGATGATTTCAGGACTTTGAAGCCACCATAATGGGTGCATGAAGCCTTGGACGAAATATACAAGATGCCACTTCATAAATTTCGTCCCGAGGCTATTTTAGGTGCTGCGTCACCTTATTATTGGGCCAGGCCCATGTAATTTCGAAATACATAAGTATAGGATATTTTTAGAGTCCGTATGTGTGGGGAAACAAGAGATAGGGTTGATTTCGGACCCCTCCACCAAGGGCCACGAAATTCCCCCCCTCTTCCTCCATATATACAGCCCTTAGGGCATCGTTTAGACTTTGGGTTTTGTTTAGATTAAAAGTTCGCCATAGCTGCAACTTCGCGTACTTCGTTTGTGTTCAACGACCAGACAAAGGCGTCACAGAACCCCACCTTGATCAATAAAGCTTTCATCTTATATTCGCAATATCCAGATTGCAATCTTAGTTTCTTGCTTGTTCTTCGTTTGCTTGCAGGAAACAGACCCTCGTGGTCAGGTTGATCGTGCTCCGGCGTGGTCAATAACCTCTCGGAGTTGGTTTAGCGATTGCTAAGGCGCGACGTCCTCGCACGTTCGTAGTCGGATCGTCAAAGTCGACTTCCACCAAAGCGAAATCCACCATCTCATCGAAAGACGGGACACCTTTGCATCTATCATTGCTTTTATCATATTCTTGCTTGTTCTTCGATTGCTTGCAGGAATAGACCTTCGTGGTTAGGTTGATTGTGCTCCAGCGTGGTCAATAACCTTTCGGAGTTGGTTTAGCGATTGCTAAGGCGCAATGTCGTGCATGTTTGTAGTCGGATCGTCAAAGTCATCTTCACCAAATCGATAGTTATCATCTCATCGAAAGATCGGGACACCCCCGCCTCTATCACTTTAGGTCAGATCATGTTTGATAATCCGCTTGACTTGTCATATGCTATGCATGAGATCAACCATATGTCTTATTTGCAATCTCTTCATAGTTACTATGCATATGCCATTAAAATAAACCCAATTTGCACTTACGGCATAGATGGCAAGCCCATGGTTATTGGCATTTGTTTTTCTTGTGATGATATTGATATGCTCCCTTTGCATCATTTATCTCATATGCCATGCCATGACCACCTAGCTTCGGATATGCATTGTTTTGGATGTTGTCCATTTTCTCCATGTGATGTTTCCGATATTGCTCATGAGGAGACCCCCATAGTTTCCTCATACATGTTAGGAGATTTTGATCCACCCCATTCATTGCATGATCCCAATACTTATGTGCACCATATGCTCCCCATGAATGAAAATGCTATTGATGTGCCATATAATTGTATGCTCAATTTGCATCCCCATCGTGTCATACATAATAACTATTCTTTCATGATGGATGACATGTTCTTATACCATGCATCATATTTCTTTGAGCATTTCTTATCTTGTGCTAACTCACACGTGCACATACACATCATGATGGATGATGTGTACATTTACCACGCACACAATTTCTTTGGTTTGTGTCCTTTTTGTGTAGGTACCCATGAATACTTGTCAACCTCACAATACCATGAGTTGACAAAATGAGCTCTAGAGAGCAATGATGACTTGGGATCCCATGGATTGTCTTTCCCACCGCTCTCTTCACGCAAAGACGTCGCGCATTCATTCTACATGGCCCTCACTTGGCTATGGTTTATTCTTCATTACATATCATATGGCCATCTTACCATGTTCACTTTGCATGATATGCTCATTACTATGCCTTTGACATGCACTTGTGACCCATGCTTTGCATTACACATGATGATTGGTTCTAGCTCTTGTATGTGTATTGGCAAGCTTGGTGGAGACATTGCTTGTTATTGCCATGTTCCTTTTGTGCACCATTCCTATGATGATACTTCCATCTTACTTTGTGTTCGTGCTTGCGATATGTCATGTGCACTCCCTATGCCTATTATTTGCTCACATGACATGATTGCCATGATTTATTCTAGTGTGTTGCATCTTCGCTCCACTAGTTTGCACGACTTGATTACTATGCTTGCTTATGTTGCATCACCAATGACTCATACTTGCTCATTTCATGCGGTTGATGACAACCATCTATATGCTTTGCATATGATTCATATTGCTTCTTGTCATATATCTCCATGTGTTGCCTCTCTCATGCTAGATGATTTGCCATGTATTGAGTGCAACAATGATTCTCTTCTTGCTCATGAGATTGCCCCCATAGCATTCTCGCATATATTTGGAGATTTTGACATAATTCTTGTGAAGCATGCTTGTCTTACTTCTTTGCACCATATACCTAGTGCCATGAATATTGCCATTGTTGCATCATATTATTCATGCACTTGTGCTTCTAATGATTTTGTGCAAAAGATGAGAACCATCATGATGGATGATGTGTTTGTCTACCATGCACATACTTTCTTTGTTATATTTTGTGCATGTGTAGGATACTTGGACTTTGTGTCGACTTCCACTTCACGTGAGTTGACCATTCGAGCTCTTGAGAGCGAGCCTCATACATTCTACCAATTCGGCATTGTGAAGAATGCACAACGACACACTTTCAAGGTGACATCCTTCTTGAGCTTGGATATTCTGGATCATACTTCATGTGTTGCTTGCACCATTTGCACGCATGTTCGAGATATTGCTATCACCCATGATTGCCACATTTCCATGCTTCATGACATATATACCTTGTGTGTTGCATCCAATTCTTGGACTACTTGCTACTATCATATGATTGGTTGCACCAATATCATCTCTTCACATATGCCATGTCCCTTTGCTTGTCACATGCTTGACTTGATTGCCTCACACATGATGAACACTTGCTCTTTCTATTGTGTTGAGTGCCACACTATATTCACTAAACCCTATGCACATTATGCTTGGATTGTCTTGCACTTGTCCCATGTGTTTAGACACTTCATTTTATTTGGTGTTGTGAATACTTCCTATGCCTACCATAGACCTTTCATTGAGCAATTTGTGAATGCTTGCTATGACCTCGAGGTAGATGCTTATTCTCTTGTCACACATATTTGCATCTCTACCTCACATTTGCATACTTGTCCCCATGATATCTTTGCTCGTGCTCGATTGATATGCTTACATGCCATGTCACAATCCTTTGTCAAACCATATGCTATGCTTGATGACAACACTTGTTTGGTGAATCACCTCTTCAATGCTTGGTTTTGCACTAACGCTAACCACATTTGTTTTTCCAAGTGTTTGTTCTATTTGCTCCTTTTGAAGGAATCACAAGATGGTGCGACATTGGAGAGTGCCCATTTCGAACTACTAGACGATGAGTGCTTGGTGATTGACAACTTCGACACGGCACCGCCATCTCTTTCCCATGGTGATTTGGTTTTCGATCCGAGGTCGGAACTTTTCCATGGGGGAGGGGATGATGCGGAGCATCCTACGGTCATCACCATGTCAAGAGACTGTTTGGCAAGTGACACGTGCAACCACTACTTCACATACACAAAGGTGAATCTTCTCCTTTACACATGATCACTTGACCCCTTCGAGGATGGTGTACTACTTGACACTTCTCCCGTGTGCATGCATAGGTATTGTCGGAGCTTCACGGATGTTGAGGAGGAGTGCAAGCGCCAAGGAGCAACTACACCATTAGCGAGGGAGGCATGGAAGAGAAGACGGAAGAAACGTAGCTGCTCGATCTACATCCACCAGACGACCGGTCAACACCCAACGTCCGACGCCTGGAGCTCCAGCCAGCCCAAAAGTCCAACCAACGAAAACTACAGCGGCCGGACGACCGACGAATGCCGGACGTCCGACAAGTCCTGGCGACCGGACGATTCGATGCTGACCGGACGACCGACGCCACCTGTCCAGAGCCAAAACATCGGAAGTCCGACGCCCTCCGGACGTCCGGACCCCTGCGAGCGACCGGACGTCCGACCCCGACCGGACGTTTGACACTGCTTGTGCGCAGCCGGGCCTTTGGCCTTGTATCCCTCTCCCACTTACCCCTTCGTGGCTTAGACTATAAATAGACCTTCCCCTCATCCTTTCTAGGGTTAGCAAATATGATAGCTCATTCTTAGGTGAGCTTTGCTCCTACCTCTACTCTTGAGAGAGAGAGAGAGAGAGAGAGACTACCACTCCCATGGAGTTCAAGACCTCCATGTGAGAAGATCCCGAGGGATTCAAGCCCCCCTTCATGGGAAGATCCGTCTAGGATATCATCAAGACCTCCTCTTGGAGATGAACCTTACCTTGTATCTTTCCCTTTGTTGTTCATGTACCTTGTGATCTTGTGTGTTTGATTGTCTAGTGGATGTGTGATTAGACTTGTTCTTGAGTGTTTACCCTTATGATTTCTCCGCGTTCTTCCCCGTGTTCATCGTGTTCTTCGAGGGATCCCACTCCAAACATGAAAGATCGGCCTACACCGGATTAGTCCAGTATCATATTGTCGGGGCTTCACGGATGTCAAGGAGGAGTGCAAGCGCTAAGGAAAGACTACACCGTTCGCGAGGGAAGCATGGAAGAGAAGATGGAAGAAAGGAGAAGAAGAAGAAGGAGCGGCTGCAGGAGCAAGGCCGGTCATCCGGACCGCCGTCCGGATCATCCAGGCTCAGTCGGATCATCCGGGTTCCCCTCCAGATCATCTGGATAACTGCGTTCGAAGACACCCGAATGCCTCGTGTGAAGTCGGATCATCCGGGGGCCCTCCCGGATCATCCGGACAACAGCCGGATCATTCGGACCCCCATCCGGATCATCCGGGCTTTGCCTGCGTGCATGCCTCCGGGCCGAGGCCCATGTACCCATTCCGCCCCCTCACTTACCCCTTCGTGGCCTAGGCTATAAATAGACCTCCTCCTCCCCATTTTTAGGGTGAGCGTTATGATAGCTCATTCTTAGGTGAGCTTCCCTCCTACCTCTACTCTTGAGAGAGAGACTACCACTCCCATGGAGTTCAAGACCTCCATGTGAGAAGATCCTGCGGGATATCATCAAGACCCCCTCGCGGGAAGATCCGTCTAGGATACCATGAAGCCCTCCTCTTGGATATGAACCTTAGCTTGTATCTTTCCTTTTGTTGTTCATGTACCCTTGTGGATCTTGTGTGTTTGATTGTCTAGTGGATGTGTGATTGGACTTGTTCTTGAGTGTTTCCCCTTGTGATTTCTCTCCGTTCTTCCCCGTGTTCTTCGTGTTCCTCATAGGGATCCGCTCCAATTGTGAAAGATCGGCCTCTAGGGTTCTACCCTACATCAGCCATACTCCGAGTTGTGATAGAGTAGGACTCCCGAACTGTCGTGCTACCCGCAGTAGAAAAATAGTTCCAGTTTCAAAAAAAACTAAGTCTAGAAAATTCTGGCTAGGCAGTTTTTGGACCATTTGTAGACTTCTTCGGAAAAAAATTATTGTGGAGCAAAAAGAAAGAGAAAAAAAGTGCAAAAAAATGTGGAAAAAAGGAAAAAAATCAGAGCGTGCTCCTCCCTTGTTTATGTGCAGCGCCGTGATTTTGTTAGAGTTCTAGGCTCGTGTAGCACAGTCTAGCCTAGGACCAGCATAGTACCGTCGTTGAGCGTTTATTCAACTTTGCATCTCTGAATTGATTATTGTTGACACTTTTTGATGAGGACATGACTACCTTGGATATGACCAAAAATATTGCATATATGCATATTTGTCAGGTGATTTCTAGTGCAAACTATTCAATAATCTATTTATGTTATCCAGAACAAAAATACTTCACACACTTTTGTGTTTTGTCTAATTGCAGGTGTATGGGACATTTGTACAATCCACATATGAAGATAAGGAAGAAAGAGATGTTTATTTGCTGTCCAAAAAGTTCTCTCACGTCACTTTTGGCCCAAGAGAAGATAGAGTCCAAGTCTCTCACGTTCTGGATTCAGATTCGGACTGCACAGACATACCTGACTCAAAACGCAGACAAGTTTTTCATACGGACTCCGAATTGGGTGATTCTTTTTTTGTTGGAAACTAGATTTCGTGCACTTTCCAACCCAATTGGAATCACCTTCAAATTCGTCTGGAGCGTTGAGTTGTGGACGAAACAATCTGATGCTGCAGCAGAATCCGAGTCAAGCTACAAGTCCAAAGGTGTTACATCACCTCCACTTGGGCCCATTGGCCTTGTACGACCTAGATTTAGTTTTAGGCTGCCTTGGGACGTCCTCCCACCTCCTTGGCCGCCACCCCTTGCTCCTATATAAGCAGATCCATCTAGTAGCTTTTCCTTGGGATTTGTTTAGTTAAAAGTTAGCCATTGCAACTTCGTGTACTTCGTTTGTGTCCAACGACCAGACCAAGACCGCTTACGGATTCCCACCTTTATCAATACTTCATATATACTCGCAATATTCAGATTGCTTTTATCATATTCTTGCTTGTTCTTCGATTGCTTGCAGGAATAGACCTTCGTGGTCAGGTTGATTGTGCTCCAGCGTGGTCAATAACCTCTCGGAGTTGGTTTAGCGATTGCTAAGGCGCAACGTCGTGCACGTTTGTAGTCGGATCGTCAAAGTCATCCTCACCAAATCGATAGTTATCATCTCATCGAAAGATCGGGACCCCCGCCTCTATCGGATCTATCAAGTGGTATCAGAGTTCAGGTTGCTCGGTGAGAATTTCCAGTTTTTCCTAGATTAGATTTATTTTCTTACCTATTGTCCAAGAAAAAGCCACAAAACAAAAGTTAGATCTATTCATCCTTTGTCCTAGCCAGACTGAGCCTTTGCAATTTTCTTTTCATTGTTTGCATTATTGAATTATCGGTTGCATCGCCGTGTTGAGTTGCTGGTCTTAGTGTCTAGTTCCTTTAGAGTTTCGAGTTCTGTTCACATTAGTCACGCAGCCGCTGCATCATTATCCCATCCGCTGTTCCACCATCCCATCCACCAATTTCCACCACGTGCTACGCACTGTTTATTGTCATAATCATAGTTGAGGTCACTCACATCTTCGCCTGATCGAATCTGCATCTTATCTAGTTTGTCTTGGAAAGAGGGAGAAAAAGAATATAAAGAAAAAAGAGAGAGAAAAAAGGAAAGAAAAAAAGAAAAAGAGGGAGAAGAAAAAGAAAAAAAAGCGTGAGAAAAAAAAAAGAGAGAAGAAAAAAAATTGGATCTATCTAGAATCAATCTCGTACCTGAATTCGGATTGGAATCTGTTTTGCGCACTGTTCAGTAAAACAAGTGTATCTTCCTCATACGAAGTCCGTTTTGGCTCCGTGAGTACTCAAATTGAAGATAGCGACGAGCCGCATCTAAATAGTTGCAGAAGCTAGTTCAATATTTGACACCTCAAAATCGGCTTCTAAATAGGTCTTTTTGCCCTGCGAAGTTCGTGAACACAGCTTGTTCCAATTTTTTAGGCCAGTTTTAGAATTCTTTGACTCCTCATATCAACTCGGAATTGAGTGATTCTTTTTGCATTGGAAAGCTTGAGTTAGTAGCATTCTTTGAAAGAATTTATCAGAAAATTGTCTCAAACTTTTCAAGAGGAAAGTTGGAGAGAGAGTTGTTGTATATCCTGCTTGGCAGTTGTTTTTCATCATTATCTTCACTGCCGTTGTGATCTTCACTTATATCTTGCTGTCAAGAGCTACTTAGTATCCTTCATTGATGCTAGTTGTGCTACGCCGTGACCTCATTAGTGTTCTAGGCTCGCGTCTCTAGTCCGGTCTAGCCTAGGACCAGCACAGTACCGTCGTTGAGCGTTTATTCAACATTGCATCTTTGAATTGATTATTGCTAATCTTTTGCTACCATATATAGCCAACCCAGCTCCACATATTTTTACACCGTGTATACATACGCTCCCCTGGCAATCGCTTTACTCAATATTCGGAGTTACTTGACACCGCTGGTTGCCGATCACCGCCTGCTGCATGGTAAGAACTTGTAAGACATTGATATTTGCTTTACTGTGAGCGTTTTACCACCACATCCTAGTAGTTATAGGAACATTATTTTTGGGTTTTGTTTCTTGTTCTACTAATCATGACAGGATCCAGAGTCAATTCATGGGCTTTGTCGATCGCGGGAGACGTGCCACCACCTTTGCAAATACCACAACCGTCACGAGAGGTGCACAAACATCCAAATGCACATGATCAGGTTAATGTATCTATACCACCATTTAATGGTCGTTTTAAACCTGCTTTATTTATTGAATGGGAGTTCGACATAAAAAATATATTTGCTTCCCATAATTTCGATGAACATAAAAAGGTTAAGGTTGCGGTTGGTTCTTTCACTGGTTATGCTTTGGTTTGGTGGAGTGAATATTGTCGGTTACACCCTGATTATATACCTACTACTTGGGATGATTTGAAACTTGCCGTGCGACATACTTTCGTCCCTGCTTATTATACTCGTGACATGATTAAGAAGTTGCAACACTTAAAACAAGGTAGTGAAACTGTAACAAAATATTATGATGATTTACAAACTACCTTGTTGCATTCCTCTTTAGAAGAAAGTGAAGATGATTTTATGGATAGATTTTGGGGAGGATTAAACCGTGATATTCAAGAGATACTAATTCATGAAGAGTGTTATCCTATGGACCATTTGTTTCATCTTGCTTGCAAAGCTGAACAGGAAATAAAACGACGTGTTGGCCACGAGGAGAACAAGCGCACGGTGCACATTCCAAGAGTTGATATGATTGTTCCTTCAACTACTAGGCATACTATGACAACCACATCCGTTGTTGTCAGGACTACATCACCTCCACCATGTGACACATCGCCCCCGAGAGTGGCTACATCATCTGAGTTGATCATAAGAGGTAATGACAAATGTACTGATCTTCCATCTCTACATGAGAATGATGAATGCCTTGTCAATTTGAATGCACCATCTGATGAGCTACTCACTACTTTGATCACACCACCTATTTTAGAGGACTACGTTGATAATTTGACTTTGCCATGTGATCAAACAACTGAAATACCAACAATTTTGAGTGCACCCATTGAATTAACTATTGATGCAAAAGAACCAATGTTTAATCATTTTGATATGACCTCTAATCTTGGTGATGATTCTGTGTTGAATGACTTATTGCATGTTTGCTTATTTAAGCATGTTGTAGCATGTAAATTTGATGCAAGTAAGGTTTATTCACCAATGTTGGGATGGTTTAATGATGAACATTGTCAATCTTTTGAAATGAATAAGAGCTTCACTTATATGTGCAAACTGAGTTGCAATATTTTCATGCCTTCTACTTCTTGTGCTAATTTTTTGGCTTTAGATTTTATGAACTATGCAAGTTACTCATCTATTCATGTGTCGTATATGCAAAAATCAAGGGAAGTAAAAATGGATGACATATACATATACAACATGTACACCTTGTCTCTTTTGTTAGCCACATTTCAGATTAAGCAACGCCGAGGACGGCTTTATTTTCAAGAAGGGGAGGATGATGAGGACATGACTACCTTGGATATGACCAAAAATATTGCATATATGCATATTTGTCAGGTGATTTCTAGTGCAAACTATTCAATAATCTATTTATGTTATCCAGAACAAAAATACTTCACACACTTTTGTGTTTTGTCTAATTGCAGGTGTATGGGACATTTGTACAATCCACATATGAAGATAAGGAAGAAAGAGATGTTTATTTGCTGTCCAAAAAGTTCTCTCACGTCACTTTTGGCCCAAGAGAAGATAGAGTCCAAGTCTCTCACGTTCTGGATTCAGATTCGGACTGCACAGACATACCTGACTCAAAACGCAGACAAGTTTTTCATACGGACTCCGAATTGGGTGATTCTTTTTTTGTTGGAAACTAGATTTCCTGCACTTTCCAACCCAATTGGAATCACCTTCAAATTCGTCTGGAGCGTTGAGTTGTGGACGAAACAATCTGATGCTGCAGCAGAATATGAGTCAAGCTACAAGTCCAAAGGTGTTACATCACCTCCACTTGGGCCCATTGGCCTTGTACGACCTAGATTTAGTTTTAGGCTGCCTTGGGACGTCCTCCCACCTCCTTGGCCGCCACCCCTTGCTCCTATATAAGTAGATCCATCTAGTAGCTTTTCCTTGGGATTTGTTTAGTTAAAAGTTAGCCATTGCAACTTCGTGTGCTTCGTTTGTGTCCAACGACCAGACCAAGACCACTTTTCGGATCCCCACCATTATCAATACTTCATACATATTCGCGATATTCAGATTGCTTTTATCATATTCTTGCTTGTTCTTCGATTGCTTGCAGGAATAGACCTTCGTGGTCAGGTTGATCGTGTTCCGGCGTGGTCAATAACCTCTCGGAGTTGGTTTAGCGATTGCTAAGGCACAACGTCGTTGCACGTTTGTAGTCGGATCGTCAAAGTCGTCTCCACCAAATCGATAGTTACCATCTCATCGAAAGATCGGGACACCCCGCCTCTATCAAGTGGTATCAAGTGGTATCAGTTTTCAGGTTGCTCGGTGAGAATTTCCAGTTTTCCTAGATTAGATTTATTTTCTTACCTATTGTCCAAGAAAAAGTTAGATCGGTTCATCCTTTATCCAAGCCAGTCTGAGCCTTTGCAATTTTCTATTCATTGCTTGCATAGTTGAATTATCGGTTGCATCATCGTGTCAGTTGCTGGTCTTAGCGTCTAGTTCCTTTAGAGTTTCGAGTTCTGTTCACATTAGTCACGCCGCCGCTGCATCATTATCCCTTCCGCTGTCCACCATCCCATCTATTAATTTCCACCACGTGCTAGGCACTATTCATTGTCATAATCATAGTTGAGGTCATTCACATCTTCGCCTGATCCGATCTGCATCTTATCTAGTTTGTCTTGGAAAGAAAAAAAAAGATAGAGAAAAAAAAGAGAAAAAAGGAAAGAAAAAAAAGAAAAAAAGAGAGAAGAAAAAGAAAAAAAAGGGTGAGAAAAAAAAGAGAGAAGAAAATTTTTTTGGATCTATCTAGAATCAATCTCGTACCTGAATTCGGATTGGAATCTGTTTTGCGCACTGTTCAGTAAAACAGGTGTATCTTCCTCATACGAAGTCCGTTTTGGCTCTGTGATTACTCAAATTGAAGCTAGCAACGAGCCGCATCTAAATAGTTGCAGAAGCTTGTTCAATATTTGACACCTCAAAATCGGCTTCTAAATAGGTCTTTTTGCCCTCCGAAGTTCGTGAACACAACTTGTTCCAATTTTTCAGGCCAGTTTTAGAATTCTTTGACTCCTCATATCAACTCGGAATTGAGTGATTCTTTTTGCATTGGAAAGCTTGAGTTACTAGCATTCTTTGAAAGAATTTATCAGAAAATTGTCTCAAACTTTTCAAGAGGAAAGTTGGAGAGAGAGTTGTTGTATATCCTGCTTGGCAGTTGTTTTTCATCATTATCTTCACTGCCGTTGTGATCTTCACTTATATCTTGCTGTCAAGAGCTACTTAGTATCCTTCATTGATGCTAGTTGTGCTACGCTGTGACCTCATTAGTGTTCTAGGCTCGCGTCTCTAGTCCGGTCTAGCCTAGGACCAGCACAGTACCGTCGTTGAGCGTTTATTCAACATTGCATCTTTGAATTGATTATTGCTAATCTTTTGCTACCATATATAGCCAACCCAGCTCCACATATTTCTACACCGTGTATACGTACGCTTCCCTGGCAATCGCTTTACTCAATATTCGGAGTTACTTGACACCGCTGGTTGCCGATCACCGCCTACTGCATGGTAAGAACTTGTAAGACATTGATATTTGCTTTACTGTGAGCGTTTTACCACCACATCCTAGTAGTTATAGGAACATTATTTTTGGGTTTTGTTTCTTGTTCTACTAATCATGACAGGATCCAGAGTCAATTCATGGGCTTTGTCGATCGCGGGAGACGTGCCACCACCTTTGCAAATACCACAACCGTCACGAGAGGTGCACAAACATCCAAATGCACATGATCAGGTTAATGTATCTATACCACCATTTAATGGCCGTTTTAAACCTGCTTTATATATTGAATGGGAGTTCGACATAAAAAATATATTTGCTTCCCATAATTTCAATGAACATAAAAAGGTTAAGGTTGCGGTTGGTTCTTTCACTGGTTATGCTTTGGTTTGGTGGAGTGAATATTGTCGGTTGCACCCTGATTATATACCTACTACTTGGGATGATTTGAAACTTGCCATGCGACATACTTTCGTCCCTGCTTATTATACTCGTGACATGATTAAGAAGTTGCAACACTTAAAACAAGGTAGTGAAACTGTAACAAAATATTATGATGATTTACAAACTACCTTGTTGCATTCCTCTTTAGAAGAAAGTGAAGATGATTTTATGGATAGATTTTGGGGAGGATTAAACCGTGATATTCAAGAGATACTAATTCATGAAGAGTGTTATCCTATGGACCATTTGTTTCATCTTGCTTGCAAAGCTGAACAGGAAATAAAACGACGTGTTGGCCACGAGGAGAACAAGCGCACGGTGCACATTCCAAGAGTTGATATGATTGTTCCTTCAACTACTAGGCATACTATGACAACCACATCCGTTGTTGTCAGGACTACATCACCTCCACCATGTGACACATCGCCCCCGAGAGTGGCTACATCATCTGAGTTGATCATAAGAGGTAATGACAAATGTACTGATCTTCCATCTCTACATGAGAATGATGAATGCCTTGTCAATTTGAATGCACCATCTGATGAGCTACTCACTACTTTGATCACACCACCTATTTTAGAGGACTACGTTGATAATTTGACTTTGCCATGTGATCAAACAACTGAAATACCAACAATTTTGAGTGCACCCATTGAATTAACTATTGATGCAAAAGAACCAATGTTTAATCATTTTGATATGACCTCTAATCTTGGTGATGATTCTGTGTTGAATGACTTATTGCATGTTTGCTTATTTAAGCATGTTGTAGCATGTAAATTTGATGCAAGTAAGGTTTATTCACCAATGTTGGGATGGTTTAATGATGAACATTGTCAATCTTTTGAAATGAATAAGAGCTTCACTTATATGTGCAAACTGAGTTGCAATATTTTCATGCCTTCTACTTCTTGTGCTAATTTTTTGGCTTTAGATTTTATGAACTATGCAAGTTACTCATCTATTCATGTGTCGTATATGCAAAAATCAAGGGAAGTAAAAATGGATGACATATACATATACAACATGTACACCTTGTCTCTTTTGTTAGCCACATTTCAGATTAAGCAACGCCGAGGACGGCTTTATTTTCAAGAAGGGGAGGATGATGAGGACATGACTACCTTGGATATGACCAAAAATATTGCATATATGCATATTTGTCAGGTGATTTCTAGTGCAAACTATTCAATAATCTATTTATGTTATCCAGAACAAAAATACTTCACACACTTTTGTGTTTTGTCTAATTGCAGGTGTATGGGACATTTGTACAATCCACATATGAAGATAAGGAAGAAAGAGATGTTTATTTGCTGTCCAAAAAGTTCTCTCACGTCACTTTTGGCCCAAGAGAAGATAGAGTCCAAGTCTCTCACGTTCTGGATTCAGATTCGGACTGCACAGACATACCTGACTCAAAACGCACACAAGTTTTCCATACGGACTCCGAATTGGGTGATTCTTTTTTTGTTGGAAACTAGATTTCGTGCACTTTCCAACCCAATTGGAATCACCTTCAAATTCGTCCGGAGCGTTGAGTTGTGGACGAAACAATCTGATGCTGCAGCAGAATCCGAGTCAAACTACAAGTCCAAAGGTGTTACATCAACTCCACTTGGGCCCATTGGCCTTGTACGACCTAGATTTAGTTTTAGGCTGCCTTGGGACGTCCTCCCACCTCCTTGGCCGCCACCCCTTGCTCCTATATAAGTAGATCCATCTAGTAGCTTTTTCCTTGGGTTTGTTTAGTTAAAAGTTAGCCATTGCAACTTCGTGTACTTCGTTTGTGTCCAACGACCAGACCAAGACCGCTTCCGGATCCCCACCATTATCAATACTTCATATATATTTGCAATATTCAGATTGCTTTATCATACTCTTGCTCGTTCTTCGATTGCTTGCAGGAATAGACCTTCGTGGTCAGGCTGACCGTGCTTCCAGCATTGTCAGTAACCTCAGGAGATTGGTTTAGCGATTGCTAAGGCGCAACGTCGTGCACGTTTGTAGTCAGATCGTCAAAGTCGTCTCCACCAAATCGATAGTTATCATCTCATTGAAAGATCGGGACTCTCGCCTCCACATATTTCTACACCGTGCATACGTACGCTCCCCTGGCAATCGCTTTACTCAATATTCGGAGTTACTTGACACCGCTGGTTGCCGATCACCGCCTGCTGCGTGGTAAGAACTTGTAAGACATTGATATTTGCTTTACTGTGAGCGTTTTACCACCACATCCTAGTAGTTATACGAACATTATTTTTGGGTTTTGTTTCTTGTTCTACTAATCATGACAGGATCCAGAGTCAATTCATGGGCTTTGTCGATCGCGGGAGACGTGCCACCACCTTTGCAAATACCACAACCGTCACGAGAGGTGCACAAACATCCAAATGCACATGATCAGGTTAATGTATCTATACCACCATTTAATGGCCGTTTTAAACCTGCTTTATATATTGAATGGGAGTTCGACATAAAAAATATATTTGCTTCCCATAATTTCGATGAACATAAAAAGGTTAAGGTTGCGGTTGGTTCTTTCACTGGTTATGCTTTGGTTTGGTGGAGTGAATATTGTCGGTTACACCCTGATTATATACCTACTACTTGGGATGATTTGAAACTTGCCATGCGACATACTTTCGTCCCTGCGTATTATACTCGTGACATGATTAAGAAGTTGCAACACTTAAAACAAGGTAGTGAAACTGTAACAAAATATTATGATGATTTACAAACTACCTTGTTGCATTCCTCTTTAGAAGAAAGTGAAGATGATTTTATGGATAGATTTTGGGGAGGATTAAACCGTGATATTCAAGAGATACTAATTCATGAAGAGTGTTATCCTATGGACCATTTGTTTCATCTTGCTTGCAAAGCTGAACAGGAAATAAAACGACGTGTTGGCCACGAGGAGAACAAGCGCACGGTGCACATTCCAAGAGTTGATATGATTGTTCCTTCAACTACTAGGCATACTATGACAACCACATCCGTTGTTGTCAGGACTACATCACCTCCACCATGTGACACATCGTCCCCGAGAGTGGCTACATCATCTGAGTTGATCATAAGAGGTAATGACAAAGGTACTGATCTTCCATCTCTACATGAGAATGATGAATGCCTTGTCAATTTGAATGCACCATCTGATGAGCTACCCACTACTTTGATCACACCACCTATTTTAGAGGACTACATTGATAATTTGACTTTGCCATGTGATCAAACAACTGAAATACCAACAATTTTGAGTGCACCCATTGAATTAACTATTGATGCAAAAGAACCAATGTTTAATGACCTCTAATCTTGGTGATGATTCTGTGTTGAATGACTTATTGCATGTTTGCTTATTTAAGCATGTTGTAGCATGTAAATTTGATGCAAGTAAGGTTTATTCACCAATGTTGGGATGGTTTAATGATGAACATTGTCAATCTTTTGAAATGAATAAGAGCTTCACTTATATGTGCAAACTGAGTTGCAATATTTTCATGCCTTCTACTTCTTGTGCTAATTTTTTGGCTTTAGATTTTATGAACTATGCAAGTTACTCCTCTATTCATGTGTCATATATGCAAAAATCAAGGGAAGTAAAAATGGATGACATATACATATACAACATGTACACCTTGTCTCTTTTGTTAGCCACATTTCAGATTAAGCAACGCCGAGGACGGCTTTATTTTCAAGAAGGGGAGGATGATGAGGACATGACTACCTTGGATATGACCAAAAATATTGCATATATGCATATTTGTCAGGTGATTTCTAGTGCAAACTATTCAATAATCTATTTATGTTATCCAGAACAAAAATACTTCACACACTTTTGTGTTTTGTCTAATTGCAGATGTATGGGACATTTGTACAATCCACATATGAAGATAAGGAAGAAAGAGATGTTTATTTGTTGTCCAAAAAATTATCTCACGTCACTTTTGGCCCAAGAGAAGATAGAGTCCAGGTCTCTCATGTTCTGGATTCAGATTCGGACTGCACAGACACACCTGACTCAAAACGCACACAAGTTTTTCATACGGACTCCGAATTGGGTGATTCTTTTTTTGTTCGAAACTAGATTTCGTGCACTTTCCAACCCAATTGGAATCACCTTCAAATTCGTCCGGAGCGTTGAGTTGTGGACGAAACAATCTGATGCTGCAGCAGAATCCGAGTCAAACTACAAGTCCAAAGGTGTTACATCACCTCCACTTGGGCCCATTGGCCTTGTACGACCTAGATTTAGTTTTAGGCTGGCTTGGGACGTCCTCCCACCTCCTTGGCCGCCACCCCTTGCTCCTATATAAGTAGATCCATCTAGTAGCTTTTCCTTGGGATTTGTTTAGTTAAAAGTTAGCCATTGCAACTTCGTGTGCTTCGTTTGTATCCAACGACCAGACCAAGACCACTTTTCGGATCCCCACCATTATCAATACTTCATACATATTCGCGATATTCAGATTGCTTTTATCATATTCTTGCTTGTTCTTCGATTGCTTGCAGGAATAGACCTTCGTGGTCAGGTTGATCGTGTTCCGGCGTGGTCAATAACCTCTCGGAGTTGGTTTAGCGATTGCTAAGGCACAACGTCGTTGCACGTTTGTAGTCGGATCGTCAAAGTCGTCTCCACCAAATCGATAGTTATCATCTCATCGAAAGATCGGGACACCCCGCCTCTATCAATTACACATAGAGTCTCCGAATGAGGTAGTAGCCATGTCTCGTGAGTAGGAAGAGGGAGTTTGGAGAAGAGCGAGTTCACCTTATCTTCGATAGCCTTAGCTCGGGCTCGTGTCATGGGTCCAAGTGGTGTTGAGGGAGATGTAGGCACGTCCATTGGGATGAGCGAGGTATGCTCCGCATCACTCTCTCTCTCAAGAGTAGAGGTAGGAGCAAAGCTCACCTAAGAATGAGCTATCATATTTGCTAACCCTAGAATGGAGGAGGGGGATGAGTATATATAGTAGTAGCCACGAAGGGGTAGGTGAGCGGCAAAAGGGTACATGGCCACGGGCCGTGATACAGGCAAAGGTGTCCCGTCTTTCGATGAGATGATGGATTTCGCTTTGGTGGAAGTCGACTTTGACGATCCGTCTACGAACGTGCGAGGACGTCGCGCCTTAGCAATCGCTAAACTAACTCCGAGAGGTTATTGACCACGCCGGAGCACGATCAACCTGACCACGAGGGTCTGTTTCCTACAAGCAAACGAAGAACAAGCAAGAAACTGAGATTGCAATCTGGATATTGAGAATATAAGATGAAAGCTTTATTGATCAAGGTGGGGTTCTGTGACGCCTTTGTCTGGTTGTTGAACACAAACGAAGTACGCGAAGTTGCAGCTATGCGAACTTTAATCTAAACAAAACCCAAATTCTAAACGGTGCCCAAAGGGCTGTATATATGGAGGAAGAGAGGGGGAATTTCGTGGCCCTTGGTGGAGGGGTCCGAAATCAACCCTATCTCTTGTTTCCCCACACATACGGACTCTAAAAATAGCCTATACTAATGTATTTCGAAATTACATGGGCCTGGCCCAATAAAATGGTGACGCAGCACCTATAATAGCCTCTAGACGAAATTTATGAAGTGGCATCTTGTATATTTCGTCCAAGGCTTCATGCACTCGTTTTGGTGGCTTCAAAGACCTGAAATCATCACTCGTAACTCTGTTCTTGTTCCCCTTGTGCATGCCATCATCTCCATGCTTTCTCTTGCTCCAATGTTCATCCTTCTCCAAGCTAGGCCCTTCATTTGTAAGCAAAACAAATGTATCCAATTTAGGCAGCATCATATTCTCATGAATATTAGAATCATTACCAAGAAACGAAAGTACCTGGTAATTTAGTTGGCGTGCGCGAGCTCTAGTAATTGGTCCAGTATGTATAGCAACAGGGGCTGTGGGTGTAACAATGGTATTGATGTCCTCCTCATCCTCCCCTTCTTGAAATGAAGTCGTCCTCGACGGAAGGTCATCTTCCTCACCCAAATAAGGCTTCAAATCTGCAATGTTAAAAGTGGGACTAACCCCAAAATCTGCAGGCAGCTCAAGTTTATATGCATTATCATTTATTTTCTCTAACACCTTAAAGGGACCATCATCACGTGGCATTAGCTTTGATTTGTGCAAATTAGGAAATCTATCTTTATGCAAATGTAACCAAACAAGATCTCCAGGTGTAAACACAACATGTTTTCTACCCTTGTCTCCAGCAAGTTTATATTTAGCATTCATACGCTCAATGTTTTCCTTAGTTAACTCATGCATTTTTAAAGTCAATTCAGCACGTTGTTTAGCATCAAAATTAACCTTCCAAAGATGGAAGAGGCAACAAGTCAATAGGTGCACGAGGTAGGAAACCATACACAACTTCAAAAGGGCACATCTTAGTAGTAGAATGCAATGAACGATTATAAGCAAATTCAATATGAGGCAAGCATTCCTCCCACATTTTCTTATTATTCTTCAAAACGGCCCTAAGCATAGTAGACAATGTTCTATTGACTACTTCAGTTTGTCCATCAATTTGGGGGTGACAAGTAGTACTAAAAAGCAGTTTAGTCCCCAACTTAGCCCATAAACATCTCCAAAAGTGGCTAAGAAATTTAGTATCACGATCTGAAACAATAGTATTTGGCACACCATGCAAGCGAATAATTTCACGAAAGAACAAATCAGCAACATTAACAGCATCGTCGCTTTTATGACATGGTATAAAGTGTGCCATTTTCGAGAATCTATCCACGACAACAAATATGCTATCCCTCCCCTTCTTTGTTCGAGGTAAACCTAAAACAAAGTCCATAGATATATCCTCCCAAGGAACACTAGGTACAGGCAAAGGCATATATAAACCATGAGGATTGAGTCGCGACTTAGCTTTTTGACATGTAGTGCAGCGAGCAATAAAACGCTCAACATCCCGTCTCATCTTTGGCCAAAAGAAATGTGTAGCAAGTACGTCCTCCGTCTTCCTCACGCCAAAGTGTCCCATTAATTCTCCTCCATGCGCCTCCTGCAACAACAAAAGACGAATGGAGCTAGCTGGAATGCATAGCTTGTTAGCACGAAACACAAATCCATCGTTAACGACGAACTTGTTCCACATTCTTCCTTCTTTACAATTCTGCATTACATCTTTAAAATCAGCATCATGCACATATTGATCTTTGATGGTCTCCAAACCAAATATTTTGAAGTCAAGTTGTGAAAGCATAGTGTAGCGACGAGACAATGCATCAGCAATAACATTTTCTTTTCCCTTCTTGTGTTTAATGACATAAGGGAAAGTCTCAATGAATTCAACCCACTTAGCATGTCTACGATTCAGTTTAGCTTGACTTTTAATATGTTTCAAAGATTCATGATCAGAATGGATAACAAATTCTTTGGGCCAAAAATAATGTTGCCATGTTTCTAAAGTCCGAACAAGAGCATATAATTCTTTATCATAAGTAGAATAATTCAGACTAGGCCCACTCAATTTTTCAGAAAAGTATGCAACAGGCTTGCCATCTTGTAATAACACACCTCCTAATCCAATTCCACTAGCATCACATTCAAGCTCAAAAGTCTTATTAAAATCAGGAAGTTGGAGTAAAGGAGCATGTGTCAACTTATCTTTCAATACCGTGAAGGCTTCTTCCTGTGCGGTACCCCACAGAAAAGGCACATCTTTCTTTGTAAGCTCATTGAGAGGTGCAGCAATGGTGCTGAAATCTCTCACAAAACGCCTATAGAATCCAGCGAGGCCAAGAAAACTCCTCACTTGTGTGACCGTTTTGGGCTGCGGCCAACTCTCAATAGCTTCAATCTTGGCTTTATCAACTTCAATTCCCTGTGGAGTAACAACATAGCCAAGAAAAGATACTCGGTCGGTGCAAAAGGTGCACTTCCCAAGGTTACCAAACAAACGTGCATCACGTAGAGCAATAAAAACAGCACGTAAATGTTCCAAATGTTCTTCCAAAGATCTGCTATAAATCAATATGTCATCAAAGTAAACTACCACAAATCGTCCAATGAAAGCACGTAAAACTTCGTTCATTAATCTCATGAAAGTACTAGGTGCATTAGGTAACCCAAAAGGCATGACTAACCACTCATATAATCCAAACTTAGTTTTAAATGCTGTTTTCCATTCATCTCCCAATTTCATACGAATTTGATGGTATCCACTATGCAAATCAACTTTGGAGAATATTGTGGAGCCACTCAATTTATCAAGCATATCATCTAGCCTAGGAATAGGATGACGATAACGAATAGTAATATTATTAATGCCTCTACAATCAACACACATACGTGATGTACCATCCTTTTTTGGCACTAGAATAATAGGAACAGCACAAGGACTAAGGGATTCGCGTATATAACCTTTGCCGAGAAGCTCTTGTACTTGACGCATAATCTCCTTCATCTCCTCTGGATTGGTACGGTATGGTGCACGGTTTGGCAGTGAAGCACCGGGAATTAAGTCAATCTGATGCTCAATCCCTCGAATAGGCGGTAATCCCGGTGGCACGTCTTGTGGAAAGACGTCAGCGAACTCCTACAAAATGTTAGTGATTGCAGGAGGCAAAGAGGAAGGCACGTCCTCGAATGAAAATAATGCCTCTTTGCACACAAAAGCATAGCAAACAGATTTGCTGAAATCTAGCTCATCAATATCAGATTTGGTGGCAAATAAACATGCACTTTTCAATTTAATTTCAGAAGCAACACTAGATGGTTTATTATTAGGCTTCATTTGTTGCTCAAATTCTTTTGCCACAATCTGATTTTCACTCTTATTCTTCTCCTGTTTTGCTTTATTAGCTCTATTAATATCATCTTTCAAAATAGAATCAGGAGTCATAGGAAGAAAAGTAATATTTTTATCCTTATGAACAGGAGTATAGTGATTGTTTCTACCATGGTGTACAGAATTTTTATCAAATTGCCATGGTCTACCAAGTAATAAGGAACATGCTTGCATAGGTACCACATCGCAATCAACATAATCAGCATATGTAGAGATACTAAAATGCACACGAATAGTATGTTTTACCTTAACCTTGCCGCTGTTGTTGAACCATTGGATGTAGTAAGGATGTGGATGTGGTCTTGTGGTGAGAGAAAGCTTCTCCACCATCTCCATGCTAGCCAAGTTGTTGAAGCTCCCTCCGTCTATGATGACGCGCACAGAACGTTCCTTCACAACTCCCTCGGTATGGAACAAATTGTGCCTCTGATTTTGCTCAGCTTGTGTGACCCGCACACTCAAAACACGTTGAGCAACTAAACATTCATACCTGTCAGCGTCTTCAGGAGCCATGTATTGCGTCTCATGATCAGAATCATCTCCACCATGTTCTTCACATGTAATAAGAGCCAAAGTCTCCTCATAATAGTCACTAGCGGACTCATACCCACCATCCTCGGTAGCAATCATCACACGCTGAGATTTGCATTCTCTCGCATAATGACCACCTCCCTTACAACGACGATAAATAATATCACTTGTGTGCCCTGTTGATGCTATGGAAGAAGAAGAACGCTGTGCAGGCCCCGCAGGTGCGCTCTTGGCAGATAATGGTGGTTGTGCCTGTTTTCTTGTATCACGGCTGGAGGTGGCACCTGATGGAGGTGCTGGTGCAGTTGAAGTAGAAGATGCACGCGGTGTCCATGATGAAGGTCGGCCTGCAGAAAAGTTAGTTCGCGCCAATGCTTGTCGATCCTGCACTTCACGTTCAGCTTTACAAGCAAGATGGAATAAACGAGTGATATTAGTATACTCCTTATAGTCTAGAATGGTCTGAATCTCTCTATTTAATCCACCCAGAAAACGTGCAAGCATAGCTTCATTCTCCTCAACAATACCACATCTAATCATGCCAGTTTGTAATTCCTGATAATATTCTTCTACAGAATTTTTTCCTTGTCTTAAACGCTGCAATTTTTGAAGCGATTCACGTTGATAATATGGTGGAACCCAACGCGTACGCATGGCAGTTTTCAAAGCAGCCCAAGTAGTTGGAATAGGATATAATCTACAATGTTCAGACCACCATACACATGCAAAACTAGTGAAAGCACAAACAGCAGCGGCAACCCGTCTCTCCTTAGGATATTGTAAACATGTAAATCGTTGTTCAGTTTCTAACTCCCAAGTAAGATATATATAAGGAACATATCTACCCTAAAATAGTGGAATATTCAATTTCAGTTTAGGAATATGGACATCATCTCGTACCTGAGGTGGTGGTGCGGGCCTACCATTGCGAATATATACCTGAGGTCGACCTGCTGGTGGTGGTACTGGTGGCTGCACGTAGTTCTGATTTTGATCAACCTCATCCTCATAATCGCCCGCATATTCATCATCCTCCGCATCAGCAGCAGGAGCCACAGAAGTATCAACAGCAGCACCAATAGTTTGGCCAGGCCGAAGAAGTACACGGCTCGCTCGGCGGAGGGCTGTGTCGCGACCTGGAGGTAATTGTTGTTGTTGTTGTTGCAGAGGTGCGGCAGGTGCAGCCGGTGGTGGAAGACGCGCAAGCAGTTCATTAAATCTGTTATCGAGCTTTGTTTCGAACGTCTTCTCAAGGCCAATGATCTTCTCCATGGCCTCTTCAAAATTGTTCAGCACATCTTGCACCTGTTCAGTCATCATTTGCTGAAACTTATCATGAAGCTCCTTGTTCGATAAGTTCTCCCAGTCAATCTCGTCGGCTTGTGATCCTGGCATGGTTAGCAGCAACAGAAACACACAAGAATATGATCCTATAGACTACGAACAAGTGGTGGTGGTGGGTGTCACAAATCCGTCAAGCAAAACTCAAATTCTTACCAGTTCTTACCCAGCAACAGACGGTGATCGGCAACCGTTGTAGTCAAAACTCTCAAAGCTTGGATAGAGCGATTACCAGGGAGAGTCAAACGCATGACGTAGATGTATGTGGAGTTGGGAAGGCTTATAATATGGTAGCAAAAGGGGTCAGCAATAATCAATTCAGAGATGCAAAGTTGAATAAACGCTCAACGACGATACTGTGCTGGTCCTAGGCTAGACCGTGCTAGAGACGCGAGCCTAGAACACTAACAAAATCACGGCGCTGCACGTAAACAAGGGAAAAGCACACTCTGGAATTTTTTTCGCTCCTTTTTTTTGCGCTGCTTTTTTTTGCGAAAAATCACTATAATGGCGAGTGTCTCAAAAACTCTTCCCAGGTCAAACTGACAGGGTGGGCACGGAATTTTTTCGACCAAAAGTTTTTTTTTTCGACTGCCCGGACCCAAAAACTGGAAACGGGTCAAAAAAAACTTTTTATAACGGCGACTTTCTCAATACGCTTAGAAACACCTAAAAATAGGATAGCCAGAAATTTTTTCGACAAATGCGTTTTCAGAAAATTTTGGGCCTAAACGGAGGGTGTTTCCGGACTCTTTTTTTCTTTTTCTTTTTTGAAACCTACTCCGGCAAGGAAACACGAATCGGAAACTAGATGGATCTCGAAAACAAACCTAATATGCAAGGAACTCGGATTGGTGGTGGATATATGGTGGTGGTATATGGCAGCGGTGGTGGTATATGGCAGCGGTGGTGGTAGCGGTGGTAGTATATGGATATGGATCAGTGGTGGTATATGTATACGGATTGGTGGTGGTATATGGATACGGATTCGGGGCGGTGGTGGTAGGTGACAGGGGCGATGATGATGGTGCGGTTCCGGCGTGACAACTTATGACCAGAACTCGAAACTCTAAAAGACTAACGCTAAGACCAGCAACTAGACACGACGATGCAACCGCAAATTCAACAAAGCAAAACCCGAAAAAGATTATGCAAAGGCTCAGATTGGTTCGGATATGATGAACTAACTCTAATTCTTTTTTGGCTTTTTCATGGACTGTAGGTATGAAGAACAGACTCGATCTAAACTACGAAAAACTGAAAAATCTCACCGAGCAACCTGGAAATCTGATACCACTTGATAGAGGCAAAGGTGTCCCGTCTTTCGATGAGATGATGGATTTCGCTTTGGTGGAAGTCGACTTTGACGATCCGACTACGAACGTGCGAGGACATCGCGCCTTAGCAATCGCTAAACCAACTCCGAGAGGTTATTGACCACGCCGGAGCACGATCAACCTGACCATGAGGGTCTGTTTCCTGCAAGCAAACGAAGAACAAGCAAGAAACTGAGATTGCAATCTGGATATTGCGAATATAAGATGAAAGCTTTATTGATCAAGGTGGGGTTCTGATGAGGACATGACTACCTTGGACACGACCAAAAATATTGCATACATGCATATTTGTCAGGTGATTTCTAGTGCAAACTATTCAATAATCTATTTAGGTTATCCAGAACAAAAATACTTCACACACTTTTGTGTTTTGTCTAATTGCAGGTGTATGGGACATTTGTACAATCCACATATGAAGATAAGGAAGAAAGAGATGTTTATTTGCTGTCCAAAAAGTTCTCCCACGTCACTTTTGGCCCAAGAGAAGATAGAGTCCAAGTCTCTCACGTTCTGGATTCAGATTCGGACTGCACAGACATACCTGAGTCAAAACGCACACAAGTTTTTCATACGGACTCCGAATTGGGTGATTCTTTTTTTGTTGGAAACTAGATTTCGTGCACTTTCCAACCCAATTGGAATCACCTTCAAATTCGTCCGGAGCGTTGAGTTGTGGACGAAACAATCTGATGCTGCAGCAGAATCCGAGTCAAACTACAAGTCCAAAGGTGTTACATCACCTCCACTTGGGCCCATTGGCCTTGTACGACCTAGATTTAGTTTTAGGCTGCCTTGGGACGTCCTCCCACCTCCTTGGCCGCCACCCCTTGCTCCTATATAAGTAGATCCATCTAGTAGCTTTTCCTTGGGATTTGTTTAGTTAAAAGTTAGCCATTGCAACTTTGTGTGCTTCGTTTGTGTCCAACGACCAGACCAAGACCACTTTTCGGATCCCCACCATTATCAATACTTCATACATATTCGCGATATTCAGATTGCTTTTATCATATTCTTGCTTGTTCTTCGATTGCTTGCAGGAATAGACCTTCGTGGTCAGGTTGATCGTGCTCCGGCGTGGTCAATAACCTCTCGGAGTTGGTTTAGCGATTGCTAAGGCACAACGTCGTTGCACGTTTGTAGTCGGATCGTCAAAGTCATCTCCACCAAATCGATAGTTATCATCTCATCGAAAGATCGGGACACCCCGCCTCTATCAAGTGGTATCAGTTTTCAGGTTGCTCGGTGAGAATTTCCAGTTTTTACTAGATTAGATTTATTTTCTTACCTATTGTTCAAAAAAAAGCCACAAAACAAAAGTTAGATCTATTCATCCTTTGTCCTAGCCAGACTGAGCCTTTGCAATTTTCTTTTCATTGTTTGCATTATTGAATTATCGGTTGCATCGCCGTGTCGAGTTGCTGGTCTTAGTGTCTAGTTCCTTTAGAGTTTCGAGTTCTGTTCACATTAGTCACGCAGCCGCTGCATCATTATCCCATCCGCTGTCCACCATCCCATCTATTAATTTCCACCACATGCTACGCACTGTTCATTGTCATAATCATAGTTGAGGTCATTCACATCTTCGCCTGATCCAATCTGCATCTTATCTAGTTTGTCTTGGAAAGAAAAAAAAAGAAGATAGAGAAAAAAAAGAGAAAAAAGGAAAAAAAAAGAGAAAAAAAACGAGAGAAAAAAAAAGTCAGAGAAAAAAAGGAGAAGAAAAAGAAAAAAAAGCGTGAGAAAAAAAAAGAGAGAAAAAAATTGGATCTATCTAGAATCAATCTCGTACCTGAATTCGGATTGAAATCTGTTTTGCGCACTGTTCAATAAAACAGGTGTATCTTCCTCATACGAAGTCGGTTTTTGCTCCGTGAGTACTCAAATTGAAGATAGCGACGAGCCGCATCTAAATAGTTGCAGAAGCATGTTCAATATTTGACACCTCAAAATCGGCTTCTAAATAGGTCTTTTTGCCCTCTGAAGTTCGTGAACACAGCTTGTTCCAATTGTTCAGGCCAGTTTTAGAATTCTTTGACTCCTCATATCAACTCGGAATTGAGTGATTCTTTTTGCATTGGAAAGCTTGAGTTAGTAGCATTCTTTGAAAGAATTTATCAGAAAATTGTCTCAAACTTTTCAAGAGGAAAGTTGGAGAGAGAGTTGTTGTATATCCTGCTTGGCAGTTGTTTTTCATCATTATCTTTACTGCCGTTGTGATCTTCACTTATATCTTGCTGTCCAGAACTACTTAGTATCCTTCATTGATGCTAGTTGTGCTACGCCGTGACCTCATTAGTGTTCTAGGCTCGCGTCTCTAGTCCGGTCTAGCCTAGGACCAGCACAGTACCGTCGTTGAGCGTTTATTCGACATTGCATCTTTGAATTGATTATTGCTAATCTTTTGCTACCATATATAGCCAACCTAGCTCCACATATTTCTACACCGTGTATACGTACGCTCCCCTAGCAATCGCTTCACTCAATATTCGGAGTTACTTGACACCGCTGGTTGCCGATCACCGCCTGCTGCATGGTAAGAACTTGTAAGACATTGATATTTGCTTTACTGTGAGCGTTTTACCACCACATCCTAGTAGTTATAGGAACATTATTTTTGGGTTTTGTTTCTTGTTCTACTAATCATGACAGGATCCAGAGTCAATTCATGGGCTTTGTCGATCGCGGGAGACGTGCCACCACCTTTGCAAATACCACAACCGTCACGAGAGGTGCACAAACATCCAAATGCACATGATCAGGTTAATGTATCTATACCACCATTTAATGGCCGTTTTAAACCTGCTTTATATATTGAATGGGAGTTCGACATAAAAAATATATTTGCTTCCCATAATTTCAATGAACATAAAAAGGTTAAGGTTGCGGTTGGTTCTTTCACTGGTTATGCTTTGGTTTGGTGGAGTGAATATTGTCGGTTACACCCTGATTATATACCTACTACTTGGGATGATTTGAAACTTGCCATGCGACATACTTTCGTCCCTGCTTATTATATTCGTGACATGATTAAGAAGTTGCAACACTTAAAACAAGGTAGTGAAACTGTAACAAAATATTATGATGATTTACAAACTACCTTGTTGCATTCCTCTTTAGAAGAAAGTGAAGATGATTTTATGGATAGATTTTGGGCAGGATTAAACCGTGATATTCAAGAGATACTAATCCATGAAGAGTGTTATCCTATGAACCATTTGTTTCATCTTGCTTGCAAAGCTGAACAGGAAATAAAACGACGTGTTGGCCACGAGGAGAACAAGCGCACGGTGCACATTCCAAGAGTTGATATGATTGTTCCTTCAACTACTAGGCATACTATGACAACCACATCCGTTGTTGTCAGGACTACATCACCTCCACCATGTGACACATCGCCCCCGAGAGTGGCTACATCATCTGAGTTGATCATAAGAGGTAATGACAAAGGTACTGATCTTCCATCTCTACATGAGAATGATGAATGCCTTGTCAATTTGAATGCACCATCTAATGAGCTACCCACTACTTTGATCACACCACCTATTTTAGAGGACTACGTTGATAATTTGACTTTGCCATGTGATCAAACAACTGAAATACCAACAATTTTGAGTGCACCCATTGAATTAACTATTGATGCAAAAGAACCAATGTTTAATCATTTTGATATGACCTCTAATCTTGGTGATGATTCTGTGTTGAATGACTTATTGCATGTTTGCTTATTTAAGCATGTTGTAGCATGTAAATTTGATGCAAGTAAGGTTTATTCACCAATGTTGGGATGGTTAAATGATGAACATTGTCAATCTTTTGAAATGAATAAGAGCTTCACTTATATGTGCAAACTGAGTTGCAATATTTTCATGCCTTCTACTTCTTGTGCTAATTTTTTGGCTTTAGATTTTATGAACTATGCAAGTTACTCATCTATTCATGTGTCATATATGCAAAAATCAAGGGAAGTAAAAATGGATGACATATACATATACAACATGTACACCTTGTCTCTTTTGTTAGCCACATTTCAGATTAAGCAACGCCGAGGACGGCTTTATTTTCAAGAAGGGGAGGATGATGAGGACATGACTACCTTGGATATGACCAAAAATATTGCATATATGCATATTTGTCAGGTGATTTCTAGTGCAAACTATTCAATAATCTATTTATGTTATGCAGAACAAAAATACTTCACACACTTTTGTGTTTTGTCTAATTGCAGGTGTATGGGACATTTGTACTGATAGAGGCGGGGTGTCCCGATCTTTCGATGAGATGGTAACTATCGATTTGGTGGAGACGACTTTGACGATCCGACTACAAACGTGCACGACGTTGCGCCTTAGCAATCGCTAAACCAATCTCCAGAGGTTATTGACCACGCCGGTGCACGATCAACCTGACCACGAAGGTCTATTCCTGCAAGCAATCGAAGAACGAGCAAGAATATGATAAAAGCAATCTGAATATTGCAAATATGTATGAAGTATTGATAAAGGTGGGGATCCGAAAGCGGTCTTGGTCTGGTCGTTGGACACAAACGAAGTACACGAAGTTGCGTTGGCTAACTTTTAACTAAACAAATCCCAAGGAAAAGCTACTAGATGGATCTACTTATATAGGAGCAAGGGGTGGCGGCCAAGGAGGTGGGAGGACGTCCCAAGGCAGCGTAAAACTAAATCTAGGTCGTACAAGGCCAATGGGCCCAAGTGGAGGTGATGTAACACCTTTGGACTTGTAGTTTGACTCGGATTCTGCTGCAGCATCAGATTGTTTCGTCCACAACTCAACGCTCCGGACGAATTTGAAGGTGATTCCAATTGGGTTGGAAAGTGCACGAAATCTAGTTTCCAACAAAAAAAGAATCACCCAATTCGGAGTCCGTATGAAAAACTTGTGTGCGTTTTGACTCAGGTATGTCTGTGCAGTCCGAATCTGAATCCAGAACGTGAGAGACTTGGACTCTATCTTCTCTTGGGCCAAAAGTGACGTGAGAGAACTTTTTGGACAGCAAATAAACATCTCTTTCTTCCTTATCTTCATATGTGGATTGTACAAATGTCCCATACACCTGCAATTAGACAAAACACAAAAGTGTGTGAAGTATTTTTGTTCTGGATAACACAAATAGATTATTGAATAGTTTGCACTAGAAATCACCTGACAAATATGCATATATGCAATATTTTTGGTCATATCCAAGGTAGTCATGTCCTCATCAAGTATGTATAGCAGCAGGGGCTGTGGGTGTAACAATGGTATTGATGTCCTCCTCAGATTGCCCACCCTTCTTGGAAGATGGCCTCTTGTTGGACAATGTGTCATTGAAGCCGGGCTGTGTGAAGTGCTACATGACTGAAGTAAAGCCAGGATTCAATGAATTTGCCCTGAAGAATGTCCTAGGAGACTTCGATGAGAAAAGGACCATGGGAGAAACACTGTTACATCACATCCAGTGGCAACGAAAGGAAATAGAGTTCATCGATGAGATCCCTGAAGCCCCTCCAAGAGCAACCACTGTTGCCCCTCAACTATTGACACTCTCCTTGCCACAGCAGCTCTCACGGGCTGATGCATCAACCCGTGATCAGCCGGCCCGACTTTGTGGTGTACATGCCATGTCATCCTCCGCCCCAAAGCAGCAAGTGGCAAGGCCTACAACTGCTGAAGACGCACCACCGGTTCAGATGCCGACCGCTGAAGCAGCTGGGGGAAACCTAGCTGCAGCACATGCTCAGCAGACCAACCTGGTGGAACGGACTGCTAAGCAGTCTGATGCTTCGGAACCGCCTGCTAAGCAGTTTGTAGGTCCAAAACCGACTGCTCATTAGTCTATTGGTCCGCAGTCGCGTGATCAGCATACCAATGCATCAGCACTTCCTGCTCAACAAACCAACGCGTTGGCATGGCCTCCTCAGCACACCGACAAGTTGGCACCACCTGCGCAGAAACCTGACATAGCTTCAATGCATGCTCAGCAGTCTGATGCCTCTGCTCCTACAGCCCAACAGTCCATCACAGCAGTACCACTAGCTCAGTGGTCCGGCATAGATAAACCGTCTGTGATGAGGACATGACTACCTTGGATATGACCAAAAATATTGCATATATGCATATTTGTCAGGTGATTTCTAGTGCAAACTATTCAATAATCTATTTATGTTATCCAGAACAAAAATACTTCACACACTTTTGTGTTTTGTCTAATTGCAGGTGTATGGGACATTTGTACAATCCACATATGAAGATAAGGAAGAAAGAGATGTTTATTTGCTGTCCAAAAAGTTCTCTCACGTCACTTTTGGCCCAAGAGAAGATAGAGTCCAAGTCTCTCACGTTTTGGATTCAGATTCGGACTGCACAGACACACCTGACTCAAAACGCACACAAGTTTTTCATACGGACTCCGAATTGGGTGATTCTTTTTTTGTTGGAAACTAGATTTCGTGCACTTTCCAACCCAATTGGAATCACCTTCAAATTCGTCCGGAGCGTTGAGTTGTGGACGAAACAATCTGATGCTGCAGCAGAATCCGAGTCAAACTACAAGTCCAAAGGTGTTACATCACCTCCACTTGGGCCCATTGGCCTTGTACGACCTAGATTTAGTTTTAGGCTGCCTTGGGACGTCCTCCCACCTCCTTGGCCGCCACCCCTTGCTCCTATATAAGTAGATCCATCTAGTAGCTTTTCCTTGGGATTTGTTTAGTTAAAAGTTAGCCATTGCAACTTTGTGTGCTTCGTTTGTGTCCAACGACCAGACCAAGACCACTTTTCGGATCCCCACCATTATCAATACTTCATACATATTCGCGATATTCAGATTGCTTTTATCATATTCTTGCTTGTTCTTCGATTGCTTGCAGGAATAGACCTTCGTGGTCAGGTTGATCATGCTCCGGCGTGGTCAATAACCTCTCGGAGTTGGTTTTAGCGATTGCTAAGGCACAACGTCGTTGCACGTTTGTAGTCGGATCGTCAAAGTCATCTCCACCAAATCGATAGTTATCATCTCATCGAAAGATCGGGACACCCCGCCTCTATCAGGTTCTGTGACGCCTTTTTCTGGTTGTTGAACACAAATGAAGTACGCGAAGTTGCAGCTATGGTGAACTTTAATCTAAATAAAACCCAAAGTCTAAACGGTGCCCTAAGGGCTCTATATATGGAGGAAGAGAGGGGGAATTTCGTGGCCCTTGGTGGAGGGGTCCGAAATCAACCCTATCTCTTCTTTCCCCACACATACGGACTCTAAAAATAGCCTATACTAATGTATTTCGAAATTACATGGGCCTGGCCCAATAAAAAGGTGACGCAGCACCTATAATAGTCTCTGGACAAAATTTATGAAGTGGCATCTTGTATATTTCGTCCAAGGCTTCATGCACTCGTTATGGTGGCTTCAAAGACCTGAAATCATCACTCGTAACTCCGTTCTTGTTCCCCTTGTGCATGCCATCATCTCCATGCTTTCTCTTGCTCCAATGTTCATCCTTCTCCAAGCTAGGCCCTTCATTTGTAAGCAAAACAAATGTATCCAATTTAGGCAGCATCATATTCTCATGAACATTAGAATCATTACCAAGAAACGAAAGTACCTGGTAATTTAGTTGGCGTGCGCAAGCTCTAGTAATTGGTCCAGTATGTATAGCAGCAGGGGCTGTGGGTGTAACAATGGTATTGATGTCCTCATCAGGCCGAGTCTCTGCGCGCAGACAGGGCCGGAAGTTCCGGGGAAGGCCGGAAGGTCCGGGTGCTGGGGGTTCCGGGCAAAGGTCCGGCCAGGGTCCGGGCTATCCAAAGAGTTGGCACACTCTCGGACGGCTTCGATGTGTCGGGGCAGGAAGTTCCGGGACGGCCGGAGGTTCCGGGGGCCGGAAGTTCCGGGCAGCGGCCGGAAGTTCCAGGCTTTCCAGAAGCTTGTCCAGGCTTCTTCTTCCTTCTCTTCCACGCTTCCCTCGCGGATGGTGTAGGTGATCCTTGGCGCTTGCACTCATCATCGTCGTCAGTGAAGCTGCGGCAATACCTATGCATGCACATGAGTGGAGGGTCAAGTAGTATACCATCCTCAAAGGGGGCAAGTGAGCACGTGTAAAGGAGAAGATTCACCTTTGTGTATGTAACGTAGAGGTCGCACGTGTCACTTGCCAAATGGACTCTTGACATGGTGATGACTGTAGGATGCTCCGCATCATCCCCTCCCCCTTGGAAAAGACTGACCTCGGATCGAAAACCAAATCACCATGGGAAAGAGATGGGGGTGCCGTGTCGAAGTGGTCGATCACCAAGCACTCATCGTCTAGTAGCTCGAAATGGGCACTCGCCAATGTCACACCGTTTTGTGATTCCTTCAAAAGGAGCAAATATAACAAACACTTGGAAAAACAAATGTGGTTAGCGTTAGTGCAAAACCGAGCATTCAAGAGGTGATTCACCAAACAAGTGTCGTCATCAAGCATAGCATAGGGTGTGACAAAGGATTGTGACATGGCATGTAAGCACATAAATTGATCACAATCAAGGATATCATGGGGACACGTATGCAAATGTGAGGTAGTGATGCAAATATGTGTGACAAGAGAATAAGCATCTCCCTCAAGTTCATAGCAAGCATTCAAAAATTGCTCAATGAAAGGTCTATGGTAGGCATAGGAAAGATTCACAACATTAAATAAAATGAAGTGTCTAAACACATGGGTCAAGTGCAAGACAATCCAAGTATAATGTGCATAGAGTGTAGTGAATATAGTGTGGCACTCAACACAATAGAAAGAGCAATTGTTCATCATGTGTAGGGCAAACAAGTCAAGCATGTGACAAGCAAAGGGACATGGCATATGTGAAGAAGTGATATTGGTGCAACCAACCATATGATAGTAGCAAGTAGTCCAAGAATTGGATGCAACACACAAGGTATATATGTCATGAGGCATGGAAATGTGGCAATTGTGTATGAAAGCAATATCTCGAAGATGCGTGCAAATGGTGCAAGCAACACATGAAGTATGATCCACAACATCCAAGCTCAAGAAGGATGTCACCTTGAAAGTGTGTCCTTGTGCATTCTTCACAATGCCGAAGTGGTAGGAAATGTGGTGTAGAAGCGAGTCGTGGTAGAATGTATGAGGCTCGCTCTCAAGAGCTCGAATGGTCAACTCACGTGAAGTGGAAGTCCACACAAAGTCCAAGTATCCTACACATGCACAAGACAAAACAAAGAAAGTATGCACATGGTAGATAAACACATCATCCATCATGATGGTTCTCATCTTTTGCACATAACCATTAGAAGCACAAGTGCACGAATAATATGATGCAACAATGGCTATATTCCTGGCACTAGGTATATGGTGCAAAGAAGTAAGACAAGCATGCTTCACAAGGAATATGTCAAAATCTCCAAACATATGTGAGAATGCTATGGGGGCAATCTCATGAGCAAGACTATAAGCATTGTTGCACTCAATACATGGCAAATCATCTAGCATGAGAGAGGCAACACATGGAGATATATGACAAGAAGCAATATGAATCATGTTCAAAGCATATAGATGGTTGTCATCAACCGCATGAAATGAGCAAGTATGAATCATGGGTGATGCAACATGAGCAAGCATAGTAATCAAGTCGTGCAAACTAGTGGAGCGAAGATGCAATACACTAAAAGAAATCATGGCAATCATGTCATGTGAGCAAATAATAGGCATAGGGAATGCACATGACATATCGCAAGCACGAACACAAAGCAAGATGAAAGTATTATCATAGGAATAGTGCACAAAAGGAACATGGCAACAACAAAAGATATCTCCACCAAGCTTGCAAATACACATACAAGTACTAGAATCAATCATCATGTGTAATGCAAAGCATGGGTCACAAATGCATGGCAAAGGCATAGGAATGGGCATATCATGCAAAGTGAACATGGCAATATGGGCAAAGGATATATAATGGAGAACAATCCATAGCCAAGTGAGGGCCATGTAGAAGAAATGCGCGAAGTCTTTGCGCGAAGAGAGCGGTGGGAAAGACAATCCATGAGATCCCAAATCATAGTTGCTCTCTAGAGCTCGTTTTGTCAACTCGTGGGATTGCGAGGTTGACAAGTATTCATGGGTACCTACACAAAAGGGACACAAACCAAAGAAATGGTGCGCATGGTAAATGTACACATCATTCATCATGATGTGTATGTGCACGTGTGAGTTAGCACAAGATAAGAAATGCTCAAAGAAATTTGATGCATGGTATAGAAACATGTCATCCATCATGAAAGAATTGTTATTGTGTATGGCACGATGGGGATGCAAATTTAGCATACACGTATATGGCGCATCAATAGCATTTTCATTCATGGGAATCATATTGTGCACACAAGTATTGGGATCATGCAATGAATGGGATGAATCAAAATCTCCTAAAATGTATGAGGAAACTATGGGGGTCTCCTCATGAGCAATATCGGAAACATCATATGGAGAAAATGGACAACATCCAAAACAATGCATATCCGAAGCTAGGTGGTCATGGCATGGTATATGAGATAAATGATGCAAAGGGAGCATATCAATATCATCACAAGAAAAACAAATGCCAATACCCATGGGCTTGTCATCTATGCCATAAGTGCAGATTGGGTTTATTTTAATGGCATATGCATAGTCACTATGAAGAGATTGCAAATATGACATATGGTTGATCTCATGCATAGCATATGACAAGTCAAGCGGATTAGCAAACATGATGTGACCTAAAGAATTGTCACAAGAAATCCTATGTAACATGGCATCACAACTAATAGACTCCACAAGAGAATCATCATACTCATCATAAATGGGCAAATCATCACATGGGGAAATCATACTAGCATGAAGCATGGCAATAGGTGGATCAACATCATGCAAGCAATCAATGTCAAGAATGTCCACTAGTGGGACTAGAGCATCACCATCACCTATGTTACCTTTGTCATTCCACTCAAGTGGTGTAGGTGAGGTGGGAACGACCAAATGGTGGTCATCTTCATCTTGATGTAACCATGTGGGGGGTGCATCATATTCCACCATGGCCATCGTCTTGTCCAAAGGGAGGATGAAGTCGTTGAGGATCGGCGCGTCATCATAAATGGGACCTAGCACCAAATGAGAAGACACAATAGAAGTAGAGGTCAAGTTGTTAGAAATGCAAATGGCCTCACGAGACCTATCATGATGAGGACATCAATACAATTGTTACACCCACAGCCCCTGCTGCTATACATACTGGACCAATTACTAGAGCTCGTGCACGCCAACTAAATTACCAGGTACTTTCGTTTCTTGGTAATGATTCTAATGTTCATGAGAATATGATGCTGCCTAAATTGGATACATTTGTTTTGCTTACAAATGAAGGGCCTAGCTTGGAGAAGGATGAACATTGGAGCAAGAACAAGCATGGAGATGATGGCATGCGCAAGGGAAACAAGAACGGAGTTACAAGTGATGATTTCAGGATTTTGAAGCCACCATAATGGGTGCATGAAGCCTTGGACGAAATATACAAGACGCCACTTCATAAATTTCGTCCCGAGGCTATTTTAGGTGCTGCGTCACCTTATTATTGGGCCAGGCCCATGTAATTTCGAAATACATAAGTATAGGCTATTTTTAGAGTCCGTATGTGTGGGGAAACAAGAGATAGGGTTGATTTCGGACCCCTCCACCAAGGGCCACGAAATTCCCCCCCTCTTCCTCCATATATACAGCCCTTAGGGCATCGTTTAGACTTTGGGTCTTGTTTAGATTAAAAGTTCGCCATAGCTGCAACTTCGCGTACTTCGTTTGTGTTCAACGACCAGACAAAGGCGTCACAGAACCCCACCTTGATCAATAAAGCTTTCATCTTATATTCGCAATATCCAGATTGCAATCTTAGTTTCTTGCTTGTTCTTCGTTTGCTCGCAGGAAACAGACCCTCGTGGTCAGGTTGATCGTGCTCCGGCGTGGTCAATAACCTCTCGGAGTTGGTTTAGCGATTGCTAAGGCGCGACGTCCTCGCACGTTCGTAGTCGGATCGTCAAAGTCGACTTCCACCAAAGCGAAATCCACCATCTCATCGAAAGACGGGACACCTTTGCCTCTATCAAGTGGTATCAGATTTCCAGGTTGCTCGGTGAGATTTTACAGTTTTTCGTAGTTTAGATCGAGTCTGTTCTTCATACCTACAGTCCATGAAAAAGCCACAAAGAAAAATTAGGGTTAGTTCATCATATCCGAACCAATCTGAGCCTTTGCATAATCTTTTTAGGGTTTTGCTTTGTTGAATTTGCGGTTGCATCGTCGTGTCTAGTTGCTGGTCTTAGAGTCTAGTCTTTTAGAGTTTCGAGTTCTGGTCATAAGTTGTCACGCCGCCGCCGCACCATCATCATCACCCCTGCCATCTACCACCACCGCTTATCCGCCACCGCTTCGAATCCGTATCCATATACCACCACAGCTGTCATATACCACCACCGCTGCCATCTACCACCATATATCCACCACCAATCCGAGTTCTTGTCATATTAGGTTTGTTTTCGAGATCCATCTAGATTCCGATTCGTGTTTCCTTGCCGGAGTAGGTTTCGGAAAAAAAAAAAGAAAAAGAGTCGGGTAGCCACGCTCCGTTTAGGCCCAAAATTTTTCGAAAACGCATTTTTCGAAAAATTTTCTGGCTATCCTATTTTTAAGTGTTTCTGAGTGTTTTGAGACAGGTGCCATTATAGGAAGTTTTTTTTGACCCGTTTCCAGTTTTTGGGTCCGGGCAGTCAAAAAAAAAAATTGGTCAAAAAAATTTCGTGCCCATCCTGTCAGTTTGAGCTAAGAAGAGTTTTGAGACACTCGCCATTATAGTGATTTTTCGCAAAAAGAAAAGAAAAAAAAAGAGCGCAAAAAAAAAAGAGCGAAAAAAATTTTTCAGAGTGTGCTTTTCCCTTGTTTCCGTGCCGCGCCGTGATTTTGTTGGTGTTCTAGGCTCGCGTCTCTAGCACAGTCTAGCCTAGGACCAGCACAGTACCGTCGTTGAGCGTTTATTCAACTTTGCATCTCTGAATTGATTATTGCTGACCCTTTTTGCTACCATATTATAAGCCTTCCCAGCTCCACATACATCTACGTCGTGCGTTTGACTCTCCCTGGTAATCGCTCTATCCAAGCTTTGAGAGTTTTTGACTACAACGGTTGCCGATCACCGCCTGCTGCTGGGTAAGAACTGGTAAGAATTTGAGATTTGCTTGACGGATTTGTGACACCCACCACCACCACTTGTTCGTAATCTGTAGGATCATATTCTTGTGTGTTTCTATTGCTACTAACCATGCCAGGATCACAAGCCGACGAGATTGACTGGGAGAATTTATCGAACAAGGAGCTTCATGATAAGTTTCAGCAAATGATGACTGAACAGGTGCAAGATGTGTTGAACAATTTTGAAGAGGCCATGGAGAAGATCACTGGCTTTGAGAAGACGTTCGAAACAAAGCTCGATAACAAGTTTAATGAATTGCTCGCGCGTCTTCCACCACCACCACCCGCTGCAGCTAACGCACCTCTCCAACAACAACAACAACAACGACTACCTCCACGTCGCGAAGCAGACCTCCGCCGAGCAAGCCGTGTTCCTCTTGCGTTTGGCCAAACTGTTGGTGCTGCTGTTGATACTTCTGTGGCTCCTGCTGCTGATGCGGAGGAGGATGATTATGTGGGAGACTATGAGGATGAGGTTGATCAAAATCAACACTACGTGCAGCCACCTGTACCACCACCAGCAGGTCGACCTCAGGTATATATTCGTAATGGTAGGCCTGCACCACCACCTCAGGTACGCGATGATGTCCATATTCCTAAACTGAAATTGAATATTCCACCATTTGAGGGTAGATATGTTCCTGATATATATCTTATTTGGGAGTTAGAAACTGAACAACGATTTACATGTTTACAATATCCTGAGGAGAGACGAGTTGCTGCTGCTGTTTGTGCTTTCACTAGTTTTGCATGTGTATGGTGGTCTGAACATTGTAGATTATATCCTATTCCAACTACTTGGGCTGCTTTGAAAACTGCTATGCGTACGCGTTGGGTTCCACCATATTATCAACGTGAATTGCTTCAAAAATTGCAGCGTTTAAGACAAGGGAAAAATTCTGTAGAAGAATATTATCAGGAATTACAAACTGGCATGATTAGATGTGGTATTGTTGAGGAGAATGAAGCTATGCTTGCACGTTTTCTGGGTGGATTAAATAGAGAGATTCAGACCATTTTAGACTATAAGGAGTATACTAATATCACTCGTTTATTCCATCTTGCTTGTAAAGCTGAACGTGAAGTGCAGGATCGACAAGCATTGGGGCGAACTAACTTTTCTGCAGGCCGACCTTCATCATGGACACCACGTGCATCTTCTACTTCAACTGCACCAGCACCTCCATCCGGTGCCACCTCCAGCCGTGATACAAGACAACAGGCACAACCACCATTATCTGCCAAGAGCGCACCTGCGGGGCCTGCACAGCGTTCTTCTTCTTCCATGGCATCAACAGGGCACACAAGTGATATTATTTGTCGTCGTTGTAAGGGAGGAGGTCATTATGCGAGAGAATGCAAATCTCCGCGTGTGATGATTGCTACCGTGGATGGTGGATATGAGTCCGCTAGTGATTATGATGAGGAGACTTTGGCTCTTATTACACGTGAAGAACATGGTGGAGATGATTCTGATCATGAGACGCAATACATGGCTCCTGAAGACGCTGACAGGTATGAATGTTTAGTTGCTCAACGTGTTTTGAGTGTGCAGGTCACACAAGCTGAGTAAAATCAGAGGCACAATTTGTTCCATACCAAGGGAGTTGTGAAGGAACGTTCTGTGCGCGTCATCATAGACGGAGGGAGCTGCAACAACTTGGCTAGCATGGAGATGGTGGAGAAGCTTTCTCTCACCACAAGACCACATCCACATCCTTACTACATCCAATGGTTCAACAACAGCGGTAAGGTTAAGGTAACACGTACTGTTCGTGTGCATTTTAGTATCTCTACATATGCTGATTATGTTGATTGTGATGTGGTACCTATGCAAGCATGTTCCTTATTACTTGGTAGACCATGGCAATTTGATAAAAATTCTGTACACCATGGTAGAAACAATCACTATACTCTTGTTCATAAGGATAAAAATATTACTTTGCTTCCTATGACTCCTGATTCCATTTTGAAAGATGATATTAATAGAGCTAATAAAGCAAAACAGGAGACGAATAAGAGTGAAAATCAGATTGTGGCAAAAGAATTTGAGGAACAAATGAAGCCTAATAATAAACCATCTAGTGTTGCTTCTGAAATTAAATTGAAAAGTGCATGTTTATTTGCCACCAAATCTGATATTGATGAGCTAGATTTCAGCAAATCTGTTTGCTATGCTTTTGTGTGCAAAGAGGCATTATTTTCATTCGAGGACGTGCCTTCCTCTTTGCCTCCTGCTGTCACTAACATTTTGCAGGAGTTCGCTGACGTCTTTCCACAAGACGTGCCACCGGGATTACCGCCTATTCGAGGGATTGAGCATCAGATTGACTTAATTCCCGGTGCTTCACTGCCAAACCGTGCACCATACCGTACCAATCCAGAGGAGACGAAGGAGATTATGCGCCAAGTACAAGAACTTCTCGACAAAGGTTATATACGTGAATCCCTTAGTCCTTGTGCAGTTCCTATTATTCTAGTGCCGAAAAAGGATGGTACATCACGTATGTGTGTTGATTGTAGAGGCATTAATAATATTACTATTCGTTATCGTCATCCTATTCCTAGGCTAGATGATATGCTTGATGAATTGAGTGGCTCTACAATATTCTCCAAAGTTGATTTGCGTAGTGGCTACCATCAAATTCGTATGAAATTGGGAGATGAATGGAAAACAGCATTTAAAACTAAGTTTGGATTATATGAGTGGTTAGTCATGCCTTTTGGGTTAACTAATGCACCTAGTACTTTCATGAGATTAATGAACGAAGTTTTACGTGCTTTCATTGGACGATTTATGGTAGTTTACTTTGATGACATACTGATTTATAGCAGATCTTTGGAAGAACATTTGGAACATTTACGTGCTGTTTTTATTGCTCTACGTGATGCACGTTTGTTTGGTAACCTTGGGAAGTGCACCTTTTGCACCGACCGAGTATCTTTTCTTGGCTATGTTGTTACTCCACAGGGAATTGAAGTTGACAAAGCCAAGATTGAAGCTATTGAGAGTTGGCCGCAGCCCAAAACGGTCACACAAGTGAGGAGTTTTCTTGGCCTCGCTGGATTCTATAGGCGTTTTGTGAGAGATTTCAGCACCATTGCTGCACCTCTCAACGAGCTTACAAAGAAGGATGTGCCTTTTGTTTGGGGTACCGCACAGGAAGAAGCCTTCACGGTATTGAAAGATAAGTTGACACATGCTCCTTTACTCCAACTTCCTGATTTTAATAAGACTTTTGAGCTTGAATGTGATGCTTGTGGAATTGGATTAGGAGGTGTGTTATTACAAGATGGCAAACCTGTTGCATACTTTTCTGAAAAATTGAGTGGGCCTAGTCTGAATTATTCTACTTATGATAAAGAATTATATGCTCTTGTTCGGACTTTAGAAACATGGCAACATTATTTATGGCCCAAAGAATTTGTTATACATTCTGATCATGAATCTTTGAAACATATTAAAAGTCAAGCTAAACTGAATCGTAGACATGCTAAATGGGTTGAATTCATTGAGACTTTCCCTTATGTCATTAAACACAAGAAGGGAAAAGAAAATGTTATTGCTGATGCATTGTCTCGTCGCTATACTATGCTTTCACAACATGACTTCAAAATATTTGGTTTGGAGACCATCAAAGATCAATATGTGCATGATGCTGATTTTAAAGATGTAATGCAGAATTGTAAAGAAGGAAGAATGTGGAACAAGTTTGTCGTTAACGATGGATTTGTGTTTCGTGCTAACAAGCTATGCATTCCAGCTAGCTCCGTTCGTCTTTTGTTGTTGCAGGAGGCGCATGGAGGAGGATTAATGGGACACTTTGGCGTGAAGAAGACGGAGGACGTACTTGCTACACATTTCTTTTGGCCAAAGATGAGACGGGATGTTGAGCGTTTTATTGCTCGATGCACTACATGTCAAAAAGCTAAGTCACGACTCAATCCTCATGGTTTATATATGCCTTTGCCTGTACCTAGTGTTCCTTGGGAGGATATATCTATGGACTTTGTTTTAGGTTTACCTCGAACAAAGAAGGGGAGGGATAGCATATTTGTTGTCGTGGATAGATTCTCGAAAATGACACACTTTATACCATGTCATAAAAGCGATGATGCTGTTAATGTTGCTGATTTGTTCTTTCGTGAAATTATTCGCTTGCATGGTGTGCCAAATACTATTGTTTCAGATCGTGATACTAAATTTCTTGGCCACTTTTGGAGATGTTTATGGGCTAAGTTGGGGACTAAACTGCTTTTTAGTACTACTTGTCACCCCCAAACTGATGGACAAACTGAAGTAGTCAATAGAACATTGTCTACTATGCTTAGGGCTGTTTTGAAGAATAATAAGAAAATGTGGGAGGAATGCTTGCCTCATATTGAATTTGCTTATAATCGTTCATTGCATTCTACTACTAAGATGTGCCCTTTTGAAGTTGTGTATGGTTTCCTACCTCGTGCACCTATTGATTTGTTGCCTCTTCCATCTTCGGAGAAGGTTAATTTTGATGCTAAACAACATGCTGAATTGATTTTAAAAATGCATGAGTTAACTAAGGAAAACATTGAGCGTATGAATGCTAAATATAAACTTGCTGGAGATAAGGGTAGAAAACATGTTGTGTTTGCACCTGGAGATCTTGTTTGGTTACATTTGCGTAAGGATAGATTTCCTGATTTGCGCAAATCAAAGTTAATGCCACGTGCTGATGGTCCCTTTAAGGTGTTAGAGAAAATAAATGATAATGCATATAAAGTTGAGCTGCCTGCAGATTTTGGGGTTAGTCTCACTTTTAACATTGCAGATTTGAAGCCTTATTTGGGTGAGGAAGATGAACTTCCGTCGAGGACGACTTCATTTCAAGAAGGGGAGGATGATGAGGACATCAATACAATTGTTACACCCACAGCCCCTGCTGCTATACATACTGGACCAATTACTAGAGCTCGTGCACGCCAACTAAATTACCAGGTACTTTCGTTTCTTGGTAATGATTCTAATGTTCATGAGAATATGATGCTGCCTAAATTGGATACATTTGTTTTGCTTACAAATGAAGGGCCTAGCTTGGAGAAGGATGAACATTGGAGCAAGAACAAGCATGGAGATGATGGCATGCGCAAGGGAAACAAGAACGGAGTTACAAGTGATGATTTCAGGATTTTGAAGCCACCATAATGGGTGCATGAAGCCTTGGACGAAATATACAAGACGCCACTTCATAAATTTCGTCCCGAGGCTATTTTAGGTGCTGCGTCACCTTATTATTGGGCCAGGCCCATGTAATTTCGAAATACATAAGTATAGGCTATTTTTAGAGTCCGTATGTGTGGGGAAACAAGAGATAGGGTTGATTTCGGACCCCTCCACCAAGGGCCACGAAATTCCCCCCCTCTTCCTCCATATATACAGCTCTTAGGGCATCGTTTAGACTTTGGGTTTTGTTTAGATTAAAAGTTCGCAATAGCTGCAACTTCGCGTACTTCGTTTGTGTTCAACGACCAGACAAAGGCGTCACAGAACCCCACCTTGATCAATAAAGCTTTCATCTTATATTCGCAATATCCAGATTGCAATCTTAGTTTCTTGCTTGTTCTTCGTTTGCTCGCAGGAAACAGACCCTCGTGGTCAGGTTGATCGTGCTCCGGCGTGGTCAATAACCTCTCGGAGTTGGTTTAGCGATTGCTAAGGCGCGACGTCCTCGCACGTTCGTAGTCGGATCGTCAAAGTCGACTTCCACCAAAGCGAAATCCACCATCTCATCGAAAGACGGGACACCTTTGCCTCTATCATATCAACTATCTCACTCTCTCTATGTGGTGGTTCACTCACTCCCTCAAAATAGGTGCACTCAAAGTCGCATATGGTGGAGTCACTCATCTCACTCAAGTGGTGGAGGTTGTGGCACTCCTCACATGGGAATTGGGGCAACTCGTCATATATGGGGCTAGTGGTGAAGTCACTCTCACTCTCAATATGGTGGCAAAAGTTACTCAAGTCATCATACGATGCCGTGGTCGAAGGGAGAATGCCATGCTCAACCATCTCGTCGTCGTGGTTGTGGATGAAGGCCGAAGATGGCACATCATCAGTCTCGCCTCCTAAGATGGAATCATCATCCTTGCTCGCCACCTTGTCGCTCGCCTCCAAAGCTTGGTCCTTGAAGGTCTCCGTAGTCGTACTCGTCGCTGCACCATCTTGAAAAAGAGTCAAGGTAGACTCGGCATCATCAATGCCACAAAGAGGGATGGTGGTGAAGTCGCACTTGGGAGCATCGTCTTGGAGCTCGTCGGGCTTGGACATCATGGTGGTACTAGCCTCTTGCTTGTCGTAGAGCTTGGTCACCGCGAAGTGTGCTTGGGGTGGAGAAGCATTGGCCTTCATGAGTCCTTGTTCCGCCTTGAGAGCACCAATGTAGTAGTCGTTGATAGACTTGTAGTTCTCGAGGAAGATTGTCTTGGAGATGTCGTTGTGCAATCCGATCATGAAGTGGAACTTCATCCAAATGGGGTCGTCCACGCCAGCTCGTCGCAAGGCATTCTTCATGTCCTTGAAGTACGCATCGATGGACTTAGATCCTTGGATGGTGTTCTCCAATTGGCGTTGAAGTTGTTCCGTGTAGGTTGGAGGCACAAACTCTCGCCGCAAAGCTCTCTTCATCTTGGGCCAACTCATCTTGTAGCTCTCCGAAGGTGTGTGAAGCCACCATGCCGATGCGTAGTCGTGGAAGTTTCTTGTGGCGCACTTCACTTGATCTTCGGGACGAACTTGATGTAGCTTGAGGTAGTCGTCCATTAAGCGCTCCCACTCGAGGTACTCCTCGGGTTCGTGAGTCCCATAGAAATGAATCGCGTGGTCAATGTCGAGGTCGTAGTAGCTCGTGGAAGTCGCGAACTTGAGCTTGGGGAGCTTCTCTAGAGCATAGCCTTGAGGTTCTTGTTGGCGAAGATGCCGTATGTCCGTAGGTGAAGATGCCTTGAAGTCGCTTGGTGAAGATGCCAAGGGAGATGGTGAAGTCTTTGAGCGGTTGGCTGTGTAGAGCTCTTGACCTTCACGTTCTTGTTGGTGATGGTGTCGATGCCGATGTGATCTTGCCGGAGATGGTAGCTCAGAAGCATGTGCTCTTGAGCGTCTTCTCGAAGATGAGGAAAATCGCTTGTAGGACTTGATGAGGGCTTTGATCTCCTCCATTTTAGCTTGCATCTTGGCGTCAGAGTTGTTATTCGTGGCATCGAACTCGTCGTTGTTGTTGTAGACCGAAGGTGAAATGCCTTGCCTATCCATCACAAGACTCGAGTAGAGGTGAGTAGGAAATGAGATAAACAATACCAAGTTACCTTTTCCCAAAGTTGAGGATGTATCCCGTTTCACTCAATGTGAGATGAAATAATAGTGGAATTGGTACCGGACTTGTTCACTCACACCTATCAAGTAAAGCTTATGGTAGACCTCGGTGAGGATAGTGGCACAAAAATTTGATGCAAAATGTTAGCAAGAGTAAATAATGTTGAAAGAGATTCACAAATTCACAAGAGAAACAACTAGACCAATAGCACTGAATGGCACATGGAGACGCACACACGGATAGATAAATGGGGTCGTGCAACCAAGGAATGAGCACAAAAAGTGGAATCCACGGAAAACGCTTGTGTTGCACAACTCAAGAGAGACGCTAGCACGATTTCCCAATAGGCGGATACGACACTTGTGCATAACCTATAAGATGCAAAGTGGATAAACTTTCTATTCCAAGTATGCTATGTATGTATGGTTCCCGGTGTTTCTCACAACATGATCCAAGATGATCAAGTATGATACCATATGATGTATTTTGATGCTATGGCTATTGCTTACAAGCTCTTTGTTCACTCTTTTTCTTTGCTTAAAAGCTTATTCTCTTCTCTTTTTTTGATATGGCCACTTTGGACAATGCACAAACCAAGATAGCAATTGTGTATATGCGGGAACAAACTTGTGACACAATATATGATACCAAGATGATATGGTATGTATGCTATGGGAAGTATGATCACTAATGTGCACAAGTAACATTGCCGACAATACTCAAATGGCTAATCTCGATAGGCAAGTAACGCAAAATGGGCTAGGGGTTATCAATGCAATTTACAAGGGGAATATACAATTGTGTCGTCGAGGTTACCGTCCTTTGCAATGATGAGTGGCGGTGTTCTTGATGTAGATACCAAGATGATGGAGACTCGTCCCTAAGTAGCCGAAACACCTTAGGAAACGGAAAACCCGCAAACTCAAAATCTCCAAAGGCAAAATGTCAAATGGTGGTAGTGGAGAGCGGTGGTGGTTGCACTTGGCAATGCGGAAGTGGAGGTGGGCTATACACGTTTCGGAGTTGAAGTTGTCGTCCCTAAGTAGCCTAAACACCTTAGGAGACACAAGCCACAACTCAAACAAGCTCAAACAACAATTGGGTTAAGTTGCGATGGTGGAAGTGTATGGTGGGCAAGCTTATGCGGAAGTTATGGTGGTGGTTGAGGAAGAAGAAACCGTCCCTAAGTAGCCTAAACACCTTAGGAGACTCAAGTCACTACTCAAACAACCTCAAATGCTATGGGAAACAAAATGGGTTAGGTTGCGGAAGTCAGTGGTGGCAATGTTGATGTTACGATGGAAGGCCTAGGCAAAGATGCCAAAGTTCCAAAAATTAGATGGAGTCAAATGGTGGTTAAACCAACGTGAGGACCTCGGGCACGTCGATAGCTTCAAAACGAGCCAAAGAACACTCAAATCGGAGTTCGAAGCGAAAAGTTATGATGAAAAAGGTGAAAGAGGCTGATGCTGAAATTTCGGTGAAACTTTCTGGTTAGGCCGGAAGTTTCGGGCCTAGGGCCGGAAGTTCCGGGGGTGGCCGGAAGTTCCGGGGGTCGCAGAAAAAGTCTGGGGACTTTGGGTAAACTCTCTGTTTAGCCCGGAAGTTCCGGGGGACGGATGTTCCGGGGGAGTCCGGAAGTTCCGGGGGTCGTGGAATTTCATCCGGGACGAACCCTAAATTCCAGATCTGGGAACGGTGGCGGAAAAACTCGATTTCCAAGGTCAAAATTGGGGAGATTTCGTGGATGGGAATGGGGGAAAGATGGAGGAAAGCTAGATCCACTTGAAACCAAGCAAATCCATGCATCAAAATCAACAAAACAGCATCCAAACCAACAAATCACAAAAAACATTTGGGGCTATTTTTGGTGGGGATTTTCGAATTTAGGACGAAATCAAGCAAAAGAAGGCTAGAAAACGATGGGAGGGACTCCAAATCCGTGATAAACCTAAGCTCTAATACCATATGATACGGGGCTAACCCGGTGTAGGCCGATCTTTCACGTTTGGAGTGGGATCCCTCGAAGAACACGATGAACACGGGGAAGAACGGGGAGAAATCATAAGGGGAAACACTCAAGAACAAGTCCGATCACACATCCACTAGACAATCAAACACACAAGATCCACAAGGTACATGAACAACAAAGAGAAAGATACAAGGTAGAGTTCATCCCAAATCCTATGAAGGAGATGAGGGCTTGAATCCTAGAAGGATCTTCCCACGAAGGGGGTCTTGAATCCCGCGGGATCTTCTCACATGGAGGTCTTGAACTCCAAGGGAGTGGTAGTCTCTCTCTCTCTCAAGAGTAGAGGTAGGAGCAAAGCTCACCTAAGAATGAGCTATCATATTTGCTAACCCTAGAATGGAGGAGGGGGATGAGTATATATAGTAGTAGCCACGACGGGCTAGGTGAGGGGCGAAAGGGTACATGGCCATGAGCCGAGTCTCTGCGCGCAGGCAGGGCCGGAAGTTCCGGGGAAGGCCGGAAGGTCCGGGCGCCGGAGGTTCCGGGCAAAGGTCCGGCCAAGGTCCGGGCTATCCAGAGAGTTGGCACACTCTCGGACGGCTTCGATGCGTTGGGGCCGGAAGTTCCGGGACGGCCGGAGGTTCCGGGGGCCGGAAGTTCCGGGCAGCGGCCGGAACTTCCGGGCTTTCCAGAAGCTTGTCCAGGCTTCTTCTTCCTTCTCTTCCACGCTTCCCTCGCTGATGGTGTAGGTGATCCTTGGCGCTTGCACTCCTCCTCGTTGTCTGTGATGCTCCGGCAATACCTATGCATGCACATGAGTGGAGGGTCAAGTAGTATACCATCCTCAAAGGGGTCAAGTGAGCACGTGTAAAGGAGAAGATTCATCTTTGTGTATGTGACGTAGAGGTCGCACGTGTCACTTGCCAAACGGACTCTTGACATGGTGATGACTGTAGGATGCTCCGCATCATCTACGTTGTGCGTTCGACTCTTGATGCGGAGCATCCTATGGACATCACCATGTCAAGAGTCCATTTGGCAAGTGACACGTGCCACATCTACTTCATGCATACAAAGGTGAATCATCTCCTTTACACGTGTTCACTTGTACCCTTCGAGGATGGTATACTACTTGACCCCTCTCTCGTGTGCATACTTAGGTGTGAGCGGAGCTACACATTCATCATGGAGGAGTCCAAGCACAAGAGAACAACTACACCATCCAAGACGGAAGCCTGGAAGCAGAGAAGGAAGCGCCAAGAAGAAGGCAGCAGCTCCCAGGCGACCCCGTGCGCACGGGCCCCTCCGACCCCGTGCCCACGGGCCTCCCAGGCTGGCGGTCCTGAAGACCCCGTGCGCACGGGCATGTACCGTGCCCACGGGACCCCCATGTCCACGGGCCTCATGGACCCCATGCGCACGGGCCCTTGCGTCCGGTCCCTGGATACCCCGTGCGCACGGGCTCCACTTACCCCGTGCACACGGGGCCCCCTGTGTGATGTTGCGGGCTTTGCCCTTGTTTTTCCATTTCGCCCCCACTCATCCCTCTCTTTGCCTAGGACTATATATACTCCTTCATCTCCTCCATTTAGACTTAGCTAAGGATAGATCTAAACACTAGAGCCTAGCTCATGTATCTCCCCTTGTGGGATTTCTCTTGAGAGAGAGACACTCCATTGGAGTTCAAGGCCTCCATTGGAGAAGATCCCGCGGGATTCAAGCCCCCCTTCGTTGGAAGATCCTTCTAGGATTCAAGCCCTCATCTCCTTCATAGGATTTGGGATGAACTTTACCTTGTATCTTTCCTTTTGTTGTTCATGTACCTTGTGGATCTTGTGTGTTTGATTGTCTAGTGGATGTGTGATTGGACTTGTTCTTGAGTGTTCCTCTTGTTTTCCCTCTTGTGTTCATCTTGTTCTTGGGGATTCCCCCTCCAATTCGTGAAAGATCTCCCCATAGGGTTCCACCCTATATCATCTTGGTATCATGAGCCATGGTTTCTCAGGAAATTGGAGCCCCCTCTTTGTTTTCTAGCCTAGTTTTGTGTGGTTTTGTCCTAAATTCGAAAATTCCCCACCAAAAATAGCCCCAATTTTTTTTGTGATTTGTTGGTTTGATGAGATTTTGTTGGATTTGATCCATGAATTTGGTGTTTAGCAAGTAGATCCACCCCTCTACCACCTTACCCTACCTTCCACACTTCGATTTTGACCTCAGATTCGAGATTTGCCACGGATCCGGAGCTGTTCGTCCGCTCCTCGAGGACCCCGTGCACACGGGCCATCGGAACACCGTGCACACGGGCCCCCGTGCACACGGGCTTCGCAGACCCCGTCCGCACGGCCCTTCCAGTGCGCTTCGGCCTCTGCCCCACCACCCCATACCACCCCCATACCCCCAGCTACACCCCATCCACGAGATCCATCATTGTGCCGCCCAGATCTGGAAGAAATCCGCCAAACCCGCGTGTCCCAGGTGACCCCGTGCCATTGATGTGTGTACCGTGCGCACGGCACCCCGTGCCCACGGGCCCTAGACCCCGTGCGCACGCCCCCCCCCTACAGCAGTCGCGTGCACTTCACCATTTTGCCCAGAACTACCACATCCGGAGTCCGAATTTCGCGTTCTTTAGCTCGTTGAGTAGCTATTGACATCCACCATATCATCCGCAAAACCACCATAGCCTTCTGCAACCTAACCCATTTTGATCCATTTAGCATTTGTGGTTGTTTGAGTGGCGACGTGAGTCTCCTAAGGTGTTTCGGCTACTTAGGGACGGTTGCTTCTTCATCATCCACCACCACCACTTCCAAATTGCCATTTCCACTACCACCATTTGACATTTGTCATTTGAGATTTTGAGTTTGCGGTTTTTACCGTTTCCTATGGTGTTTCAGCTACTTAGGGACGGGTCTACATCATCTTGGTATCTACATCAAGAACACCGCCACTCATCATTGCAAAGGACGGTAACCTCAACGACACCATTGTATATTCCCCTTGCAATTGCATCGTTAACCCCTAGCCCATTTTGCATTACTTGCCTATCTGATGAGGACATCAATACAATTGTTACACCCACAGCCCCTGCTGCTATACATACTGGGCCAATTACTAGAGCTTGTGCACGCCAACTAAATTACCAGGTACTTTCGTTTCTTGGTAATGATTCTAATGTTCATGAGAATATGATGCTGCCTAAATTGGATACATTTGTTTTGCTTACAAATGAAGGGCCTAGCTTGGAGAAGGATGAACATTGGAGCAAGAACAAGCATGGAGATGATGGCATGCGCAAGGGGAACAAGAACGGAGTTACAAGTAATGATTTCAGGACTTTGAAGCCACCATAATGGGTGCATGAAGCCTTGGACGAAATATACAAGATGCCACTTCATAAATTTCGTCCCGAGGCTATTTTAGGTGCTGCGTCACCTTATTATTGGGCCAGGCCCATGTAATTTCGAAATATATAAGTATAGGCTATTTTTAGAGTCCGTATGTGTGGGGAAACAAGAGATAGGGTTAATTTCGGACCCCTCCACCAAGGGCCACGAAATTCCCCCCCTCTTCCTCCATATATACAGCCCTTAGGGCATCGTTTAGACTTTGGGTTTTGTTTAGATTAAAAGTTCGCCATAGCTGCAACTTCGCGTACTTCGTTTGTGTTCAACGACCAGACAAAGGCGTCACAGAACCCCACCTTGATCAATAAAGCTTTCATCTTATATTCGCAATATCCAGATTGCAATCTTAGTTTCTTGCTTGTTCTTCGTTTGCTCGCAGGAAACAGACCCTCGTGGTCAGGTTGATCGTGCTCCGGCGTGGTCAATAACCTCTCGGAGTTGGTTTAGCGATTGCTAAGGCGCGACGTCCTCGCACGTTCGTAGTCGGATCGTGAAAGTCGACTTCCACCAAAGCGATATCCATCATCTCATCGAAAGACGGGACACCTTTGCCTCTATCACTATCGAGACTAGCCATTTGAGTATTTCCGGCAACGTTACTTGTGCACATTAGTGATCATACTTCCCATCGCATACATACCATATCATCGTGGTGCATATATTGGTATCATATCTCGTGTCACAAGTTTGTTCCCGCATATACGCAATTGCTATCTTGGTTTGTGCATTGTGCAAAAGTGGCCATAGAAAAAAAGAAGCTTTTAAGCAAAAGAAAGAGAGCAAAGAAGCTTGTAAGCAAGTGGCATAGCCTCATACCACATTGCACATAAGATTGTCATATCCGATCATCTTTGATCATCTTGAGAGAAACACCGGGAACCATACATACATAGAATACTTGGAATTGAAGTTTATCCATTTTGCATCTTATAGGTTGTGCACAAGTGTCGTATCCGCCTATTGCGCAATCGTGCTAGCGTCTCTCTTGAGTTGTGCAACACGAGCGTTTTCCGTGGATTCCACATTTTGTGCTCATTCCTTGGTTGCATGACCCCATTTATCTATCCGTGTGTGTGTTTCCGTGTGATAGAGGCAAAGGTGTCCCGTCTTTCGATGACATGATGGATTTCGCTTTGGTGGAAGTCGACTTTGACGATCCGACAACGAACGTGCGAGGACGTTGCGCCTTAGCAATCGCTAAACCAACTCCGAGAGGTTATTGACCACGCCGGAGCACGATCAACCTGACCATGAGGGTATGTTTCCTGCGAGCAAACGAAGAACAAACAAGAAACTAAGATTGCAATCTGGATATTGCGAATATAAGATGAAAGCTTTATTGGTCAAGGTGGGGTTCTATGACGCCTTTGTCTTATCGTTGAACACAAACGAAGTACGCGAAGTTGCAGCTATGGCGAACTTTTAATCTAAACAAAACCCAAAGTCTAAACGGTGCCCTAAGGGCTGTATATATGGAGGAAGGGAGGGGAATTTCGTGGCCCTTGGTGGAGGGGTCCGAAATCAACCCTATCTCTTGTTTCCCCACACATACGGACTCTAAAAATAGCCTATACTAATGTATTTCAAAATTACATGGGCCTGGCGCAATAAAAAGGTGACGCAGCACCTATAATAGCCTCTAGACGAAATTTATGAAGTGGCATCTTGTATATTTCGTCCAAGGCTTCATGCACTCGTTATGGTGGCTTCAAAGACCTAAAATCATCAATCGTAACTCCGTTCTTGTTCCCCTTGCGCATGCCATCATCTCCATGCTTTTTCTTGCTCCAATGTTCATCCTTCTCCAAGCTAGGCCCTTTATTTGTAAGCAAAACAAATGTATCAAATTTAGGCAGCATCATATTCTCATGAACATTAGAATCATTACCAAGAACCGAAAGTACCTGGTAATTTAGTTGGCATGCGCGAGCTCTAGTAATTGGTCCAGTATGTATAGCAGCACGGGTTGTGGGTGTAACAATGGTATTGATGTCCTCATCATCCTCCCCTTCTTGAAATGAAGTCGTCCTCGACGGAAGTTCATCTTCCTCACCCAAATAAGGCTTCAAATCTGCAATGTTAAAAGTGGGACTAACCCCAAAATCTGCAGGTAGCTCAAGTTTGTATGCATTATCATTTATTTTCTCTAACACCTTAAAGGGACCATCAACACATGGCATTAGCTTTGATTTGCACAAATCAGGAAATCTATCTTTATGCAAATGTAACCAAACAAGATCTCCAGGTGCAAACACAACATGTTTTCTACCCTTATCTCCAGCAAGTTTATATTTAGCATTCATACGCTCAATGTTTTCCTTAGTTAACACATGCATTTTTAAAATCAATTCAACACGTTGTTTAGCATCAAAATTAACCTTCTCCGAAGATGGAAGAGGCAACAAATCAATAGGTGCACGAGGTAGGAAACCATACACAACTTCAAAAGGGCACATCTTAGTAGTAGAATGCAACGAACGATTATAAGCAAATTCTATATGAGGCAAGCATTCCTCCCACATTTTCTTATTATTCTTCAAAAAACAACCCTAAGCATAGTAGACAATGTTCTATTGACTACTTCAGTTTGTCCATCAGTTTGGGGGTGACAAGTAGTACTAAAAAGAAGTTTATTCCCCAACTTAGCCCATAAACATCTCCAAAAGTGGCTAAGAAATTTAGTATCACGATCTGAAACAATAGTATTTGGCACACCATGCAAGCGAATAATTTCACGAAAGAACAAGTCAGCAACATTAACGGCATCATCGCTTTTATGACATGGTATAAAGTGTGCCATTTTCGAGAATCTATCCACGACAACAAATATGCTATCCCTCCCCTTCTTTGTTCGAGGTAAACCTAAAACAAAGTCCATAGATATATCCTCCCAAGGAACACTAGGTACAGGCAAAGGCATATATAAACCATGAGGATTGAGTCGTGACTTAGCTTTTTGACATGTAGTGCAGCGAGCAATAAAACGCTCAACATCCCGTCTCATCTTCGGCCAAAAGAAATGTGTAGCAAGTACGTCCTCCGTCTTCTTCACGCCAAAGTGTCCCATTAATTGATGCGGAGCATCCTTCCATCATCCCCATGGACTCTACATCAACACATCCACCCCCACAAGGACCCATGACAAGAGCTAGAGCACGTGCTTTGGAAACCGAGGTGAACTCCTTCCTACTAGACTTGCATATGGACACAAATGGAACATGTATACTACCTCACCAAAATATGCTATGCATCCTTAGGTATGAAGTGGAACATCACCAAGGTGCTCAGGAGCATCCCCAAGGAGAAGGAGAACCACCCAAAGGCCATAAGGATCAAGAAGGAGTGCAGCAGCCGCAAAACAGCATGTCCCAGGTGACCCCGTCGCACGGGCCCCAGAGACCCCGTGCCCACGGGCTACATAGGAACCCGGCGCTGGAGCACCCCGTGCGCACGGGCCTGTACCGTGCCCACGGGACCCCCGTGCGCACGGGCCCAACTTACCCCGTGCGCACGGGCCTCCCAAGATGGCCGGCTAAGATTGGATCTCCGACTCCCCTTCGTCTCCTTCGACCCCAAGCCTATATAATTCGTACCTAGGGCCATGTTTAGGGTTAGCAAAGTATTGGATGATATCTTGGTGAGCTTTGCTCCATTACCTTCCCTCTTTGAGGATCAAGACCCCATTAGGGAAGAATCCTTGAGGATTTCAAGACCTCCATTGGGAGAAGACTACCACCAAGACCCCCCTTCCTTTCTATTTGGGATGAACTTTGCCATTGTATCTTTCCTTTGATTGTGTTTGAGACTTGTGGATCTTGTGTTGTTACTCTAGTGGATGTGTAATTGGGAATTGTTGGAGTGATTGTCCCTTTGTGTTCATCATTGTGTTCTTGTGATTTCTCTCCATTTCCCCCCTCCAAGTGTGAAAAGATCCTTCCTAGGGTTCTACCCTACATCATATGGTATCATGAGCCAGGTTGATTCATATCTTGGAGTCCCTACCTTCCACTTTCTAGCTTGATTTTGTTGTTTTTCGTCCTGATCCGAAAATCCCCACCAAAAATAGCCCCAAAAATTTTTCTTGCAATTTGTTGATCTTGTGAGACTTGGTTGATTTAATCCACGAATTTGGTGTTTGACAGGTGGATCTACCACTCCACCATCATCCCCACCCATCCCCCACTGGAATTTGGCCAAAAACTTGCAATCCCCACGAAATCACAGAAGTTCATCCGCTCTCGGGAGACCCCGTGCACACGGGCCATCGGGACCCCGTGCACATGGGACCCCGTGCACACGGGCCTCACTTACCCCGTGCGCACGGGCCATCCAAAAACATTCGGCCATTTTCTGTTTTTCTTATTTTTGTTTCACCACCATCCCTCGTGTTCTTCCGCACCATTCCACGTGTTTGTTGAGTGTTCGGTTGCGATTTCTCTTGTGTCCTAAGGTGTTTCGGCTACTTAGGCGCAACTTGGTAACATCATCGCCACCAATCATCGACTCGGACAACACTTTGACTTCGACAAGATCATCTTCGACCGTAAGCAAGGACGGTAACCTCGATGACACTTTGTACTCCCTTGCCATTAACTTGATAGCTTTGAGCCATTTTGCGTAGCTTACCCATCGAGACTAGCTTGTTGAGTATTGTCGGGCCACGTCTTAGTGCACCATTTAGTGTTCCGTCCATCCCGTGCATCTACTACTTGTTATCTCGTTGTGTGTCTCGCATAGCAAGCATCGTGGCATAGTGAAAAAAGAGAGGAGATAAAAAGCTTTTAAGCAAAAGAGAAGAGAAGCAAAGAGGTTATAAGCAATAGCATCGAGCCTTCGCATTTGTGCATCATCTTGGTCACCACATACATATGCATACTTGGGATAGTGAGACGAGTAGATTCTCTATTAGGTTGGTGCACTAGCGTATCTAGCCCATTAGTGCAATCGAGCTAGCGTCTCTCTAGTATCCGTACGACAAGAGCTTTTCCCATGTTTCGATATCTTCGAGCTCATTCCTTGGTTGTGCGGATCCCATTTATCTTCCGTGTGTGTGTTCCTCGTGTTATATTGGGAGGTTGATCTATTTGTCTTATTTGCCATTTGTGAATCTTCTCAACTTTATCAACATCTCGACTAACATTTGCTTGAATTATTTGTGTCTTTCCTAACCAAGCTCCTCCATAAACCATTTACTTGTAGGTGTGAGAAACAATTCCCGGTACCAATTCCCCTATTGTAACATCACGTGGGATCGTACTTGTTACATCCACAATCTTCGGAAAAGGTAACTTTGGTTTTGTTCTCTCATTTTCCTTCTCACCACCACTTTCTTATGATAGATAGGCCAAGCTCCTCTACCAACCCACTCTTCATCGAGCAAGACGACGACATGTCATCCTTCGTCACCAAGAGCCACCTCTTTGGTGCACAACGAGCTCTACATCAAGAGCAACAAGCCATTAACGACCGCATCGACAACCTCGCCACCGACTTACGACTCTCCGAGCAACGAACACGCGACTACTTCGAGAACAAGCTCGACGCGCACAAGCAAGGGAATGATGCAAGATGGACGAGATCCGAGCTTTGTTGGTCAACCGGCATTCTTCAACTTCTTCCTACTCAAGACGGAGCCATTCAAGTCGACACTCCGACGACACCTCCTCCGGCTCAAGTACACCATCATCGACCATTCTTCGACGAGCTGCGCGTCAAGACCGTCATGCATCTCGAGATCCACGACACGTCAAGCATTCCCAAGAGCAAGTTGATGAACAAGTCCCTCGTCCTCAAGCAAATCAAGTCGCTTTTGCTCAAGCTCAAGAACGACAATGTCTTTGTCGTCAAGAAGAAGAAGAACGAGCGCGTCTACACCAAGAGAAACAAGACGCCGAGGCTCAACGTCTTCAACAACAACAACGAGAAGCACAAGCTATTGAGGCGGAACGTGCCCTTCAAGAATCAAGTCGAGCCATCTGATAGAGGCAAAGGTGTCCCGTCTTTCGATGAGATGGTGGATTTCGCTTTGGTGGAAGTCGACTTTGACGATCCGACTACGAACGTGCGAGGACGTCGCGCCTTAGCAATCGCTAAACCAACTCCGAGAGGTTATTGACCACGCCGGAGCACGATCAACCTGACCACGAGGGTCTGTTTCCTGCGAGCAAACGAAGAACAAGCAAGAAACTAAGATTGCAATCTGGATATTGCGAATATAAGATGAAAGCTTTATTGATCAAGGTGGGGTTCTGTGACGCCTTTGTCTGGTCGTTGAACACAAACGAAGTACGCGAAGTTGCAGCTATGGCGAACTTTTAATCTAAACAAAACCCAAAGTCTAAACGATGCCCTAAGGGCTGTATATATGGAGGAAGAGGGGGGAATTTCGTGGCCCTTGGTGGAGGAGTCCGAAATCAACCCTATCTCTTGTTTCCCCACACATACGGACTCTAAAAATAGCCTATACTTATGTATTTCGAAATTACATGGGCCTGGCCCAATAATAAGGTGACGCAGCACCTAAAATAGCCTCGGGACGAAATTTATGAAGTGGCATCTTGTATATTTCGTCCAAGGCTTCATGCACCCATTACGGTGGCTTCAAAGTCCTGAAATCATCACTTGTAACTCCGTTCTTGTTCCCCTTGTGCATGCCATCATCTCCATGCTTGTTCTTGCTCCAATGTTCATCCTTCTCCAAGCTAGGCCCTTCATTTGTAAGCAAAACAAATGTATCCAATTTAGGCAGCATCATATTCTCATGAACATTAGAATCATTACCAAGAAACGAAAGTACCTGGTAATTTAGTTGGCGTGCACGAGCTCTAGTAATTGGTCCAGTATGTATAGCAGCAGGGGCTGTGGGTGTAACAATTGTATTGATGTCCTCATCATCCTCCCCTTCTTGAAATGAAGTCGTCCTCGACGGAAGTCCATCTTCCTCACCCAAATAAGGCTTCAAATCTGCAATGTTAAAAGTGGGACTAACCCCAAAATCTGCAGGCAGCTCAAGTTTATATGCATTATCATTTATTTTCTCTAACACCTTAAAGGGACCATCATCACGTGGCATTAGCTTTGATTTGCGCAAATCAGGAAATCTATCCTTACGCAAATGTAACCAAACAAGATCTCCAGGTGCAAACACAACATGTTTTCTACCCTTATCTCCAGCAAGTTTATATTTAGCATTCATACGCTCAATGTTTTCCTTAGTTAACTCATGCATTTTTAAAATCAATTCAGCACGTTGTTTAGCATCAAAATTAACCTTCTCCGAAGATGGAAGAGGCAACAAATCAATAGGTGCACGAGGTAGGAAACCATACACAACTTCAAAAGGGCACATCTTAGTAGTAGAATGCAATGAACGATTATAAGCAAATTCAATATGAGGCAAGGATTCCTCCCACATTTTCTTATTATTCTTCAAAATAGCCCTAAGCATAGTAGACAACGTTCTATTGACTACTTCAGTTTGTCCATCAGTTTGGGGGTGACAAGTAGTACTAAAAAGCAGTTTAGTCCCCAACTTAGCCCATAAACATCTCCAAAAGTGGCTAAGAAATTTAGTATCACGATCTGAAACAATAGTATTTGGCACACCTTGCAAGCGAATAATTTCACGAAAGAACAAATCAGCAACATTAACAGCATCATCGCTTTTATGACATGGTATAAAGTGTGCCATTTTCGAGAATCTATCCACGACAAAAAATATGCTATCCCTCCCCTTCTTTGTTCGAGGTAAACCTAAAACAAAGTCCATAGATATATCCTCCCAAGGAACACTAGGTACAGGCAAAGGCATATATAAACCATGAGGATTGAGTCGTGACTTAGCTTTTTGACATGTAGTGCATCGAGCAATAAAACGCTCAACATCCCGTCTCATCTTTGGCCAAAAGAAATGTGTAGCAAGTACGTCCTCCGTCTTCTTCACGCCAAAGTGTCCCATTAATCCTCCTCCATGCGCCTCCTGCAACAACAAAAGACGAACGGAGCTAGCTGGAATGCATAGCTTGTTAGCACGAAACACAAATCCATCGTTAACGACAAACTTGTTCCACATTCTTCCTTCTTTACAATTCTGCATTACATCTTTAAAATCAGCATCATGCACATATTGATCTTTGATGGTCTCCAAACCAAATATTTTGAAGTCAAGTTGTGAAAGCATAGTATAGCGACGAGACAATGCATCAGCAATAACAATTTCTTTTCCCTTCTTGTGTTTACTGACATAAGGGAAAGTCTCAATGAATTCAACCCATTTAGCATGTCTACGATTCAGTTTAGCTTGACTTTTAATATGTTTCAAAGATTCATGATCAGAATGTATAACAAATTCTTTGGGCCATAAATAATGTTGCCATATTTCTAAAGTCCGAACAAGAGCATATAATTCTTTATCATAAGTAGAATAATTCGGACTAGGCCCACTCAATTTTTTAGAAAAGTATGCAACAGGTTTGCCATCTTGTAATAACACACCTCCTAATCCAATTCCACTAGCATCACATTCAAGCTCAAAAGTCTTATTAAAATCAGGAAGTTGGAGTAAAGGAGCATGTGTCAACTTATCTTTCAATACCGTGAATGCTTCTTCCTGTGCGGTACCCCAAACAAAAGGCACATCCTTCTTTGTAAGCTCGTTGAGAGGTGCAGCAATGGTGCTGAAATCTCTCACAAAACGCCTATAGAATCCAGCGAGGCCAAGAAAACTCCTCACTTGTGTGACCGTTTTGGGCTGCGGCCAACTCTCAATAGCTTCAATCTTGGCTTTGTCAACTTCAATTCCCTGTGGAGTAACAACATAGCCAAGAAAAGATACTCGGTCGGTGCAAAAGGTGCACTTCCCAAGGTTACCAAACAAACGTGCATCACGTAGAGCAATAAAAACAGCACGTAAATGTTCCAAATGTTCTTCCAAAGATCTGCTATAAATCAGTATATCATCAAAATAGACTACCACAAATCGTCCAATGAAAGCACGTAAAGCTTCGTTCATTAGTCTCATGAAAGTACTAGGCGCATTAGTTAACCCAAAAGGCATGACTAACCACTCATATAATCCAAACTTAGTTTTAAATGCTGTTTTCCATTCATCTCCCAATTTCATACGAATTTGATGGTATCCACTACGCAAATCAACTTTGGAGAATATTGTAGAGCCACTCAATTCATCAAGCATATCATCTAGCCTAGGAATAGGATGACGATAACGAATAGTAATATTATTAATGCCTCTACAATCAACACACATACGTGATGTACCATCCTTTTTCGGCACTAGAATAATAGGAACAGCACAAGGACTAAGGGATTCGCGTATATAACCTTTGTCGAGAAGCTCTTGTACTTGACGCATAATCTCCTTCGTCTCCTCTGGATTGGTACGGTATGGTGCACGGTTTGGCAGTGAAGCACCGGGAATTAAGTCAATTTGATGCTCAATCCCTCGAATAGGCGGTAATCCCGGTGGCACGTCTTGTGGAAAGACGTCAGCGAACTCCTGCAAAATGTTAGTGACAGCAGGAGGCAAAGAGGAAGGCACGTCCTCGAATGAAAATAATGCCACTTTGCACACAAAAGCATAGCAAACAGATTTGCTGAAATCTAGCTCATCAATATCAGATTTGGTGGCAAATAAACATGCACTTTTCAATTTAATTTCAGAAGCAACACTAGATGGTTTATTATTAGGCTTCATTTGTTGCTCAAATTCTTTTGCCACAATCTGATTTTCACTCTTATTCTTCTCCTGTTGTGCTTTATTAGCTCTATTAATATCATCTTTCAAAATGGAATCAGGAGTCATAGGAAGCAAAGTAATATTTTTATCCTTATGAACAAGAGTATAGTGATTGTTTCTACCATGGTGTACAGAATTTTTATCAAATTGCCATGGTCTACCAAGTAATAAGGAACATGCTTGCATAGGTACCACATCACAATCAACATAATCAGCATATGTAGAGATACTAAAATGCACACGAACAGTACGGGTTACCTTAACCTTGCCGCTGTTGTTGAACCATTGGATGTAGTAAGGATGTGGATGTGGTCTTCTGGTGAGAGAAAGCTTCTCCACCATCTCCATGCTAGCCAAGTTGTTGCAGCTCCCTCCGTCTATTATGACGCGCACAGAACGTTCCTTCACAACTCCCTTGGTATGGAACAAATTGTGCCTCTGATTTTGCTCAGCTTGTGTGACCTGCACACTCAAAACACGTTGAGCAACTAAACATTCATACCTGTCAGCGTCTTCAGGAGCCATGTATTGCGTCTCATGATCAGAATCATCTCCACCATGTTCTTCACGTGTAATAAGAGCCAATGTCTCCTCATCATAGTCACTAGCGGACTCATATCCACCATCCGCGGTAGCAATCATCACACGCGGAGATTTGCATTCCCTCGCATAATGACCTCCTCCCTTACAACGACGACAAATAATATCACTTTTGTGCCCTGTTGATGCCATGGAAGAAGAAGAACGCTGTGCAGGCCCCGCAGGTGCGCTCTTGGCAGATAATGGTGGTTGTGCCTGTTTTCTTGTATCACGGCTGGAGGTGGCACCGGATGGAGGTCCTGGTGCAGTTGAAGTAGAAGATGCACGTGGTGTCCATGATGAAGGTCGGCCTGCAGAAAAGTTAGTTCGCCCCAATGCTTGTCGATCCTGCACTTCACGTTCAGCTTTACAAGCAAGATGGAATAAACGAGTGATATTAGTATACTCCTTATAGTCTAGAATGGTCTGAATCTCTCTATTTAATCCACCCAGAAAACGTGCAAGCATAGCTTCATTCTCCTCAACAATACCACATCTAATCATGCCAGTTTGTAATTCCTGATAATATTCTTCTACAGAATTTTTCCCTTGTCTTAAACGCTGCAATTTTTGAAGCAATTCACGTTGATAATATGGTGGAACCCAACGCGTATGCATAGCAGTTTTCAAAGCAGCCCAAGTAGTTGGA
>NC_041393.1:349646594-349656057 GCF_002162155.2 Triticum dicoccoides | reverse complement strand
TTTTTTCGACTGCCCGGACCCAAAAACTGGAAACGGGTCAAAAAAAACTTCCTATAATGGCACCTGTCTCAAAACACTCAGAAACACCTAAAAATAGGATAGCCAGAATTTTTTTCGAAAAATGCGTTTTCGAAAAATTTTGGGCCTAAACGGAGCGTGGCTACCCGAATTTTTTTTTTCTTCCGAAACCTACTCCGGCAAGGAAACACGAATCGGAATCTAGATGGATCCCGAAAACAAACCTAATAAGCAAAGAACTCGGATTGGTGGTGGATATATGGTGGTGGTATATGGCAGCGGTGGTGGTAGCGGTGGTAATATATGGATATGGATCGTGGTGGTATATGGACACGGATTGGTGGTGGTATATGGATACGGATTCGGTGCGGTGGTGGTAGATGGCAGGGCGATGACGAGGGTGCGGCGGCGGCGTGACAACTTATGACCAGAACTCGAAACTCTAAAAGACTAGACTCTAAGACCAGCAACTAGACACGACGATGCAACCGCAAATGCAACAAAGCAAAACCCTAAAAAGATTATGCAAGGCTCAGATTGGTTCGGATATGATGAACTAACCCTAATTTTTTTGTGGCTTTTTCGTGGACTATAGGTATGAAGAACAGACTCGATCTAAACTACGAAAAACTGTAAAATCTCACCGAGCAACCTGGAAATCTGATACCACTTGATAGAGGCAAAGGTGTCCCGTCTTTCGATGAGATGGTGGATTTCGCTTTGGTGGAAGTCGACTTTGACGATCCGACTACGAACGTGCGAGGACGTCGCGCCTTAGCAATCGCTAAACCAACTCCGAGAGGTTATTGACCACGCCGGAGCACGATCAACCTGACCACGAGGGTCTGTTTCCTGCGAGCAAACGAAGAACAAGCAAGAAACTAAGATTGCAATCTGGATATTGCGAATATAAGATGAAAGCTTTATTGATCAAGGTGGGGTTCTGTGACGCCTTTGTCTGGTCGTTGAACACAAACGAAGTACGCGAAGTTGCAGCTATGGCGAACTTTTTTAATCTAAACAAAACCCCAAAGTCTAAACGATGCCCTAAGGGCTGTATATATGGAGGAAGAGGGGGGGAATTTCGTGGCCCTTGGTGGAGGGGTCCGAAATCAACCCTATCTCTTGTTTCCCCACACATACGGACTCTAAAAATAGCCTATACTTATGTATTTCGAAATTACATGGGCCTGGCCCAATAATAAGGTGACGCAGCACCTAAAATAGCCTCGGGACGAAATTTATGAAGTGGCATCTTGTATATTTCGTCCAAGGCTTCATGCACCCATTATGGTGGCTTCAAAGTCCTGAAATCATCACTTGTAACTCCGTTCTTGTTCCCCTTGCGCATGCCATCATCTCCATGCTTGTTCTTGCTCCAATGTTCATCCTTCTCCAAGCTAGGCCCTTCATTTGTAAGCAAAACAAATGTATCCAATTTAGGCAGCATCATATTCTCATGAACATTAGAATCATTACCAAGAAACGAAAGTACCTGGTAATTTAGTTGGCGTGCACGAGCTCTAGTAATTGGTCCAGTATGTATAGCAGCAGGGGCTGTGGGTGTAACAATTGTATTGATGTCCTCATCACCATCGCCAACCGCAATCGCGAACGGCGGAATCAAGAGGAAGCCATTCGAGAAGAAATACAAGAGAGGAACTATCAACCATGTGTGCACCATCAAGTTTCTCAAGCTCCTCCCCAAGTTCGTCAAGATCCACCTCAACCTCAAGTGCAACAAGAGCGACACCAAGTGGAACAAGTGCTTCAAGACCCTCCTCAACACCAAGAGCGACATCATGAGGAACGAGCATTTGAGGACTTTCCAAGGCAAGAGTGCTACCGCAACCGCTATCAAGATGAAGGGCAACGATACGGAAAACTCAAATTCACAATGCCCAAGTTCAATGGAAGCAATGATCCGGAAGAATATCTCTCATGGGCATTGAAGGTCGACAAAATCTTTCGTTTGCACAACTATGAGGAAGAGAAGAAGATTGCAATGGCATCACTTGAGTTCCAAGACTATGTGCTCATATGGTGGGAACAAGTCCTTGAGCGCCGAGAAGCAAGAGGTGACCCTCCAATCACCACTTGGGATCAAATGAAGGATGTCATGAGAGCACGATTTGTGCCCACCTACTACAACCGTGATCTCTTCAAGAAGCTACAACTCCTCAAGCAAGGAACAAAGAGTGTTGAAGAATACTACAAGGAAATGGAAATAGCCATGATTCGAGCCAATGTCAAGGAAGATGATGAGCAAACAATGGCATGATTCTTGAATGGACTCAATCACCCCATCAACAAGATCGCCGACTTCCAACCCTACTCCAACCTCATCGAGCTAGTACATCAAGCGACCAAGGCGGAACGTCAAGTATAAGACGACTTCAAGTACTCCTCCAAGACATACGGCTTCTCCAACAATCAAGCTTCAACAACTCCTCCAACATCTACGTCAACCAAGCCTTCTCCAAGCAACAACGACAAGACATCATACAAGAATCCTTCGTCAAGTTCAAGTCGTCTTCCTCCTACTACAAGCAACTACAAGCCGCGTGCTTCTTCCTCAACTCCGACCGATGAGACCGTCAAGATAAGTTCACTCAAGTGCTTCACATGTGGCGGCCGAGGCCACAAGTCCTTCCAATGCATCAACAAGCGCACCATGCTCCTCAATGACGATGGCACCTATGACTCAATGAGTGAAGATGAAATAGAAGCTATCAAGCAAGTGGCCATGCACCGGCGCGTGAACGAGGATGAAGATGATCAAGTCTTTTGTGATGAAGATACGAGCCCCGCTCTCGTTGTCTCCAAGGTCTTGACACTTCAACATCAACAAGAAGAAGACCAACGATGCCATATCTTCCACACCAAGGCAGGCATCAACGGAAGTTCCGTCAAGGTCATCATCGATGGAGGTAGTTGCCACAACTTGGCAAGCGAAGAACTATGCTCCAAGCTTCAATTGGTCAAGAGGAAGCACCCGCACCCCTACAAGGTTCAATGGCTTAGTGACTCCGGCAATATACGAGTTGAGCATACGGTGCAAGTATCCTTCAAAATTGGTGCATATGAAGACACTTTGGAATGTGATGTGGTCCCAATGACCGTTTGCCACCTCCTTCTTGGTCGACCATGGCAATTCGACCGTGGTGTCGTCCACAAGGGGCGTACCAATCACTATAGCTTCAAGATGAAAGGAAAAGAATATGTGCTACGACCTATGTCTCCTAGCCAAGTGATAGCCGAAAAGCAAGCCACCCACCATAGAGAGAAGAGTGAGAAAGTGATCCACCAAAACATGAGTGAGAGCAACAAGCCAAACTTGAGCGCCTCTTCGCCTAGAGAGAAAAACCTCATACTATTTGCCACAAAAAGTGAGATGAGAGAAGTGTGTGAGAACCCATTGAGCGTGATGCACTTTGTCCTTGTATGCAAGGATGGAGAACCAAAAACTAACACCACTCACGAGCTACCTTTGGTGTTTCAATCTCTTTTGTAGGAATTTCAAGCTCTATGCGCCAAGCTCGGAAGCAAGCTCTTGTTCTCATCTGCATACCATCCTCAAACCGACGGCTGAACGGAGGTGATAAACCGGACACTATCCACTCTACTTCGCGTGTTAATCAAGAAGAACATCAAGGAGTGGGAGGCGTGTCTACCCATCACCGAGTACGCCTACAACCGCGCAAAACATTCGACTACCGGCAAGTCCCCCTTCGAGGTCGTCTACGGCTTCAACCCGTTGTCCCCATTGGACATCCTACCTCTCCCTCTACAAGAGCGCACCAACATGGATGTGAGTGAACGAGCAAGCTACATCAAGAAGATGCATGAAGATACAAGAAACATCATCGAGCGCCACGTACATCGACTAGCCACCAAGCTCATCGTCAACAAACAACCCATGATCTTCAGCATAGGTGATCTCGTGTGGCTACACCTTCGCAAGGACCGCTTCCCCAACGAACGCAAGTCCAAACTACTACCTCGAGACGATGGACCATTCAAGGTGCTAGCACGCTACAACAACAACGCCTACAAGATTGAACTCCCACGAGGCAAGTACAACGTGAGCGACATCTTCAACGTCAAAGACCTCTTGCCTTTCCATGGTGATGAAGATCTTGATCCGAGGTCGTATCCTTTCGAAGGGAGGGGAGATGATGCGGAGCTGTCACGCCCAATATGCGACCCTATCCAAAAGGAACTCGAAGGTCCTACCAAGGATAGACCCGCATATTGAAACGCTTTTGCAAGGTGGATATCATTACATCAACATTACATAATAGATGGGGATACATACAAAAGGCATACAATGCCACACGAATACAACATCATCTTACAAGAGCAACATCCGACTACGGATGAAACACAAACAGAAACTCAAACGACATCCACCCTGCTATCCTAGGCCGCCGACCTGGAACCTATCCCTGATCGAAGAAGAAGCAGAAGAAGAACTCAACGCAAGCAAGCATCGCTCTCGCGTCATGATCATCGCATAACCTGTACCTGCAACTATTGTTGCAGTAATCTGTGAGCCACGAGGACTCAGCAATCCCATTACCATGGGTATCAAGACTAGCAAAGCTTAAAGGGAAAGGAAGGGGTAAAGTGGTGAGGTTGTAGCAGCGACTAAGCATGATATGGTGGCTACCATACGCAAATAAGAGTGAGAAGAGAGCAAAAGGAACGGTCGTGAAGCTAGCAATGATCAAGAAGTGATCCTGAACTCCTACTTACGTCAAACATAACCCAAAACCGTGTTCACTTCCCGGACTCCGCCGAAAAGAGACCATCACGGCTACACACGCGGTTGATGCGTTTTAATTCGGATATGGTGTCAAGTTATCTACAACCGGACATTAACAAATTCCCATCTGCCTATAACCGCAGGCACGGCTTTCGAAAGATTATACCCTGCAGGGGTGTCCCAACTTAGCCCATGATAAGATCTCGCGATCAACGAAGGTTATACCTTCTCCCAGGAAGACCCGGTCAGACTCGGAATCCCGGTTTACAAGACATTTCGACAATGGTAAAACAAGACCAGCAAAGCCGCCCGATGCGCCGACAAATCCCGATAGGAGCTGCACATATCTCGTTCTCAGGGCAACACTGGATGAGACATCCTACGAGTAAAACCAGACCTCGAGTTTCCCCGAGGGGGCCCCGCAGTCTACTCGGTTCAGACCAACACTTAGACAAGCTGATAGAGGCGGGGTGTCCCGATCTTTCGATGAGATGATAACTATCGATTTGGTGAAGATGACTTTGATGATCCGACTACAAACGTGCACGACGTTGCGCCTTAGCAATCGCTAAACCAACTCCGAGAGGTTATTGACCACGCCGAAACACAATCAACCTGACCACGAAGGTCTATTCCTGCAAGCAATCGAAGAACAAGCAAGAATATGATAAAGCAATCTGAATATTGCGAATATAGATGAAGTATTGATAAAGATGGGGATCCGAAAAGTGGTCTTGGTCTGGTCGTTGGACACAAACGAAGCACACGAAGTTGCAATGGCTAACTTTTAACTAAACAAATCCCAAGGAAAAGCTACTAGATGGATCTACTTATATAGGAGCAAGGGGTGGCGGCCAAGGAGGTGGGAGGACGTCCCAAGGCAGCCTAAAACTAAATCTAGGTCGTACAAGGCCAATGGGCCCAAGTGGAGGTGATGTAACACCTTTGGACTTGTAGTTTGACTCGGATTCTGCTGCAGCATCAGATTGTTTCGTCCACAACTCAACGCTCCGGACGAATTTGAAGGTGATTCCAACTGGGTTGGAAAGTGCACGAAATCTAGTTTCCAACAAACAAAGAATCACCCAATTCGGAGTCCGTATGAAAAACTTGTGTGCGTTTTGAGTCAGGTGTGTCTGTGCAGTCCGAATCTGAATCGAGAACGTGAGAGACTTGGACTCTATCTTCTCTTGGGCCAAAAGTGACGTGACAGAACTTTTTGGACAGCAAATAAACATCTTTTCTTCCTTATCTTTATATGTGGATTGTACAAATGTCCCATACACCTGCAATTAGACAAAACACAAAAGTGTGTGAAGTATTTTTGTTCTGGATAACATAAATAGATTATTGAATAGTTTGCACTAGAAATCACCTGACAAATATGCATATATGCAATATTTTTGGTCATATCCAAGGTAGTCATGTCCTCATCACAAGCACTGGCCCGGGGGGGCTAAAATAAAGATGACCCTTGGGTTGGCCGACCCAAGGGAAGGGTATAGGTGGTGGTGAGGCAAATGGTAAAACCAAGGTTGGGCCTTGCTGGAGGAGTTTTATTCAAAGCAAACTGTCAAGGGGGTCCCATAAATCACCCAACCGCGTAAGGAACGCAAAATTCGGGAACATAACACCGGTATGACGGAAACTAGGGCGGCAAGAGTGGAACAAAACACCAGGAAAAAGGCCAAGTCTTCCACCCTTTACCAAATATATAGATGCATTAATTAAATAAGAGATATTGTGATGTCCCAACATAAATCCTGTCCACCATGGAGCAATCTTCAACTTCACCTGCAACTAACAACGCTATAAGAGGGGCTGAGCAAAAGCGCTAACATAGCCAAACAACGGTTTGCATAGGAAAGGTATCAAAGGTTAGAGGTTCATGGCAATATGGGAGGCTTCATAAATAGGTGATAGGTAGCGCAGCAAAGCGATAGAACGAAGCAACTAGCACAGCAATGATAGTAGTGAGATCCAGGGTAGCGGTCATCTTGCCTGAAATCCCGCAAGGATGAAGAACGAGTCCATGAAGCAGATGAACGGATGAAGCCGAACCAAGCGTAGACGAACGAATCCCCACGATCGCAACGAAACAGGAACTAACAAGAAGAAGCACACAATATGGTAACACACCACACATAGGCAAGACAAGAAGCACAACCAAGCATGATGCATGACAGGCTACATGAAGCTACTCATGGCAAGAGACGATGCAAACAAGAGGAACACATCAAAGCAAAGTTAAATGAGGCCGGAAACAACATATAACAATTCCGGTATGTCCTCATATGTAAATTTCGAAATTGGTCCAGATCTGAATAATCCTTATGTTCAAGTTGTTAAACAGCAAGTTAATATGCACAAAGATGATCTACACGAGATTCTAGTCAAGTTACATATAAAGTTCATTTAGTTCGGAGCTACGGCCTAGAAGATATGAGCAAAACAAGTTAAACATGGCATTGATGCGAAATGCACCCAAACATCAAGCAAACACCTCAAAATAAGGATGCAACATGATAATATGTAACTACATGCAATTCTAAGAAAGTTTCATATAGAGCACACTCAAAACGGAGCAACGGTTCAACACATACACTCTATACAAGTTATAGCAACAATCTGCCCAAAACAGCAACTAGGCATCTTGCAAGCATAAAAACAATATGCTACGGCATCCTAACATGATAACAAAAGGCATGGACATGATGTACAGGTAATGCATAACAAAACATGAACACTGAGCTATCTCCAGAAATCACTAGAACATGCTCAAGCACACATGGCAAGATTGCAAATAATAACAGTTCAGACTTTGCAGAAAATAACATCAGGTTGCAATGTTTAGAGCTATCAAACAACATGTTACACGAACTTATCATGACAAACAAAAGCATGGCATGATACTACTAAATGCATAGAACAAAAGTCCCTTACTGACCATGAGCCAAAAAGGATCAGAAGATATGATGGCACCCATGTAAACATAGCAAGTTATATTACAGATTTAAACATGGCAGGAACAGAATTATGAAGGCATGTTGGTGAGCTTGTACCACTCACCACAGATCAATACATGGCATGACAAGGTACCCAACAGTAAGAAGGCATGTTTGTGAAGCTAAGCATGGCAATAGCAAGTTCATAGGGTACATGGATCACTAGCAACAATCATGGCAACAACTGAACTTAATGTTAACAGGCTGACAGCAACATTATTTAGCAACTTTGGAGCCAGATTACAACAAGCTACAGCAGGCTATAAATGCAACCAGGGGCATGGGTAGTTAGAGCATAACATGTAGAACAAAATACTCTTAGTGAACATCTCCAGATTATGCATAGAATGATTTGTAGCAGCAGGTTTACATAGCATCACCAAATAACAGATTTAGCCTAGCAAAACAGCAACAGCAAGTACCCTACTTAACAAGCTCGATTCACTCATCACAAAGTATTGCATGACAAGATAAGCATAGCATCAGCAAGAAGACATGTTTATGAAACAAAACAAGGCAAGAACAAGTTCATAGCATGCAAGGATCAACTATAACAACCTTGGCAAAATTGAATAACATGTAAACAATCTGCCAAGAAACATTTTGAAGCAAAAGTAGAGCAAGTAAATGGCATGCTAGACTACTCCGTAATTGCAAACAGGGGCATGAATGGATAGAGCATAACCATATGTTAAAAACATCCTTACTGAAGTATCTCAAAATATGCATGGATCTCTCTGTAGCATCAAGTTTACATGGCATCAAAATAACAGCAGAACAGAGACTAAAATCAGTAACATCACGATGCCTAGTTTGCATGCTTGTGCTAGTCACCACATTGATCACAAAAATACATGGTAAGCACCTCTGTAAAGAAGACATAGCATAGATCAAAACACATGTAGACATCAACCTCATAGGATGCACACATCAATCATGGCAAAATGACAAAAGAGCATGTTCTGTTAACAGACAGCACCCAACATTATGAAGCACTCTTGCAACGATGATTCAGGCAATAAGATGGACTCAAATGAACATAATGCAATAGAATGAAATGAAGAACTCGTTGAGACGAACAATTTGACATATCACACGCACGAAACGGAGCTATGGATGCAGAGATATGATGCAATGAACATGGCATGATGATGTCAAAATACTTCGGGACTTAGAGGATTTTTACCCTCCGAAAACGGGACGAGGAGATCCGGGCGGGGCGAGGACGTTTGGATCGGCGGCTGGGTGGATCTGATCCAAGCGGGATCAGGATGACGTTGTCCCTGCCAGAGGTTGGAGGAGGCCGGCGATGGGTGACGGTGCCGTGGCTCCGGCGAGCAGGGGAGGCCGGAATGGGCGACGGGGTCCCCGGATCTGGGCGGCGCCGGCCCAGACCGGAACGGAGGCGAGGCAGGGGCGGCGGGGCCGAAAGGCGACCGACGGCGGGGCGCTGCGCGGTGGCCTGCGCGGCCGGCACCGAGGCGGCGCGGTCACCGGGCGAAGGCGGCGGAGGGGAGGGTCGGCGCGGCGGCGCCGGTCAAGGCGCAGGGCGCGGGGCCGGGCGGCGAGGGACCTCGGGAGGCGTGTCGGCGGGGCGGCGGCGGCGCACGCCGGCGAGGAGGCGTGGAGGCGGGCTAGGCGGCGGACGGGCCAGGCGGCGGCGCGAGGGCCC
>NC_041393.1:349508831-349645908 GCF_002162155.2 Triticum dicoccoides | reverse complement strand
GTTCGACCCGGGGCGGGCCGGATCTGGGCCCCGGGCGGCGGCGCGCGGTGGAAGGACGTGCCGGTGAGGTGGCGGCGTGGGATTGGGTGCGGGCGGCGGCGGAGCTGACGTGGTGGCCTGTGATTCGCCGGAGTGAGGTGGCTGGAGGCGGTGGACACGTCCGGCGGCGAAACGGACATGTCCGGCTACGGAAGGAGGAAGATGGCTAGGGTTAGGACTGCGCGAAAAATCCGGGAGGGGCACATATTTATAGGTAGAGGGAGCTAGGAGAGTCCAAATGGGGAGCGGTTTTCGGCCACGCGATCGTGATCGAACGACCGAGAGCATGGAGGGGAGTTTGCTGGGTTTTGGGCCACTTTGGAGGGGTGTTGGGCTGCAAAGAGAAGGGGGGGTTTCGGGCTACGCAGTTAACCGTTGGAGTATCAAACGACCTCGAAATGGCACGAAACTTGACAGGCGGTCTACAGGTGCTATACCAAGGCCGCTTGGCAAACCTCGGGCCATTCCGAGAAAGTTTAACACCCGCACACGAAAACAAGGTCTGAGAGGGGCGCGCCCGAGAGGTCCGGACTTTGAACGGACAACGGAGAGAACCGGGAGAACCAGAACGGATGCAAGTTTTGAAAAACATGCGGATGAAATGCAGAAGATGACATGGCAAAATGCAACACGCAAGCAAATGACATGGCAACGACGGCGAATAACTGGCAGACACCTGGCGCATCGAATCCGGGGCGTTATAGGAGCAGCCTTCCATCATCCCCATGGACTCTACATCAACACATCCACCCCCATAAGGACCCATGACAAGAGCTAGAGCACGTGCTTTGGAAACCGAGGTGAACTCCTTCCTACTAGACTTGCATATGGACACAAATGGAACATGTATACTACCTCACCAAAATATGCCATGCATCCTTAAGTATGAAGTGGAACATCACCAAGGAGCTCAGGAGCATCCCCAAGGAGAAGGAGAACCACCCCAAGGCCATAAGGATCAAGAAGGAGTGTAGCAGCCGCAAAACAGCATGTCCCAGGTGACCCCGTCGCACGGGCCCCAGAGACCCCGTGCCCACGGGCTACATAGGAACCCGGCGCTGGAGCACCCCGTGCGCACGGGCCTGTACCGTGCCCACGGGACCCCCGTGCGCACGGGCCCAACTTACCCCGTGCGCACGGGCCTCCCAGGATGGCCGGCTGAGATTGGATCTCCGACTCCCCTTCGTCTCCTTCGACCCCAAGCCTATATAATTCGTACCTAGGGCCATGTTTAGGGTTAGCAAGTATTCGATGATATCTTGGTGAGCTTTGCTCCATTACCTTCCCTCTTTGAGGATCAAGACCCCATTAGGGAAGAATCCTTGAGGATTTCAAGACCTCCATTGGGAGAAAACTACCACCAAGACCCCTCTTCCTTTGGATTTGGGATGAACTTTGCCATTGTATCTTTCCTTTGATTGTGTTTGAGACTTGTGGATCTTGTGTTGTTACTCTAGTGGATGTGTAATTGGGAATTGTTGGAGTGATTGTCCCTTTGTGTTCATCCTTGTGTTCTTGTGATCTCTCTCCATTTTCCCCCTCCAAGTGTGAAAAGATCCCTCCTAGGGTTCTACCCTACATCATTAATCCTCCTCCATGCGCCTCCTGCAACAACAAAAGACGGACAGAGCTAGCTAGAATGCATAGCTTGTTAGCACGAAACACAAATCCATCTTTACGACGAACTTGTTCCACATTCTTCCTTCTTTACAATTCTGCATTACATCTTTAAAATCAGCATCATGCACATATTGATCTTTGATGGTCTCCAAACCAAATATTTTGAAGTCAAGTTGTGAAAGCATAGTATAGCGACGAGACAATGCATCAGCAATAACATTTTCTTTTCCCTTCTTGTGTTTAATGACATAAGGGAAAGTCTCAATGAATTCAACCCATTTAGCATGTCTACGATTCAGTTTAGCTTGACTTTTAATATGTTTCAAAGATTCATGATCAGAATGTATAACAAATTCTTTGGGCCATAAATAATGTTGCCATGTTTCTAAAGTTCGAACAAGAGCATATAATTCTTTATCATAAGTAGAATAATTCAGACTAGGCCCACTCAATTTTTCAGAAAAATATGCAGCAGGTTTGCCATCTTGTAATAACACACCTCCTAATCCAATTCCACTAGCATCACATTCAAGCTCAAAAGTCTTATTAAAATCAGGAAGTTGGAGTGAAGGAGCATGTGTCAACTTATCTTTCAATACCGTGAAGGCTTCTTCCTGTGCGGTACCCCAAAGAAAAGGCACATCTTTCTTTGTAAGCTCATTGAGAGGTGCAGCAATGGTGCTGAAATCTTTCACAAAACGCCTATAGAATCCAGCGAGGCCAAGAAAACTCCTCACTTGTGTGACCGTTTTGGGCTGCGGCCAACTCTCAATAGCGTCAATCTTGGCTTTATCAACTTCAATTCCCTGTGGAGTAACAACATAGCCAAGAAAAGATACTCGGTCGGTGCAAAAGGTGCACTTCCCAAGGTTACCAAACAAACGTGCATCACGTAGAGCAATAAAAACAGCACGCAAATGTTCCAAATGTTCTTCCAAAGATCTGCTATAAATCAATATGTCATCAAAGTAAACTACCACAAATCGTCCAATTAAAGCATGTAAAACTTTGTTCATTAATCTCATGAAAGTACTAGGTGCATTAGTTAACCCAAAAGGCATGACTAACCACTCATATAATCCAAACTTAGTTTTAAATGTTGTTTTCCATTCATCTCCCAATTTCATACGAATTTGATGGTATCCACTACGCAAATCGACATTGGAGAATATTGTAGAGCCACTCAATTCATCAAGCATATCATCTAGCCTAAGAATAGGATGACGATAACGAATAGTAATATTATTAATGCCTGTACAATCAACACACATACGTGATGTACCATCCTTTTTTGGCACTAGAATAATAGGAACAGCACAAGGACTACAGGATTCGTGTATATAACCTTTGTTGAGAAGCTCTTGTACTTGACGCATAATCTCCTTCGTCTCCTCTGGATTGGTACGATATGGCGCACGGTTTGGCAGTGAAGCACCGGGAATTAAGTCAATCTGATGCTCAATCCCTCGAATAGGCGGTAATCCCGGTGGCATGTCTTGTGGAAAGACGTCAGCGAACTCCTGCAAAATGTTAGTGACAGCAGGAGGCAAAGAGGAAGGAACGTCCTTGAATGAAAATAATGCTTCTTTGCACACAAAAGAATAGCAAACAGATTTGCTGAAATCTAGCGCATCAATATCAGATTTGGTGGCAAATAAACATGCACTTTTCAATTTAATTTCAGAAGCAACACTAGATGGTTTATTATTAGGCTTCATTTGTTGCTCAAATTATTTTGCCACAATCTGATTTTCACTCGTATTCTTCTCCTGTTTTGCTTTATTAGCTCTATTAATATCATCTTTCAAAATAGAATCAGGAATCATAGGAAGCAAAGTAATATTTTTATCCTTATGCACAAGAGTATACTGATTGTTTCTACCATGGTGTATAGAATTTTTATCAAATTGCCATGGTCTACCAAGTAATAAGGAACATGCTTGCATAGGTACCACATCACAATCAACATAATCAGCATATATAGAGATACTAAAATGCACAAGAACAGTACGTGTTACCTTAACCTTGCCGTTGTTGTTGAATCATTGGATGTAGTAAGGATGTGGATGTGGTCTTGTGGTGAGAGACAGCTTCTCCACCATCTCCATGCTAGCCAAGTTGTTTCAGCTCCCTCCGTCTATGATGACGCGCACAGAACGTTCCTTCACAACTCCCTTGGTATGGAACAAATTGTGCCTCTGATTTTGCTCAGCTTGTGTGACCTGCACACTCAAAACACGTTGAGCAACTAAACATTCATACCTGTCAGCGTCTTCAGGAGCCATGTATTGTGTCTCATGATCAGAATCATATCCACCATGTTCTTCACGTGTAATGAGGGCCAAAGTCTCCTCATCATAGTCACTAGCGGACTCATACCCACCATCCTCGGTAGCAATCATCACACGCTGAGATTTGCATTCTCGCGCATAATGACATCTTCCCTTACAGCAACGACAAATAATATCACCTGTGTGCCCTGTTGATGCCATGGAAGAAGAACTCTGTGGATGCCCGGCAGGTGCGCTCTTGGCAAATAATGGTGGTTGTGCCTGCTTTCTTGTATCATGGCTGGAGGTGGCACCTGATGGAGGTGCTGGTGCAGTTGAAGTAGAAGATGCACGCGGTGTCCATGATGAAGGTCGGCCTGCAGAAAAGTTAGTTCGCGCCAATGCTTGTCGATCCTGCACTTGACGTTCAGCTTTACAAGCAAGATGGAATAAAGAGTGATATTAGTATACTCCTTATAGTCTAGAATGGTCTGAATCTCTTTGTTTCAGATCGTGATACTAAATTTCTTAGCCACTTTTGGAGATGTTTATGGGCTAAGTTGGGGACTAAACTGCTTTTTAGTACTACTTGTCATCCCCAAACTGATGGACAAATTGAAGTAGTCAATAGAATGTTGTCTACTATGCTTAGGGCTGTTTTGAAGAATAATAAGAAAATGTGGGAGGAATGCTTGCCTCATATTGAATTTGCTTATAATCGTTCATTGCATTCTACTACTAAGATGTGCCCTTTTGAAGTTGTGTATGGTTTCCTACCTCGTGCACCTATTGATTTGTTGCCTCTTCCATCTTCGGAGAAGGTTAATTTTGATGCTAAACAACATGCTGAATTGATTTTAAAAATGCATGAGTTAACTAAGGAAAACATTGAGCGTATGAATGCTAAATATAAACTTGCTGGAGATAAGGGTAGAAAACATGTTGTGTTTGTACCTGGAGATCTTGTTTGGTAACATTTGCGTAAGGATAGATTTCCTGATTTGCGCAAATCAAAGTTAATGCCACGTGCTGATGGTCCCTTTAAGGTGTTAGAGAAAATAAATGATAATGCATATAAACTTGAGCTGCCTGCAGATTTTGGGGTTAGTCCCACTTTTAACATTGCAGATTTGAAGCCTTATTTGGGTGAGGAAGATGAACTTCCGTCGAGGATGACTTCATTTCAAGAAGGGGAGGATGATGAGGACATCAATACAATTGTTACACCCACAGCCCCTGCTGCTATACATACTGGACCAATTACTAAAGCTCGTGCACGCCAACTAAATTACCAGGTACTTTCGTTTCTTGGTAATGATTCTAATGTTCATGAGAATATGATGCTGCCTAAATTGGATACATTTGTTTTGCTTACAAATGAAGGGCCTAGCTTGGAGAAGGATGAACATTGGAGCAAGAACAAGCATGGAGATGATGGCATGCGCAAGGGGAACAAGAACGGAGTTACAAGTGATGATTTCAGGACTTTGAAGCCACCATAATGGGTGCATGAAGCCTTGGACGAAATATACAAGATGCCACTTCATAAATTTCGTCCCGAGGCTATTTTAGGTGCTGCGTCACCTTATTATTGGGCCAGGCCCATGTAATTTCGAAATACATAAGTATAGGCTATTTTTAGAGTCCGTATGTGTGGGGAAACAAGAGATAGGGTTGATTTCGGACCCCTCCACCAAGGGCCACGAAATTACCCCCTCTTCCTCCATATATACAGCCCTTAGGGCATCATTTAGACTTTGGGTTTTTGTTTAGATTAAAAGTTCGCCATAGCTGCAACTTCGCGTACTTCGTTTGTGTTCAACGACCAGACAAAGGCGTCACAGAACCCCACCTTGATCAATAAAGCTTTCATCTTATATTCGCAATATCCAGATTGCAATCTCAGTTTCTTGCTTGTTCTTCGTTTGCTCGCAGGAAACAGACCCTCGTGGTCAGGTTGATCGTGCTCCGGCGTGGTCAATAACCTCTCGGAGTTGGTTTAGCGATTGCTAAGGCGCGACGTCCTCGCACGTTCGTAGTCGGATCGTCAAAGTCGACTGCCACCAAAGCGATATCCATCATCTCATCGGAAGACGGGACACCTTTGCCTCTATCAATTAGATACATTTGTTTTGCTTACGAATGAAGGGCCTAGCTTGGAGAAGGATGAACATTGGATCAAGAACAAGCATGGAGATGATGGCATGCACAAGGGGAACAAGAACGGAGCTACAAGTGATGATTTCAGGACGTTGAAGCCACCATAATGAGTGCATGAAGCCTTGGACGAAATATACAAGATGTTACTTCATAATTTTCGTCCACAGGCTATTCTAGGTGTTGCGTCACCTTTTTATTGGGCCAGGCCCATGTAATTTCTAAATACATAAGTATAGGCTATTTTTAGAGTCCGTATGTATGGGGAAACAAGAGTTAGGGTTGGTTTCGGACCCCTCCCTCAGGGGCCACGAAATTCCCCCCTCTTCCTCCATATATACAATCCTTAGGGCGTCGTTTAGACTTTGGGTTTTGTTTAGATTAAAGTTCGCCATAGCTGCAACTTCGCGTACTTCGTTTTTGTTCAACGACCAGACAAAGGCGTCACAGAACCCCATCTTGATCAATAAAGCTTTCATCTTATATTCACAATATCCAGATTGCAATCTCAGTTTCTTGCTTGTTCTTCGTTTTCTCGCAGGAAACAGACCCTCGTGGTCAGGTTGATCGTGCTCCGGCGTGGTCAATAACCCCTCGGAAGTTAGTTTAGCGATTGCTAAGGCGCGACGTCACGCACGTTCGTAGTCGGATCGTCAAGGTCGACTCCCACAGAACGATAGCCACCATCTCATCGAAAGACGGGACACCTTTGCCTCTATCAACAACCATCTATATGCTTTGCACATGATTCATATTGCTTCTTGTCATATATCTCCATGTGTTGCCTCTCTCATGCTAGATGATTTGCCATGTATTTAGTGCAACAATGCTTATAGTCTTGCTCATGAGATTGCCCCCATAGCATTCTCACATATGTTTGGAGATTTTGACATAATCCTTCTGAAGCATGCTTGTCTTACTTCTTTGCACCATATACCTAGTGCCATGAATATATGATGTAGGGCGGAACCCTATGTGGACGATCTTTCACGTTTGGAGTGGATCCTACGGGGAATCACGAAGAACACACGGAAGCACAAAGGGGAACACGGGGAAAACGAGGGAGAAATCACTAAACCAACAAGGAATCAGCCACACGAGTGCTAGATCACCGAACACAAAGAGTAACATATGATCCACAATCAACAAAAGTAAGGATACAAAGGTAACCGATCTTCTCCGGGAGGAGGTCTTGAATCCGCGAGGGGATCTTCCCTTAGAGGGGTCTTGTATCCAAGTGGATCTTCTCCGAGGAGGCCGCGGTCTCTCACGAAGAGGAGATCCGATGGATGAGCGGGGCTCTATCTCTGATTTGAGCTAAATCAACGCTAACCCTAAAACGTATGGGAGGAGGGAGTATATGTAGTCAGAGGGGCGAAGGGATACATGGGTCACTGCCCAAAGGAGCTGCGCGCAGGCAGTGGGCGCCGGATGTCCGGGCGTCGGGCCGGATGTCCGGTGGTTCACGAGGGACCGGATGTCCGGGCTGGAGGTGCCGGATGTCCGGTGCTTCCGGAGGGGCCGAATGTCCGGTGCGTAGGCCGGATGTCCGGGCTGTTGGGGCCATCTTCACTGTATTCGGGAAGCCTGGGCCGGATATCCGGCCAGGAGGCCGGATTTCCGGTGGGAGGCCGGATGTCCGGGCTGGAGGCCGGATGTCCAATCGCTGTAGCCTTCTTCTACAGGGGCTGGCCGTGTGGATCTCCAGGGGCCGGATGTCCGGTGCTTGGAGGCTTCTTTTGCCTTCTTCCATTGGTTCCTTTCTTCCTTGGACTTGGGGTCTTGTCCATCTTCATGTGCATCCTCGAGAGGGTCCTCTTGGTACCTAATCATGCACAACATTTCGGATTGAGGTAGTAGCCATGTCTCGAGAGGGTCATATGATATATCACTAAGGAGAGAAGTCACCTCGGTCTCGAGAGCTTGAGCTCCTGCTCTTGTGATGGGTCCTCTTGGTGCTTGGTGAGACGACGGAAGATCCATGGGGATGACTGAAGGATGCTCCGCATCATCTCCCCCCCCCCCTTGTGAAAGATCTGACCTCGGATCGATATCCTCATCACCATGGTACGGGGAGAGATCGGAGACGTTGAAGATGTCGCTCACGTTGTACTTGTCGCGTGGGAGGTCGATCTTGTAAGCATTGTTGTTGTAGCGTGCTAGCACCTTGAAGGGTCCGTCGGCTCGAGGGAGAAGCTTAGACTTGCATTCGTTGGGGAAGCGGTCCTTGCGAAGGTGTAGCCCCACGAGGTCTCCAATGTTGAATATCATGGGATGCTTGTTGGCGTTGTGCTTGGTCGCGATTCGTTGTACTTGGCGCTCGATGGTGTGCCTTGTATCTTCATGCATCTTCTTGATGTGGCTTGCACGGACACATGCATCGAGGTTGGTGCGCTCTTGTAGAGGAAGAGGTAGAATGTCCAATGGGGACAATAGGTTGAAGCCGTAGACGACCTCGAAGGGGGGCTTGCCGGTCGTCGAATGTCTTGCACAGCTGTAGGCGTACTCGGCGATGGGTAGACATGCCTCCCACTCCTTGATGTTCTTCTTGATCAACACGCGAAGTAGAGTGGAGAGTGTACGGTTCATCACCTCCGTTTGGCCGTCGGTTTGAGGGTGGTATGCCGAAGAGAACAATAGCTTGATTCCGAGCTTGGCGCATAGGGTCTTCCAAAAGTAACTCAAGAACTTGACATCGCGGTCCGAGACGATCGTCTTTGGCACTCCATGTAGTCGCAAGATTTCCCTACAAAAGAGATTTGCAATATGTGAAGCATCGTCTATCTTGTTGCAAGGAATGAAATGTGCCATCTTAGAAAATCGGTCCACAACAACAAAGACGGAATCCTTGCCATTTTGAGTTCTAGGCAAACCAACTATAAAATTCATGCTAATGTCTTCCCAAGGTTGATAAGGAATAGGAAGTGGCATGTAAAGACCATGGGACTGAGCTTTAGACTTAGCTTTGCGACATGTAGAGCAACGGTTGGTGAAGCGTGAGACGTCACGAAACATCTTGGGCCAAAAGTAGTTCTTGGAGAGCGTGGCGAATGTCTTGTCGCGTCCAAAGTGTCCCATGAGTCCGCCTCCATGAGCCTCTTGCAAAAGGAGGAAACGAAGAGAAGACTCGGGAATGCAAAGTTTGTTAGCTCTCATAAGATAATCATCCTTTATGTAGTATCGTTCCCAAGACGTGTGTGTCAAACACTTAGCATAAGGAGTAGCAAAAGAAGGATCATGCTCATACAAGTCTTTTATATGCTCAAAACCAATAACATTGAACTCAAGATGAGTGACAAGTGTACATATGCGTGAAAGTGCATCCGCAACAACATTTTCTTTACCCTTAATATACTTGATCACATAAGGAAAAGATTCAATAAATTCACTCCATTTGGCATGACACTTGTTCAACTTAGTTTGACCTTTTAAGTACTTAAGCGTTTCATGATCGGTGTGTATGACAAACTCATGAGGTCTAAGATAATGTTCCCAAACATGTAGCACACGCACTAAAGCATATAATTCTTTGTCATAGATGGGGTAGTTAAGTTGAGCACCGGAGAGTCTTTCACTAAAATAAGCAATGGCTCGTTTTTCTTGCATCAAAACTCCGCCAATTCCGGTACCACTTGCATCACAATGAACCTCAAAAGTTTTCTCAAAGTTGGGTAAAGCGAGAATCGGAGCATGAGTAAGCGAAGACTTGAGCTCATCAAAAGCGGTGGATTGCAAAGATCCCCAAATAAAAGGAGCATTCTTCTTACTCAAGGCATGCAAAGGAGCGGCAATTGTGCTAAAGTTTTTCACAAAGCGGCGATAAAATCCTGCAAGACCAAGAAAACTACGCACTTGTTGCAAATTGGTGGGTTGGGGCCAAGTTTTAATTGCCTCAATCTTAGTTTCATCAACATGGACACACTTGAAAGAGACAACAAAACCCAAGAAACCCACTTTGTCAACGCCAAAAGTGCATTTTTTCAAGTTAGCATAAAGGCTTTCCTTGCGAAGGGTTTGCAACACAGATTTAACATGATTAATGTCCTCTTTCATGGTTTTGCTAAACACAAGAATATCATCAAAGTAAACCACAACAAAGACTCCAATGTAAGGTCTAAGCACATGATGCATAAGACGCATGAAAGTACCAGGTGCTTCCGATAAACCCATAGGCATGACTAACCACTCATATAAGCCAAATTTGGTTTTGAAAGCGGTTTTCCATTCATCACCCTCTTGTATGCGAATTTTATAAAAGCCACTTTTAAGATCAATTTTGGAGAAAAAGTTGGCTCCACTAAGTTCATCAAGCATATCATCTAAGCGAGGAATGGGATGCCTATATCGAACGGTAATAGCGTTTATAGGTCTACAATCGGAACACAAGCGGAAACTTCCATCGGGCTTAGGCACAAGTATAACGGGAACAACACAAGGGCTTAGGCTTTCATGTACATGACCGTTGTCGATGAGTTGTTGTACTTGCCGTTGAATCTCCTTGGTTTCTTCGGGATTGACTCGGTATGGAGCTTTGTTTGGGAGAGGCGCTCCGGGGATGAGGTCGATTCGATGCTCAATTCCTCGGTATGGAGCTCATTCTTCAACAGGCACGCGGTCAGAGATCACTTTCCCCTCCCACTGCTTGGGAGCTCAGCACGGTTTCACGTTCTATTTCACTGTCCACTGGGGGAGGTAGCTCATCGGGGAAAACATCTTGGAATTCCTGCAAAAGAGATTGAAACACTAAAGTTAGCTCGTGAGAAGTGTTAGTTGTTGGCTCTCCATCCTTGCACACAAGGACAAAGTGCATCACACTCGATGGGTTCTCACACACTTCTCTCATCTCACTTTTGGTGGCAAATAGGATGAGGTTTTTCTCTCTAGGCGAAGAGGCGCTCAAGTTTGGCTTGTGGCTCTCACTCACTTTTGGGTGGGTCACTTTCTCACTCTTCTCTCCATGATGGGTGGCTTGCTTGTCGGCTATTACTTGACTAGGAGACATAGGTCGTAGCACATATTCCTTCCCTTTCATTTTGAATATGTCATCAAAGTAAACTACCACAAATCGTCCAATGAAAGCACGTAAAACTCCGTTCATTAATCTCATGAAAGTACTAGGTGCATTAGTTAACCCAAAAGGCATGACTAACCACTCATATAATCCAAACTTAGTTTTAAATGTTGTTTTCCATTCATCTCCTAATTTCATACGAATTTGATGGTATCCACTACGCAAATCAACTTTGGAGAATATTGTAGAGCCACTCAATTCATCAAGCATATCATCTAGCCTAGGAATAGGATGACGATAACGAATAGTAATTTTATTAATGCCTCTACAATCAACACACATACGTGATGTACCATCCTTTTTTGGCACTAGAATAATAGGAATAGCACAAGGACTAAGGGATTCACGTATATAACCTTTGTTGAGAAGCTCTTGTACTTGATGCATAATCTCCTTCGTCTCCTCTGGATTGGTACGGTATGGCGCACGGTTTGGTAGTGAAGCACCGGGAATTAAGTCAATCTGATGCGCAATCCCTCAAATAGGCAGTAATCCCGGTGGCACGTCTTGTGGAAAGACGTCAGCGAACTCCTCCAAAATGTTAGTGACAGCAGGAGGCAAAGAGGAAGGCACGTCCTCGAATGAAAATAATGCCTCTTTGCACACAAAAGCATAGCAAACAGATTTGCTGAAATCTAGCTCATCAATATCAAATTTGGTGGCAAATAAACATGCACTTTTTAATTTAATTTCAGAAGCAACACTAGATGGTTTATTATTAGGCTTCATTTGTTGCTCAAATTCTTCTGCCACAATCTGATTTTCACTCTTATTCTTCTCCTGTTTTGCTTTATTAGCTCTATTAATATCATCTTTCAAAATAGAATCAGGAGTCATAGGAAGCAAAGTAATATTTTTATCCTTATGAACAAGAGTATAGTGATTGTTTCTACCATGGTGTACAGATTTTTTATCAAATTGCCATGGTCTACCAAGTAATAAGGAACATGCTTGCATAGGTACCACATCACAATCAACATAATCAGCATATGTAGAGATACTAAAATGCACACGAACAGTACATGTTACCTTAACCTTGCCGCTGTTGTTGAACCATTGGATATAGTAAGGATGTGGATGTGGTCTTGTGGTGAGAGAAAGCTTCTCCACCATCTCCATGCTAGCCAAGTTGTTGTAGCTACCTCCGTCTATGATGACGCGCACAGAACGTTCCTTCACAACTTCCTTGGTATGGAACAAATTGTGCCTTTGATTTTGCTCAGCTTGTGTGACCTGCACACTCAAAACACGTTGAGCAACTAAACATTCATACCTGTCAGCGTCTTCAGGAGCCATGTATTGTGTCTCATGATCAGAATCATCTCCACCATGTTCTTCACGTATAATAAGAGCCAAAGTCTCCTCATCATAGTCACTAGCGGACTCATATCCACCATCCTAGGTAGCAATCATCACACGCTGAGATTTGCATTCTCTCGCATAATGACCTCCTCCCTTACAACGATGACAAATAATATCACTTGTGTGCCCTGTTGATGCCATGGAAGAAGAAGAACTCTGTGCAGGCCCGGCAGGTGCGCTCTTGGCAGATAATGGTGGTTGTGCCTGTTTTCTTGTATAACGGCTGGAGGAGGCACCTGATTGAGGTGCTGGTGCAGTTGAAGTAGAAGATGCACGCGGTGTCCATGATGAAGGTCGGCCTGCAGAAAAGTTAGTTCGCGCCAATGCTTGTCGATCCTGCACTTCACATTCAGCTTTACAAGCAAGATGAAATAAACGAGTGATATTAGTATACTCCTTATAGTCTAGAATGGTCTGAATCTCTCTATATAATCCACCCAGAAAACGTGCAAGCATAGCTTCATTCTCCTCAACAATACCACATCTACTCATGCCAGTTTGTAATTCCTGATAATATTCTTCTACAGAATTTTTCCCTTGTCTTAAACGCTGCAATTTTTGAAGCAATTCACGTTGATAATATGGTGGAACCCAACGCGTACGCATAGCAGTTTTCAAAGCAGCCCAAGTAGTTGGAATAGGATATAATCTACAATGTTCAGACCACCATACACATGCAAAACTAGTGAAAGCACAAACAACAACAGCAACCCGTCTCTCCTCAGGATATTGTAAACATGTAAATCGTTGTTCAGTTTCTAACCCCCAAGTAAGATATATATCAGGAACATATCTACCCTCAAATGGTGGAATATTCAATTTTAGTTTAGGAATATGGACATCATCTCGTACCCGAGGTGGTGGTGCAGGCCTACCATTGCGAATATTTGCATGTGGACGACCCGGTGGTTGTGGTGCAGGTGGTTGCACGTAGTTTTGATTTTGATCAACCTCATCCTCGTAATCTCCCACATAATCATCCTCCTCCGCATCAGCAGCAGGAGCTAGAGAAGTATCAACAGCAGCACCAACAGTTTGGCCAAATGCAAGAGGGACACGGCTCGCTCGGCGGAGGTCTGTTTCGTGACGTGGAGGTAGTCGTTGTTGTTGTTGTTGGAGAGGTGCGTTAGGTGCAGCGGGTGGTGGTGGTGGTAGACGCGCGAGCAATTCATTAAACTTGTTATCGAGCTTTGTTTTGAACGTCTTCTCCATGCCATCTATCTTCTCCATGGCCTCTTCAAATCTGTTTAGCACATCTTGCACCTGTCCACTCATCATTTGTTGAAATTTATCATGCAAATCCTTATTCGTCATGTTCTCCCAGTCAGTCTCGTCGGCTTGTGATCCTGGCATGGTTAGCAGCAATAGAAACACACAAGAATATGATCGTACAGACTACTAACAAGAGGTGGTGGTGGGTGTCACAAATCCGTCAAGCAAATCTCAAATTCTTACGAGTTCTTACCCAGCAGCAGACGGTGATCGGTAACCCTTGTAGTCAAAACTCTCAAAGCTTGGCTTATAATATGGTGGCAAAAAGGGGTCAGCAATAATCAATTGAGAGATGCAAAGTTGAATAAACGCTCAACGACGGTACTGTGCTGGTCCTAGGCTAGACTGTGCTAGAGACGCGAGCCTAGAACACCAACAAAATCACGGCGCGGCACGTAAACAAGGGAGGAGCACACTCTGAATTTTTTTTCTCTTTTTTTTCCTTTTTTTGCTCCGCAACAAATTTTTTTCGAAAAGATCTACAAATGGTCTAAAAACTGCCTAGCCAGAATTTTCCAGACTTAGTTTTTTTTTGAGTTTGGAACTATTTCTCTACTGCGGGTAGCACGGAAGTTGGGGAGTCCTTCTCTGTCACGACTCGGAGTATTGCGTGATCTAGAAATCCAAAACAGAGTAACAAAATACTGGACTCAGAATAGGACGGTTGGCGGAGATGAAACTGGTGGAACTCGGACTGGTGGCGGAGATGAATCTGGTGGAACTCAGACTGGTGGCGGATATATGTTGCAGGTGGACTCGGATTGGCGTGATGGCAGCGGATATGTGGTGGCGTATATGGCAGCAGCGACGATGATGATATATGGCAGGGACGACGTGACAACCTGTGAACAGAACTCGAAACTCTAAAGGACTAGACGCTAAGTCCAGCAACTTGACACGACGATGCAACCGCAAATTCAACAAAGCAAATACATAAAAGATTATGCAAAGGCTCAGATTGTTTTGGATGGGATGAACTAACCCTAAGTTTTTTGGCTGTTTCATGGACTATAGGTATGAAGAACAGACTCGATCTAAACTACGAAAAACTGTAAAATCTCACCGAGCAACCTGGAAATCTGATACCACTTGATAGAAGCGGGGTGTCCCGTCTTTCGATGAGATATGGATATCGCTTTTGTGGAAGTCGACTTTGACGATCCGACTACGAACGTGCGAGGACGTCGTGCCTTAGCAATCGCTAAACCAACTCCGAGAGGTTATTGACCACGCCGGAGCATGATCAACCTGACCACGAGGGTTTGTTTCCTGCAAGCAAATGAAGAACAAGCAAGAAACTGAGATTGCAATCTGGATATTGCGAATATAAGATGAAAGCTTTATTGATCAAGGTGGGGTTCTGTGACGCCTTTGTCTGGTCGCTGAACACAAACGAAGTACGCGAAGTTGCAGCTATGGCGAACTTTTAATCTAAACAAAACCCAAAGTCTAAACGGTGCCCTAAGGGCTGTATATATGGAGGAAGAGAGGGGGAATTTCGTGGCCCTTGGTGGAGGGGTCCGAAATCAACCCTATCTCTTGTTTCCCCACACATACGGACTCTAAAAATAGCCTATACTAGTGTATTTCGAAATTACATGGGCCTGGCCCAATAAAAAGGTGACGCAGCACCTATAATAGCCTCTGGACGAAACTTATGAAGTTGCATCTTGTATATTTCGTCCAAGGCTTCATGCACTCGTTATGGTGGCTTCAAAGACCTGAAATCATCAGTCGTAACTCCGTTCTTGTTCCCCTTGCGCATTCCATCATCTCCATGCTTTCTCTTGCTCCAATGTTCATCCTTCTCCAAGCTAGGCCCTTCATTTGTAAGCAAAACAAATGTATCCAATTTAGGCAGCATCATATTCTCATGAACATTAGAATCATTACCAAGAAACGAAAGTACCTGGTAATTTAGTTGGCGTGCGCGAGCTCTAGTAATTGGTCTAGTATGTATAGCAGCAGGGGCTGTGGGTGTAACAATGGTATTGATGTCCTCATCATCAACGCTAACCCTAAAACGTACGGGAGGAGGGAGTATATATAGTCAAAGGGGCGAAGGGATACATGGGTCACGGCCCAAAGGAGCTGCGTGCAGGAAGGGGGCACCGGATGTCCGGGCGTCGGGGCGGATGTCCGGTGGCTCGTGAGGTGCCGGATGTCCGGGCTGGAGGTGCCGGACGTCCGGTTGTTCCGGAGGGGCCGGATGTCCAGTGCGTAGGCCGGATGTCCGGGCTGTCGGGGCCATCTTCAGTGCATTCGGGACGCCTTGTCCGGATATCCGGGCGGGAGGCCGGATTTCCGGTGGGAGGCCGGATGTCCGGGCTGGACGCCGGATGTCCGGTCGCTGTAGCCTTCTTCTGCAGGGGCTGGCCGTGTAGATCTCTAGGGGCCGGATGTCCGGGTTCCTGGCCGGATGTCCGGTGCCTGGAGGCTGCTTTTGCCTTCTTCCATTGGTTCCTTTCTTCCTTGAACTTGGGATCTTGTTCATCTTAATGTGCATCCTCGGGAGGGTCCTCTTGGTACCTAATCATGCACAACATTCCGGATTGAGGTAGTATCCATGTCTCGAGAGGATCATATGATATATCATTAAGGAGAGAAGTCACCTCGGTCTCGAGAGCTCGAGGTCGTGCTCTAGTCATGGGTCCTCTTGGTGCTTGGTGAGACGATGGAAGGTCCATGGGGATGACTGAAGGATGCTCCGCATCATCTCCCCCCCCCCTTGTGAAAGATCCGACCTCAGATCGAAATCCTCATCACCATGGTACACGGAGAGATCGGAGATGTTGAAGATGTCGCTCATGTTGTACTTGTCGCGTGTGAGATCGATCTTGTAAGCATTGTTGTTGTAGTGTCGGGGTTGGGTACGACATATGCCAAAGGATGGCTTATCATGGTGGGAGCGAGTAGAACGTCGCCGGTGCCTCGAAGCGGGATGAGGTGAAGACATACACGCCGGCGGAACTTACCCAGCTTCAGGGCTCTCCTAGGAGATAACACCCCTACTGCTGCTCTGCGGGGTCTCCGCATGATCACTAAGGCAAAGTGACTACAATGGTGCTCCTGGAGCTGTTTCGGGAGGCAGGAGAGGGCAAGGCTAACTCTCTCCTCCCTGTGCTATCTGGTCTATCTCTATCTAGGTCCGAACCCTTTGCATGGGTGCCCCGGGGGGTTTATATAGGCCTACCCCCCGGGGGTACAATAGTAATCCGGATGAGCGCGGGTCCCAGCCGTTTGTCTTTCAGGCCGCCGTCTTCCCCGCCGGCTTCTGGGGCCCACCGACTGGCGGGTCCTGCAGACAGGCTTGATACTGTAGCGGCACTCTTGATGACACAGGCTTGGTCATTGGGTCGTGGCAACAGTGCCGACGTCTATCGGGCGATCACTGTCGCCATTCCCCATCCTATCTGGTTAATGGCTCATGGGGCCCTGGGGAGGAGTCGGCCAACTCCTGGGGGCCGACTCCCATAGGTCCGTCTTCGGGGCGCCCAGGCCGCCTTCGGCCCACCCACTGACAGGCGGCCCCGCCGTCTTCGGGCCGTACATGCCGGCGTCGTGGGCACAGTACGAGGCGCACTGTAGCTGAGGTCAGGGCAGGCATGGCAACAGTGTTGCCCCTCGCCGGAGATCTTCCAGCGATATGGCTCACTGTAGCCATGCCGGCCCTTCGTAAGCAGGGGGATGTCCACGCCGTGACCGTACCCCACGTCGTACTTCGGGACGAGGGAGGAGTCATGGGCCGACTCTCCATAGTCGGCCTCTCTGGAGGTCGCCAGCTCAGAGTCGGCTTGTCTCGGAGTCGTCATCTGGGACTCGGCTTGTCTTGGAGTCGCTCCTGGGACTCGGCTCGAGGGGCGCGGCCTGCCCCGACGTCTTGAAAGGTCCTGGGACTCGGGTCAGCCTACCCGTGGCCCAATACTCCGACAGTAGTCCCCGAAGCTGGTGGAGCCCTGCGGACGCTGCATTGTGGGGCTTCAACAGTTTCATCCTTCCCGGAGCGGACTTTGGAACTCGGCTGCCGTCTTCCCTTGGGCCGACTGTCGAGAGTCGGATGTTTTAGCGAAGAGCCGCGCTCAAAAGTCGCGGCGGGAAACCAGGCGGCGTGCCTGGTACGCTTCCCCGCAGCCATCGGGGCGGTCCTATCGCGTGGCGCCACGTGGAAAGGACACTCTGCCTGCCCACGCGCGCGACGGGACGTGCCGTCAGGTGGGGCCCGCCACTACCGTGCCTCGGCATACGAATGGATCCGCTGCGGCCGTGGACGGTTAGTTTTCCCACGTCGTTACTGTGTGCAGTAACTTCGTGGGGTAGATCGTGGGGCGGCGTGGGGGCATCGTGCGCAGTTAATCCCACGCCCGCCCCCTCGGCTTCTCAGCCCATAAGGCTATAAGTAGGCGGGAGGGAGCGGAGCGGCACAGTACGCGCGCCCTTCTTCCCCGCTCCCCCACTTCGTCTTGCCTTCTCTCATTCCTGCCTCCGTCGTTGAGCAAGAGCATTTCACACCGCGGCGATGAGCTCCTCCTCCGCCGCGGCTCCCGCCGTGCGCTCCGGCGTATGGGACAACTCGGAGGTAGAAGAGGAACACATCGAGTTCCTCCGCCGGACACGATGTCTCCCCAGCGCGGACCTCGTGCGCGCCCGCGCCGCACCGGAGGGAGAGATCCGGCCGGCGCCGGAGGAGGGCGAGCGGGTCATCTTCCGCTCGCACCTCATGCGCGGCCTGGGGCTACCGGCGAGCGGTTTCTTCCGCTCGTTCTTGGAGTTCCACAGCCTTCAACCGCACCACCTCACTCCGAATACGGTGGTGTTGCTCTCCGCCTTCGCCACTCTGTGCGAAGGTTTCCTCGACGTTCTCCCCACCATCGAGCTGTGAGGAGAATTCTTCTCTTCTAAGCTCGGCATGCACATCGCCAGCGTGCCGGCTCAGTGCGGCGCCTTCATCGCAATGCGGCGCTCGACGGCCGACAACCCCTTTCCTCCCATCACGCTGATCAAGTCGGTGAAGATGTGGCAGCGCTCATATCTCTACGTGAAGAACCTCGCCTCCGACGGCGACAGGGTCAACCTGCCGCCTTACAGCGCCGTCCCCCTAACTGGGAGGCTTCCCAGCTGGTCTCACCGAGTCAAGACGCTGACTCCCGCCGGAGCCGCCGCCGTAGCGCGACTCTGGGTCTTGACGCAGTCGGAGGGTCTCGTCGGGGCCGACTTGCTGGCCGCCTTCGTGGCGCGCCGAGTTCTCCCGCTCCAAGGTCGGCCTCACCTGATCTGTCAGATGAGCGGCCTCCGAGACCCGAGTCGGATGTGCACCAAGGAGATGCCCCACGCGGAAGTGGCAAACATGGTGAATTATATCGCGAACTGCGAGTTCGGGGAGGACTGGCAGTTCGGCAAGGAGCCGTACTCGCGCGACAACCCCCCACCAGTGGTAAGTCGCGTCCCTCTATTGTTTTGTCTTCTTTGCGGCCGACACCGGCTTCTGACTCTTGTCGGATTCTTCTGAGCTAGAATCCCCTTATGCAGCCTGCAGCCAGCGCCACGAGACAGCCCCGCGAGTATGTCCCCGATCGTGCGGACAGCGACGTCGACGACCCTGACTTGGGGGCGGCGGTGATGGAAGCCGACGCCGAAGGCGGGGGAGGAGGAGCAGAAGGCGACGTCAGGCCCTCGGCCACCTTCGCCGACTGGCCTGACGACGACGCCGAAGGCGAAGTCGCTCCGCGCCACCAGCTGAGGATCGGCCCGTCGGGCGCCGGCTCCTCCGTCGGCCTGGCCGGCCAAGGCGGCGCGAAGAAGCGTCACGCCGGGCTGAGTGCGCCCGGCGGCAAATTGAAGAAGTTCAAGGGGGCGGCCGCCGCGACCAGATGGGAGGAGGCGGCCGCGAAGGCCAACCGCTTCCGAAGGGAAGTGAGAAGGCCGCCGCTAGTCTCTGCGTGAGTCTTTATGCTTTTTTTTATTTTCCTTCGTTGAATCTTGTCCGAGTCTTCTTTATACTCCCTCCATTCTTCTTCAGGGCCCCTCTTTCCCTTGAGAGAGTCGCCATCCCCTCCGTCATGGGGTCGGCAGAGATGTCCGCCAATACTCGGCGGGCCGACCCCGCCGCCGACCTCCGGGAGGCGACGGAGCGAAATGCGCGGGAGAGGCGCGAGGAGGAGGAGGCCGAACGCCTGGAGAAGGCGGAGGCCGACAAGGCGGCCGCCTCCGCCCAGAAGAAGCAGGAGGAAGCCGAAGCCGCCCTTGCGGCGAGATGGCGTGCCCAGGAGGCCGCGCGTTGCCGATCGGCGATGCTCGTCCCCCCACTGTCGTCTGCACCGCTGCCTCCGGAGTTCACGGGGCAGACCGAGGAGGCCGGCACCGAGAACCCCGTCGTGGAGAAGGAGAGCGGCGAGGCCTCCATGTCGGACACTCTTGTGCCGCCACCGCTGCCTCCACCACCATCTGGGAGACCGCATGGCAAACAGCCGGTGGGTCCGTCGGAGTCGCCGGTCACGGACGAGGCCGAGGCGCGGCTGCTTCTCCAAGTCGCCTCACCGGTGCGCCGCCGTCTTGAGAGGGCGACCTCGGTGCCGCGGCCTCGGGAGACCGGCGCCGCCAGCTCGGCAACCTTAGACGCCGAGGCCACAAGCGCCGCGCCCACCGGGTGGGTGCGCGGAGGCGGCACCGGTCCGCTGAATCAAGCACTTCTGGACGTTCAGGAGAAGCTGCGCGCTGAAGGCGACGCCCTTCAAACTTGCACCAGGGCGCTTCTGGCAGCGCGGACGGCCGTCCGAGTACGTTTCCTTCTTTCTTTTTGATTCTTGTTTTTCTCCGTGGGGGCGCGCCAGCGCACCCACTGGGTGTAGTCCCCGAGTTCCGGGCCGGCTGCTGAGCAGGCGGTTCGGAACTCCCTCTGGCGAGTTCCAAATACTAACTTTATCTTCAATGACTTATTGCAGGCTTATCACAACCTCCGCGCCACTGCCTTCAACCGCAATGTTGAGGAGTTGAGCAAGCGGGCTGCCGACTTGTTGGAAAGCCGGAGTAAGTTCTTCTTCTTCGCAGGGGCGTGCTGGCGCACCCGCGGGCTGTAGTCCCCGAGATTCGGGCCGACTGCTGAGCAGTCGGGCCGGATCTTCCCGGCGATCTTCTTTGCTAACGACTTATTTGTCTCTTCTTTCGCTCCTCAGAAGCCAACACCGTTCTTCAGGAGCAGCTGGGAGAGGCCAATACCGCCCGTCGTGCCAAGGAGGAGGAGTGTGGCAAGCTCTCCACGGAGCGCGACCTGCTGGCGGCACAGCTGGGCAAGCAGAAGGAGCTGCTCAAGAAGGCGCAGGACGAGGCCGAGAAGAAGGAGGCTGCTCTCCTGGCCGAGTTCGAGAGCGAGCGCTCCTCCTGGACTGACAGGGAGGCGATGCTGACTTCCGGCTTCCATGAGATCGAGGATATCGTTGATGGTACATTCCTTTCGTTTCTTCAGGCTTCCGACTATGTGTCAGGCCGACTTCTGATTTTTCGTCTTGCTTCTTTTTTGTCTTGGCAGACTTCTTCCCTAGTCACTCGTAGGCAGTCCCTCTGGCCATCGAGGTTGCTCGTGAGGCGCGAAAGGCAAACGGTGAGGAGATCGCCGCTAATGCCCCCCGAACCGTCGATGAACAGCTCCTGAGCATTGAAGCCCGTCTTTGTCCGGCCCACCGGCAGATGTGCCGGCGCCCAGGCGGTTGCCGCTTTATGGCCGGACATGCCGGCTCTGCGCACCTCCAATCGGACCGCCGACTGGCTTGAAGTCGCTGCCGACCGTCTTGAGGCCTGAAGGGCTCCTCGGCCCGGGCCGGAGCGCGCCGGGCCTTGGAGTTCGTCAAGGCGTGGTATCCAGGGCTGGACCTGGACCGTCTGGCCGCTTCCGGTCAGAAGCCCAGGCCGAGCTGGAGGCGGTGGAGGGCGCCCTTATCGAGCGTGCGGCGGCCATCGCCAAGTACATGGACACCAGTGTCTTCGTGCCGAGCGGGCTGAAGGCGGCGAGGAAGTGCCGCCAGAGTGGTTCGGGATGAACCCGGAGTATGGCAGGACTCAGCGGAGGTGATCGACTCCAACACCGAGGAGGAGGACGAGGCGGAGGCCGAAGGCGAGGCGGAGGTGCCAGAAGACGGAGCAGGCGGCCAGCCTCAGCTCGACCGCGCCTCCAGCAACGAGCCGCGTCGAGAGAAGGCGACTGCCGCTGGAGGCAATCAAACCGAGACCGCCCAGCCGACTGCCCCGGCGCCTGACACCACCATCTCCTCCGATCCTCTGATCCCAGATGCCACCTCCTAGGCTGCTTTTTCCGCCTCTGCATGTCTGCCTTAAGTAATCTTTTGAGAACTTTGTTAGATTCGAACAATTCCACCCGCGGGCTGTATCTTGAATTTCTATTCGAAGATTCGGCCAAGGGCCTATGTAAATATTTATCCGATTTTCGTCTTTCCTTGCTTAATGCTCTTTAGGCTTTTCCCTTTGCCGCCTTCCTTTAGTCGCTGCCTTGCCAGTCGGACAGCCGCTCTGCGGACTGTCGCTGGGTCAAGTGCTTGACTACTTCGGGAAGGCAAGTACTTGGCCGTTTAGAGTTTCTTTAGCAAGTCGGATAGAAAGCGTCAGGCCGACTACCCAAGAGTCGGCCGTCTTTGATAGAGGCTAAAAAAACGGTGAGCCGGCTGCTCATGAGGCGGCTTTCTGCTTCAGAAATGCTGGAGGCTGTCTCGCGCTATGTTCGTGCTTTAGGTCCTTAGCCATTTTTCCTGTGGGCGCCCGTTCTTCCTCACTCCTGCCTGCCTCACAGTCGCTCTGCGAGCTGCGGCTCTGCCAGGAGGCGGATTGGGCACCACGCACTACTTGTCTGACTGCGGGAAGCTCCTCATAGCGCAAGGCGGCGAGTCCCCGGGCCGCCTAGTCTGGCCCGGTGCCAAGCGGCTTGTAATAAAAGTAATGTACTCGAAGGCATAATTCTTATCATACAGATAACAAAAAGGGCAGTCCCTGAGCTCGTCTCGGGGGGCCCAAAGTCTTAGTACTTTAATACAAAAGGGTAGTGCGATACATACTGCATCAACTGTAAAATCTTCGAAGAAGATTTGCATTCCACGGGCGCTCTGTCTCTTTGCCGGAGTCGTCCCTCTTGCGCGCTCGGGGCTTCTGAGCGTCGATCAGATAGTAGGCGTCGTTCCCTAGCACCTTGCTGATGATAAAGGGGCCTTCCCAAGGTGCCGACAGCTTGTGCTAGCCGGCTGTTCGCTGGATCAGCCGGAGCACAAGGTCGCCTTCTTGGAAAGATCTCGGCCTGACCTTCCTGGTGTAGTATCGACACAGACTCTGCTGGTAGATGTTGGACCGGCTGAGTGCCAATAGCCGGCCCTCTTCCAGCAGATCGACGCTGTCTTGACGTGCTTCTTCTGCTTCTTCCTCGGTGTACATGGTGACTCGCGGGGAGTCGAACTCTATGTTCGTTGGGATGACGGCTTCGGCGCCATAGACGAGAAAGAAGGGTGTGAAGCCGGTTGACTTGTTTGGAATCGTGCGCAGACTCCAGAGGACGGCTGGCAGCTCCTCAAGCCAACAGCCGGCAGATCGCTCCAGTGGTATGACGAGTCGAGGCTTGATGCCGGATAAGATGAGGCCGTTTGCTCGCTCCACCTGGTCGTTTGACTGCGGATGGGCAACGGACGCTTAGTCCAGTCGGATGCCCTGCGTCGCACAGAAACGGGCCAAGGCGCCTTTGGCGAAATTCGTGCCATTGTCGGCGATGATGCTGTGTGGGATGCCGTACCGAGTTGTGATGTCAGCGATGAAGGTCACTGCAGTCGGACCATTCAACTTCTTGATGGGTTTCACCTCCACCCACTTGGTGAACTTGTCCACTGCGACAAGTAGGTGAGTCAAGCCACCTCGTGCCATCTTGAATGGTCCCACCATGTCTAGGCCCTAGACTGCAAAGGGCCAGGAGATGGGGATAGTCTTGAGTGCGGAAGCTGCTGAAGTGGCTTGGAACGGAAAATCTGGCACCCCTTGCACTTTTGGACTAACTCTTTGGCCTCTTCCAGGGCGGTTGGCCAGAAGAAACCGTGCTGGAAGGCTTTGGCGATGAGTGCCCTGGAGGCCGCGTGGTGACCGCACTCGCCTTCATGGATGTCTCTGAGGATTGCTTGACCTTGTTCTGCCTCGACGCAGCATTGGAAGACGCCGGTAACGCTGCGCTTGACCAGCTCTCTGTTGACTATGGTGTAGGCTGCTGCTCGGCGTTGCACTTGCCGAGCCAAGATTTCATCCGTTGGCAGTTCTCTGTTTACTAGGAACCTGAGGATGGGTTGGGCCCATGAAGGTGCTGCTATTTCTTCAACTGCCACTAGTGCGACTTGGACAAGGGTGGCCGGGCTGGGAGGCGGTGGGTTGGAGTCCGCAGCCGCTTGCTGATTCGACAAAGTCCCGGGGCCGACTAGAGCAGTCCCCGGGCCGAGCTCTGGAGTCTTCAATCTTGCCACTGCAGTCCCCGGGCCGGGTTCTGAAGTCCCCGGGCCGGCTTTGACTGTGTGTTTCTTGGAGTCGGATCCGTCTTCCTCAGGCGGAGCCGGCACAAAGATTGAATCTGATACTGGTGATGGCTTGATAGAAGGCTTGAGGAGGCGCCAGAGGGCGACACCAGATGGTATTGCCTGGCGGGTGGAGCCGATTCGTGCCAAGGCGTCTGCTTGGTCGTTGTCATTCCTTGGCACGTGGAGGAACTCGCATCCCTCGAAGTATCCGCTGAGTTGCTGGACGAGAAAACGATAGCTCGCCATATTTGCGTCCTTGGCGTCCCAATCGCCAGATGATTGTTGGACCACCAAGTCAGAGTCGCCATAACACAGGATCCGGCGAATGCCGAGTTCTTTGGCAAGCCGGAGCCCGTGGATGAGCGCCTCGTACTCGGCCACGTTGTTGGAGGCGGCGAAGTGGATTTGCAGTGCATATCTGAGCTTGTCGCCCTTGGGGGAAGTGAGGACGACGCCGGCTCCCAAGTCGGTGCGCATCTTGGAGCCGTAGAAGTGCATCCGCCAATGGGTGGAGTCGGGCGCTGGCGGTAGATACTGGGTCTCGACCCAGTCGACGAGGAAGTCGGCCAGTGCTTGTGACTTGATAGCGGTGTGGGGCTCGTAGTAGATGGTGTAGGGGGGCAGGTCGATGGACCATTTGGCCACTCGGCCAGAAGCATCTCGGCTTCCGATGATCTCGGCCAGTGGGGCTTTGCAGACCACAGTGATTGGATGCTCCTGGAAGTAGGGCTTCAACTTCTTGGCGGCGAAATGCACGCCGTAGCACATCTTCTAGTAATGGGGGTAGTCCTGCTTGGAGGCCGACAGCACCTCGCTCAAGTAATATACCGGTCTCTGGATAGGTAGCGCCTTGCCTTCCTCCTTGCGCTCGACTACAATGACTGTGCTGACTACTCGGCTGGTGGCGGCAATGTAGAGGAGCATGGGCTCTTTGGGAGTCGGAGCCGCCAGCACAGGGGGAGTAGTCAACATCTTCTTTAGCTGGAGAAAAGCCTCGTCCGCCTTGGGAGTCCACTCAAAGAAGGTCGTCTTCTTCATGAGCTGATACAAGGGGAGAGCCTTCTCGCCCAGCCGACTGATGAATCGGCTGATGGATGCCAAACAGTCAGTGAACTTTTGCACGTCTAACAGTCGTCTAGGTGCTTCCATCCTCTCGATGGCCTTGATCTTCACAGGATTGCACTCTATGCCGCGTTCGGAGACCAGGAAACCGAGGAGCTGGCCGGCTGGTACTCCAAAAACGCACTTCTCTGGGTTGAGCTTGATCTGGAATCGGCGCAGATTCTCAAATGTTTCCTTGAGGTCCTCCAGCAAGGTTCCACGCTTCTCGGTCTTCACCACTACGTCATCCACATAGACGTGGGCATTTCTGCCGAGTTGCTTCAGGAGGCACTTCTGCATGCAACGCTGAAAGGTGGCGCCGACGTTTCTCAAGCTGAACGTCATGGTCAGGTAGCAGAAGGCTCCAAACGGCATGATGAAGGCGGTCTTTAGTCTGTCGGCCGGGTTCAGCTTGATCTGGTGATATTCTGAATATGCGTCTAGGAAACTCAACAGCTCGCATCCGGTTGTGGAGTCTATCACCTGATCGATTCTCGGCAGAGCAAATGGGTCTTTGGGGCAAGCTTTGTTGAGGCTCGTGTAATCAATACACGTCCGCCACTGCTTGTTCTTCTTCAGCACCAGTACTGGGTTTGCGAGCCACTCTGGAAAAAACACTTCCATGATGAAGCCGGCTGCCAGGAGCCGGGCTATTTCTTCTCCAACAACTCTTCTTTTTTCTTCTGACAGGTGGCACAAGGGCTGCCTGACGGGCTTCATATCAGACCGGACGTGTAATTTGTGCTCGGCGAATTCCGTCGGGACACCAGGCATGTCCTTGGGGGACCATGCTAAGAGGTCGCGATTCTCACGGAGGAAATCGACGAGCTCGCCTTCCTATTTGCTGTCAAGGCCTGTGCCCATGACAGCGTATCTCTCCGGGTGCTCCGGGTCCAGCGGTATCTTCTTTGTTTCTTTGGCCGGCTTGAATGATCCTTCTACTTCCGACTCCTTGGGGTCGGGCGATAACTCGGGCTGCTTGCCGGCCATCGCCACGACCCGATCAAGAAGCCGTTTCTCAGCCGCGATCACCAAGGATTCGGCCAGCCGACTACTTTCGGCCGCGCAAGCGGACGACTTCCTGTAGTCGCCGGGCACGGTTAGGATTCCCTTGGAACTCGGCATCTTCATCTTGAGGTAGGCGTAGTGGGGGACCGCCATGAACTTGGCCAAGGCAGGTCGGCCAAGCAATGCATGATATGGGCTTTCGAGGTCCACCACCACAAACCAAATTGGCTCTTGGCGGAAATGATCCTTGTCTCAGAAGAGGACATCTATTAGGATCTTGCCAATTGGGGAGCAGGAAAGGCCAGGGACGATTCCGTGGAACACAGTCCGGCTGCTCTGAAGCTGTCTTCGCTTGATTCCTAATTTCTCCATTGTATCCTTGTACAGGATGTTGATACTGCTGCCTCCGTCTATCAGTACTCGCGAGAAGCGAGCGGCCCACCTATCAGTGGCGAGTGTGGCGCTTAAGACCAAGGCATAGGAGCCTGGACTCGGCATCACCTCTGGGTGATCAGCTCTGCTCCAACTGATAGGCTTTTTGGACCAATGCATGAACTCTGGGGGACTTGATGCAACTGCATTCACTTCTTGCTGCTGCTGGCGCCTGCTGCATCGGTCATCTGCCACACTGGTGAACACCACATAGGCTCCGTGCTCATTCGGGAACTCGTCTTGTATTGCGCCGACTGGCCTGACGGCCGGCTACTGGGGCGGCTGTGGAGGAGGCGGCCCAGCAGGAGGGGGAGGGAGCAGGCCGTCCCCCTTGGCGATTCTGGTCAGCCAGTGGCATTTCCTGGTGGTGTGGTTTGACGGCTTCGCGTCGCTGTGGAACTTGCAGGGACCGTCTAGAGTCTGTTCATAGGAGAAGGCCGGCAGCCAGTTGGACTTGCCGCCCTTCTGTCGCTTTGCCGGAGGCGGTCCCTCCAACGACTGGTCTTCTGCTGCTGCCACTTGCCGACTGTTGGAAGTCGGCTGCGGGGCTTTGCGCTTTTGGTCATTCTGCTGTTGCCGCCGACTGGTGTCTCCAGCCGAAGTTCTTGGAGCCTGAGGGGCGACTTTGCCAGTCGTGCTGACCCGAATCTCCGCCTTCATGGAGGAGTCGGCCGTGGCGTACTTGTCCGCTGTGATCAGCATCTCATCGAGGGTCTCCGGCTCGTCGCAGAGGAGCTTGTGCTTGAGGAGGGTGCCTTCTCTGCACCTGGCAGTAAAATACTCGATGGCCTGCACCTCGTGCACACCCTCGCAGGAGTTCCGGAGTTCACCCCAACGCGTGAGGTAGTCACGAGTAGACTCTTCAGGGCCTTGCACGCAGAAGGAGAGTTGGCGTGGCTTGGGAGGTCGCTTGTACGTGCTGGTGAAGTTGCGGACGAAAGCCTCGGTGAAGTCAACCCAGCTGTTGATGCTGCGAGGCTTCAGACTGTTCAACCACGTCCGGGCCGAGCCCTGGAGCATGAGCGGGACGTATCTTACGGCAACACGCTTGTTGCCGTTCGCTATGTTGACGGAGGTGGAGTAGTCGATCAGCCAATCTTCCGGCTTCACGGTGCCGGTATATTTGGGCGTGTCTCGGGGGAGCATGAACCCTTTGGGGAAGGGCTCATCTCGGATGCGAGGTCCAAAGCAGGGGGGACCCAACTCATCTTCTTCTTCCAGCGCCAGGGATCGGTGGAGTCGGTCGATCCGGTGGCGGGCGTCGTTCTCTCCGACTCCCTCTCGGCGGCCAAGGCGGTCGCCGAGAGTCGGATGTTCCACGGGCGGCGGGGAGACTCGCCTTTCTCTGCGAGGAGGGGGAGGCAGGTAGTCGTCCCGCCGTTCCACCGCTTTGGGGCGGCCGTCTTGGTCGCGCTCGATGGTGATGCGAGTCCGACTGTGGCTGACAGCCGGCTCCTTGTCCTTCTTCCCACGGGCCCCGCCAGTCGGCGTCCGAGACGTCGCACCTTGGTCTCAGCGAGGCGGTGGGTTGTCGTTTTGGCGCTGCGGCGCCTCGGTACGGCAGCCGGCATCATTCTACACGGCGGCCGCGTCGAGGAGCTGCTGAACTCGCTCCGTCATTACGCGGCGCTCTTCGCCTTCGAAGTTGTCGAGCTCGTCTGCCGCCGCCTGGGCGGCACGGATATTCTCTGCGGGCGTGGCATACACAGGGCGATCGGCCCCGAAGAGGTTGGCGATTGCCGCGCCGCGCTGTCGGACCGCGCCTAGGCGGCTAGGCCCAGTCGGAGCCGGCGAGCCGCCTACGGCGCGATCCATCTCGCGTTGGTAAGCTTCTGACAAGCGCCTCATGCTTGCCAGCTTCTTCGCGCCTTCGACGAGCTGAAGGCAGAGCGCCTCCAGCGTCTCGGCGTCGGCGTCTTCCGGAATCGGCGCTGCAAGGCCTCGCAGGGCCGCGTCAAGCGGGTCGTGCGCTCCTTCGCCGGAGCGCTCGCCGTGCTCGAGGACAAGGACCTCAGTGACGGTGCTTCCGCCGCTCCCCGCGCAAGGGAGCGGCTCGTCATAGACCACCACGTTGGTGGGGAACGCGTCGAGGCAGCTGGCCGCACAGGCGATCTCAGCGCCGTGCAGCGCATCGGCACAGACGCCATCCGGCGTGCCGGGCTGGCTGTGCTCGCCGGGGAGGAACAGGGGTCCCGTCCAGAGCAGATCTCCGGACGACGGTGCACCTCGCCCCACGGTGGGCGCCAAATGTCGGGGGTTGGGTACGACATATGCCAAAGGATGGCTTATCATGGTTGGAGCGAGTAGAACGTCGCCGGTGCCTGGAAGCGGGATGAGGCGAAGACATGCACGCCGGCGGAACTTACCCAGCTTCAGGGCTCTCCTAGGAGATAACACCCCTACTGCTGCTCTGCGGGGTCTCCGCATGATCACTAAGGCAAAGTGACTACAATGGTGCTCCTGGAGCTGTTCCGGGAGGCAGGAGAGGGCAAGGCTAACTCTCTCCTCCCTGTGCTATCTGGTCTATCTCTATCTAGGTCCGAACCCTTTGCATGGGTGCCCCGGGGGGTTTATATAGGCCTACCCCCCGGGGGTACAATAGTAATCCGGCTGAGCGCAGGTCCCAGCCGTCTGTCTCTCAGGCCGTCGTCTTCCCCGCCGGCTTCTGGGGCCCACCGACTGGCGGGTCCCGCAGACAGGCTTGATACTGTAGCGGCACTCTTGATGATGCAGGCTTGGTCATTGGATCGTGGCAACAGTGCCGCCGTCTATCGGGCGATCACTGTCGGCATTCCCCATCCTATCTGGTTAATGGCTCGTGGGGCCCTGGGGAGGAGTCGGCCGACTCCTGGGGGCCGACTCCCACAGGTCCGTCTTCGGGGCGCCCAGGCCGCCTTCGGTCCACCCACTGACAGGCGGCCCCGCCGTCTTCGGGCCATACAGGCCGTCGTCGTGGGCACAGTACGAGGCGCGCTGTAGCTGAGGTCAGGGCAGGCATGGCAACAGTGCCGCCCCTCGCAGGAGATCTTCCAGCGATACGGCTCACTGTAGCCATGCCGGCCCTTCGTAAGCAGGGGGAACGGCCACGGCGTGACCGTACCCCACGTCGTACTTCGGGACGAGGGAGGAGTCATGGGCCGACTCTCCATAGTCGGCCTCTCTGGAGGTCGCCAGCTCGGAGTCGGCTTGTCTCGGAGTCGCCGTCTGGGACTCGGCTTGTCTTGGAGTCGCTCCTGGGACTCGGCTCGAGGGGCGCGGCCTGCCCCGACGTCTTGAAAGGTCCTGGGACTCGGGTCAGCCTACCCATGGCCCAATACTCCGACATGTAGCGTGCTAGCACCTTGAAAGGTCCGTCGGCTCGAGGGAGAAGCTTGGACTTGCGTTCGTTGGGGAAGCGGTCCTTGCAAAGGTGTAGCCACACGAGGTCTCCAATGTTGAATATCATGGGATGCTTGTTGAGGTTGAGCTTGGTCGCGAGTCGTTGTACTTGGCGCTCGATGGTGTGCCTTGTATCTTCATGCATCTTCTTGATGTAGCTTGCACGGGCACTTGCGTCGAGGTTGGTGCGCTCTTGTAGAGGAAGAGGTAGAATGTCCAATGGGGACAACGGGTTGAAGCCATAGATGACCTCGAAGGGGGACTTGCCGGTCGTCGAATGTCTTGCACGGTTGTAGGCATACTCGGCGATGGGTAGACATGCCTCCCACTCCTTGATGTTCTTCTTGATCAACACGCGAAGTAGAGTGGAGAGTGTACGGTTCGTCAGCTCCGTTTGGCCGTCGGTTTGAGGATGGTAGGCCGAAGAGAACAAGAGCTTGATCCCTAGCTTGGCGCATAGCGTCTTCCAAAAGTAACTCAAGAACTTGACGTCGCGGTCCGAGACAATCGTCTTTAGCACTCCATGAAGTCACAAGATTTCCCTACAAAAGAGACTGGCAATATGTGAAGCATCGTCTATCTTGTTGCAAGGAATGAAATGTGCCATCTTAGAAAATCGGTCCACAACAACAAAGACGGAATCCTTGCCATTTTGAGTTCTAGGCAAACCAAGTACAAAATCCATGCTAATGTCTTCCCAAGGTTGATAAGGAATAGGAAGGGGCATGTAAAGACCATGGGATTGAGCTTTAGACTTAGCTTTGCGACATGTAGAGCAACGGTTGGTGAAGCGTGAGACGTCACGAAACATCTTGGGCCGAAATTAGTTCTTGGAGAGCGTGGCGAAAGTCTTGTCGCGTCCAAAGTGTCCCATGAGTCCGCCTCCATGAGCCTCTTGCAAAAGTAGCAAACGAAGAGAAGACTCGGGAATGCAAAGTTTGTTAGCTCTCATAAGATAATCATCCTTTATGTAGTATTATTCCCAAGACGTGTGTGTCAAACACTTAGCATAAGGAGTAGCAAAAGAAGGATCATGCTCATACAAGTCTTTTATATGCTCAAAACCAATAACATTCAACTCAAGTTGAGTGACAAGTGTGCATATGCGTGAAAGTGCATCCGCAACAACATTTTCCTTACCCTTAATGTACTTGATCACATAAGGAAAAGATTCAATAAATTCACTCCATTTGGCATCACGCTTGTTCAAATTAGTTTGACCCTTTAAGTACTTAAGCGTTTCATGATCGGTATGGATGACAAATTCATGAGGTCTAAGGTAATGTTCCCAAACATGTAGCACACGCACTAAAGCATACAATTCTTTATCATAGATGGGATAGTTAAGTTGAGCACCGGAGAGTTTTTCACTAAAATATGCAATGGCTCATTTTTCTTGCATTAAAACTCCGCCGATTCCGGTACCACTTGCATCACAATGAACCTCAAAAGTTTTCTCAAAGTTGGGCAAAGCAAGAATCGGAGCATGAGTAAGCAAGGACTTGAGCTCATCAAAAGCGGTGGATTGCAAAGATCCCCAAACAAAAGGAGCATTCTTCTTACTCAAGGCATGCAAAGGAGTGGCAATTGTGCTACAGTTTTTCACAAAGCGGCGATAAAAGCCTGCAAGACCAAGAAAACTACGCACTTGTTGCAAATTGGTGGGTTGGGGCCAAGTTTTAATTGCTTCAATTTTAGTTTCATCAACATGGACACCCTTGGAAGAGACAACAAAACCCAAGAAACCCACTTTGTCAACACCAAAAGTGCATTTTTTTAAGTTCGCATAAAGGCTTTCCTTGCAAAGGGTTTGCAACACAGATTTAACATGATTAATATGCTCTTTCATGGTTTTGCTAAACACAAGAATATCATCAAAGTAAACCACAACAAAGACTCCAATGTAAGGTCGAAGCACATGATGCATAAGACGCACGAAAGTACCGGGTGCTTCCGACAAACCCATAGGCATCACTAACCACTCATATAAGACAAATTTGGTTTTGAAAGCACTTTTCCATTCATCACCTTCTTGAATGCGGATTTGATAATAGCCACTCTTAAGATCAATTTTTGAGAAAAAGTTGGCTCTGTAAGCTCATCAAGCATATCATCTAAGCGAGGAATGGGATGCCTATAGCGAACGGTAATAGCATTTATAGGTCTACAATCGGAACACAAGCGGAAACTTCCATCGGGTTTAGGCACAAGTATAACGGGAACGACACAAGGGCTTAGGCTTTCACGTACATGACCGTTGTCGATGAGTTGTTGTACTTGCCGTTGAATCACCTTGGTTTCTTCGAGATTGACACGGTATGGAGCTTTGTTTGGAAGTGGCGCTCCGAGGATGAGGTCGATGCGATGCTCAATGCCTCGTAGTGGGGGTAGACCCGGAGGTAGCTCATCAGGGAAAACATCTTGGAATTCCTGCAAAAGAGATTGAAACACTAAAGGTAGCTCGTGAGGGGTGTTAGTTGTTGGCTCTCCATCTTTGCGCACGAGGACAAAGTGCATCACACTCGATGGGTTCTCACACACTTCTCTCATCTCACTTTTGGTGGCAAATAGGATGAAATTTTTCTCTCGAGGCGAAGAGTCGCTCAAGTTTGGCTTGTGGCTCTCACTCACTTTTGGGTGGTTCACTTTCTCACTCTTCTCTCCATGATTGGTGGCTTGCTTGTCAGCTATCACTTGACTAGGAGACATAGGTCGTAGCACATATTCCTTCCCTTTCATTTTGTAGCTATAGTGATTGGTACGCCCATTGTGGATGACACCACGGTCGAATTGCCATGGTCGACCAAGAAGGAGGTGGAAAACGGTCATTGGGACCACATCACACTCCAAAGTGTCTTCATATGCACCAATTTTGAAGGAGACTTGGACCATATGCTCAACTCGTATAGTGCCAGAGTCACTTAGCCATTGGACCTTGTAGGGTCGCGGGTGCTTCCTCTTGACCAATTGAAGCTTGGAGCATAGTTCTTCACTTGCCAAATTGTGGCAACTACCTCCATCGATGGTGACCTTGACGGACCTTCCATTGATGCCGGCCTTTGTGTGGAAGATGTGGCATCGTTGGTCTTCTTCTTGTTGATGTTGAAGTGTCAAGACTTTGGAGACAACGAGAGCGGGGCTCGAATCCTCATCACAAAAGACTTGATCATCTTCATCTTCATTCACGCGCCGGTGCATGGCCACTTTCTCAAGAGCTTCCATCTCCTCTTCACTCATGGAGTCGTATGTACCATCGTCGTTGAGGATCATGGTGCGCTTGTTCATGCATTGATAGGACTTGTGGCCTCGGCCGCCGCAAGTGAAACACTTGAAGGAGCTTGTTTTGACGGTCTCATCGGTCGGAGTAGATGATGAAGCACGCGGCTTGAAGTTGCTTGTAGTAGGAGGAAGATGACTTGAACTTGCCGAAGTTTTCTTGTAACTTGACTTGTTGATAAAGGCAAAGGTGTCCCGTCTTTCGATGAGATGATGGATATCGCTTTGGTGGAAGTCGACTTTGACGATCCGACTACGAACGTGCGAGGACGTCGCGCCTTAGCAATCGCTAAACCAACTCCGAGAGGTTATTGACCACGCCGGAGCACGATCAACCTGACCACGAGGGTCTGTTTCCTGCGAGCAAACGAAGAACAAGCAAGAAACTGAGATTGCAATCTGGATATTGCGAATATAAGATGAAAGCTTTATTGATCTAGGTGGGGTTCTGTGACGCCTTTGTCTGGTCGTTGAACACAAATGAAGTACGCGAAGTTGCAGCTATGGCGAACTTTTAATCTAAACAAAACCCAAAGTCTAAACGATGCCCTAAGGGCTGTATATATGGAGGAAGAGGGGGGGAATTTCGTGGCCCTTGGTGGAGGGGTCCGAAATCAACCCTATCTCTTGTTTCCCCACACATACGGACTCTAAAAATAGCCTATACTTATGTATTTCGAAATTACATGGGCCTGGCCCAATAATAAGGTGACGCAGCACCTAAAATAGCCTCGGGACGAAATTTATGAAGTGGCATCTTGTATATTTCGTCCAAGGCTTCATGCACCCATTATGGTGGCTTCAAAGTCCTGAAATCATCACTTGTAACTCCATTCTTGTTCCCCTTGCGCATGCCATCATCTCCATGCTTGTTCTTGCTCCAATGTTCATCCTTCTCCAAGCTAGGCCCTTCATTTGTAAGCAAAACAAATGTATCCAATTTAGGCAGCATCATATTCTCATGAACATTAGAATCATTACCAAGAAACGAAAGTACCTGGTAATTTAGTTGGCGTGCACGAGCTCTAGTAATTGGTCCAGTATGTATAGCAGCAGGGGCTGTGGGTGTAACAATTGTATTGATGTCCTCATCAATATAGGAGCAAGGGGTGGCGGCCAAGGAGGTGGGAGGACGTCCCAAGGCAGCCTAAAACTAAATCTAGGTCGTACAAGGCCAATGGGCCCAAGTGGAGGTGATGTAACACCTTTGGACTTGTAGTTTGACTCGGATTCTGCTGCAGCATCAGATTGTTTCGTCCACAACTCAACGCTCCGGACGAATTTGAAGGTGATTCCAATTGGGTTGGAAAGTGCACGAAATATAGTTTCCAACAAAAAAAGAATCACCCAATTCGGAGTCCGTATGAAAAACTTGTGTGCGTTTTGAGTCAGGTGTGTCTGTGCAGTCCGAATCTGAATCCAGAACGTGAGAGACTTGGACTCTATCTTCTCTTGGGCCAAAAGTGACGTGAGAGAACTTTTTGGACAGCAAATAAACATCTCTTTCTTCCTTATCTTCATATGTGGATTGTACAAATGTCCCATACACCTGCAATTAGACAAAACACAAAAGTGTGTGAAGTATTTTTGTTCTGGATAACATAAATAGATTATTGAATAGTTTGCACTACAAATCACCTGACAAATATGCATATATGCAATATTTTTGGTCATATCCAAGGTAGTCATGTCCTCATCATCTTTCTTTGTAAGCTCATTGAGAGGTGCAGCAATGGTGCTGAAATCTCTCACAAAACGCCTATAGAATCCAGCGAGGCCAAGAAAACTCCTCACGTGTGTGACCGTTTTGGGCTGCGGCCAACTCTCAATAGCTTCAATCTTGGCTTTATCAACTTCAATTCCCTGTGGAGTAACAACATAGCCAAGAAAAGATACTCGGTCGGTGCAAAAGGTGCACTTCCCAAGGTTACCAAACAAACGTGCATCACGTAGAGCAATAAAAACAGCACGTAAATGTTCCAAATGTTCTTCCAAAGATCTGCTATAAATCAATATGTCATCAAAGTAAACTACCACAAATCGTCCAATGAAAGCACGTAAAACTTCGTTCATTAATCTCATGAAAGTACTAGGTGCATTAGTTAACCCAAAAGGCATGACTAACCACTCATATAATCCAAACTTAGTTTTAAATGCTGTTTTCCATTCATCTCCAATTTCATACGAATTTGATGGTAGCCACTACGCAAATCAACTTTGGAGAATATTGTAGAGCCACTCAATTCATCAAGCATATCATCTAGCCTAGGAATAGGATGACGATAACGAATAGTAATATTATTAATGCCTCTACAATCAACACACATACGTGATGTACCATCCTTTTTCGGCACTAGAATAATAGGAACAGCACAAGGACTAAGGGATTCGCGTATATAACCTTTGTCGAGAAGCTCTTGTACTTGACGCATAATCTCCTTCGTCTCCTCTGGATTGGTACGGTATGGTGCACGGTTTGGCAGTGAAGCACCGGGAATTAAGTCAATCTGATGCTCAATCCCTCGAATAGGCGGTAATCCCGGTGGCACGTCTTGTGGAAAAGCGTCAGCGAACTCCTGCAAAATGTTAGTGACAGTAGGAGGCAAAGAGGAAGGCACGTCCTCGAATGAAAATAATGCCTCTTTGCACACAAAAACATAGCAAACAGATTTGCTGAAATCTAGCTCATCAATATCAGATTTGGTGGCAAATAAACATGCACTTTTCAATTTAATTTCAGAAGCAACACTAGATGGTTTATTATTAGGCTTCATTTGTTGCTCAAATTCTTTTGCCACAATCTGATTTTCACTCTTATTCTTCTCCTGTTGTGCTTTATTAGCTCTATTAATATCATCTTTCAAAATGGAATCAGGAGTCATAGGAAGCAAAGTAATATTTTTATCCTTATGAACAAGAGTATAGTGATTGTTTCTACCATGGTGTACAGAATTTTTATCAAATTGCCATGGTCTACCAAGTAATAAGGAACATGCTTGCATAGGTACCACATCACAATCAACATAATCAGCATATGTAGAGATACTAAAATGCAAACGAACAGTACGTGTTACCTTAACCTTGCCGCTGTTGTTGAACCATTGGATGTAGTAAGGATGTGGATGTGGTCTTGTGGTGAGAGAAAGCTTCTCCACCATCTCCATGCTAGCCAAGTTGTTGCAGCTCCCTGCGTCTATGATGACGCGCACAGAACGTTCATTCACAACTCCCTTGGTATGGAACAAATTGTGCCTCTGATTTTGCTCAGCTTGTGTGACCTGCACACTCAAAACACGTTGAGCAACTAAACATTCATACCTGTCAGCGTCTTCAGGAGCCATGTATTGCGTCTCATGATCAGAATCATCTCCACCATGTTCTTCACGTGTAATAAGAGCCAAAGTCTCCTCATCATAGTCACTAGCAGACTCATATCCACCATCCGCGGTAGCAATCATCACACGCGGAGATTTGCATTCTCTCGCATAATGACCTCCTCCCTTACAACGACGACAAATAATATCACTTGTGTGCCCTGTTGATGCCATGGAAGAAGAAGAACGCTGTGCAGGCCCCGCAGGTGCGCTCTTGGCAGATAATGGTGGTTGTGCCTGTTTTCTTGTATCGCGGCTGGAGGTGGCACCGGATGGAGGTGCTGGTGCAGTTGAAGTAGAAGATGCACGTGGTGTCCATGATGAAGGTCGGCCTGCAGAAAAGTTAGTTCGCCCCAATGCTTGTCGATCCTGCACTTCACGTTCAGCTTTACAAGCAAGATGGAATAAACGAGTGATATTAGTATACTCCTTATAGTCTAGAATGGTCTGAATCTCTCTATTTAATCCACCCAGAAAACGTGCAAGCATAGCTTCATTCTCCTCAACAATACCACATCTAATCATTCCAGTTTGTAATTCCTGATAATATTCTTCTACAGAATTTTTCCCTTGTCTTAAACGCTGCAATTTTTGAAGCAATTCACGTTGATAATATGGTGGAACCCAACGCGTACGCATAGCAGTTTTCAAAGCAGCCCAAGTAGTTGGAATAGGATATAATCTACAATGTTCAGACCACCATACACATGCAAAACTAGTGAAAGCACAAACGGCAGCAGCAACTCGTCTCTCCTCAGGATATTGTAAACATGTAAATCGTTGTTCAGTTTCTGATAGAGGCAAAGGTGTCCCGTCTTTCGATGAGATGGTGGATTTCGCTTTGGTGGAAGTCGACTTTGACGATCCGACTACGAACGTGCGAGGACGTCGCGCCTTAGCAATCGCTAAACCAACTCCGAGAGGTTATTGACCACGCCGGAGCACGATCAACCTGACCACGAGGGTCTGTTTCCTGCGAGCAAACGAAGAACAAGCAAGAAACTAAGATTGCAATCTGGATATTGCGAATATAAGATGAAAGCTTTATTGATCAAGGTGGGGTTCTGTGACGCCTTTGTCTGGTCGTTGAACACAAACGAAGTACGCGAAGTTGCAGCTATGGCGAACTTTTAATCTAAACAAAACCCAAAGTCTAAACGATGCCCTAAGGGCTGTATATATGGAGGAAGAGGGGGGAATTTCGTGGCCCTTGGTGGAGGAGTCCGAAATCAACCCTATCTCTTGTTTCCCCACACATACGGATTCTAAAAATAGCCTATACTTATGTATTTCGAAATTACATGGGCCTGGCCCAATAATAAGGTGACGCAGCACCTAAAATAGCCTCGGGACGAAATTTATGAAGTGGCATCTTGTATATTTCGTCCAAGGCTTCATGCACCCATTATGGTGGCTTCAAAGTCCTGAAATCATCACTTGTAACTCCATTCTTGTTCCCCTTGCGCATGCCATCATCTCCATGCTTGTTCTTGCTCCAATGTTCATCCTTCTCCAAGCTAGGCCCTTCATTTGTAAGCAAAACAAATGTATCCAATTTAGGCAGCATCATATTCTCATGAACATTAGAATCATTACCAAGAAACGAAAGTACCTGGTAATTTAGTTGGCGTGCACGAGCTCTAGTAATTGGTCCAGTATGTATAGCAGCAGGGGCTGTGGGTGTAACAATTGTATTGATGTCCTCATCAATACACATGCAAAACTAGTGAAAGTACAAACAGCAGCAGCAACTCGTCTCTCCTCAGGATATTGTAAACATGTAAATCGTTGTTCAGTTTCTAACTCCCAAGTAAGATATATATCAGGAACATATCTACCCTCAAATGGTGGAATATTCAATTTCAGTTTAGGAATATGGACATCATCTCGTACCTGAGGTGGTGGTGCAGGCCTACCATTACGAATATATACCTGAGGTCGACCTGCTGGTGGTGGTGCTGGTGGCTGCTCGTAGATCTGATTTTGATCAACCTCATCCTCATAATCGCCCGCATACTCATCATCCTCCTGGGTACCAGCAACAGCAGTAGCAGGAGCCACAGAAGTATCAACAGCAGCACCAACAGTTTGGCCAAACGCAAGAGGAACACGGCTCGCTCGGCGAAGGTCTATTTCGCGATGTGGAGGTAGTCGTTGTTGTTGTTGTTGGAGAGGTGCGTTAGGTGCAGCGGGTGGTGGTGGTGGAAGACGCGCGAGCAATTCATTAAATCTGTTATCGAGCTTTGTTTTGAACGTCTTCTCAAGGCCAGTAATCTTCTCCATGGCCTCTTCAAAATTATTCAGCACATCTTGCACCTGTTCAGTCATCATGTGCTGAAACTTATCATGAAGCTCCTTGTTCGACAAGTTCTCCCAGTCAATCTCGTCGGCTTGTGATCCTGGCATGATTAGCAGCAATAGAAACACACAAGAATATGATCCTACAGACTACTAAGAAGTGGTGGTGGTGTATCACAAATCCGTCAAGCAAATCTCAAATTCTTACCAGTTCTTACCCAGCAGCAGGCGGTGATCGGCAACCGTTGTAGTCAAAAACTCTCAAAGCTTGGATAGAGCGATTACCAGGGAGAGTCAAACACACGACGTAGATGTATGTGGAGCTGGGAAGGCTTATAGTATGGTAGCAAAAAGGGTCAGCAATAATCAATTCAGAGATGCAAAGTTGAATAAACGCTCAACGACGGTACTGTGCTGGTCCTAGGCTAGACTGTGCTAGAGACGCGAGCCTAGAACACCAACAAAATCACGGCGCGGCACGTAAACAAGGGAAAAGCACACTCTGAATTTTCTTTTCGCTCTTTTTTTTTTGCGCTGCTTTTTTTTTTGCGCTCTTTTTTTTTGCGCTGCTTTTTTTTTGCGAAAAATCACTATAATTGCGACTGTCTCAAAACTCTTCTTAGCTCAAACTGACAGGATGGGCACGAAATTTTTTCGACCAATTTTTTTTTGACTGCCCGGACCCAAAAACTGGAAACGGGTCAAAAAAAACTTGCTATAATGGCACCTGTCTCAAAACACTCAGAAACACCTAAAAATAGGATAGCCAGAAAATTTTTCGAAAAATGCGTTTTCGAAAAATTTTGGGCCTAAACGGAGCGTGGCTACCCGACTCTTTTTTTTTCCGAAACCTACTCCGGCAAGGAAACACGAATCGGAATCTAGATGGATCTCGAAAACAAACCTAATATGCAAGGAACTCGGATTGGTGGTGGATATATGGTGGTGGTATATGGCAGCGGTGGTGGTAGCGGTGGTAGTATATGGATATGGATATGAATCGGTGGTGGTATATGAATCGGTGGTGGTATATGGATACGGATTCGGAGCGGTGGCGGATAAGCGGTGGTGGTAGATGGCAGGGGCGATGATGATGGTGCGGCGGCGGCGTGACAACTTATGACCAGAACTCGAAACTCTAAAAGACTAGACTCTAAGACCAGCAACTAGACACGACGATGCAACCGCAAATTCAACAAAGCAAAACCCTAAAAAGATTATGCAAAGGCTCAGATTGGTTCGGATATGATGAACTAACCCTAATTTTTTTTTTGTGGCTTTTTCGTGGACTGTAGGTATGAAGAACAGACTCGATCTAAACTACGAAATACCGTAAAATCTCACCGAGCAACCTGGAAATCTGATACCACTTGATAAAGGCAAAGGTGTCCCGTCTTTCGATGAGATGATGGATATCGCTTTGGTGGAAGTCGACTTTGACGATCCGACTACGAACGTGCGAGGACGTCGCGCCTTAGCAATCGCTAAACCAACTCCGAGAGGTTATTGACCACGCCGGAGCACGATCAACCTGACCACGAGGGTCTGTTTCCTGCGAGCAAACGAAGAACAAGCAAGAAACTGAGATTGCAATCTGGATATTGCGAATATAAGATGAAAGCTTTATTGATCTAGGTGGGGTTCTGTGACGCCTTTGTCTGGTCGTTGAACACAAACGAAGTACGCGAAGTTGCAGCTATGGCGAACTTTTAATCTAAACAAAACCCAAAGTCTAAACGATGCCCTAAGGGCTGTATATATGGAGGAAGAGGGGGGGAATTTCGTGGCCCTTGGTGGAGGGGTCCGAAATCAACCCTATCTCTTGTTTCCCCACACATACGGACTCTAAAAATAGCCTATACTTATGTATTTCCAAATTACATGGGCCTGGCCCAATAATAAGGTGACGCAGCACCTAAAATAGCCTCGGGACGAAATTTATGAAGTGGCATCTTGTATATTTCGTCCAAGGCTTCATGCACCCATTATGGTGGCTTCAAAGTCCTGAAATCATCACTTGTAACTCCGTTCTTGTTCCCCTTGCGCATGCCATCATCTCCATGCTTGTTCTTGCTCCAATGTTCATCCTTCTCCAAGCTAGGCCCTTCATTTGTAAGCAAAACAAATGTATCCAATTTAGGCAGCATCATATTCTCATGAACATTAGAATCATTACCAAAAAACGAAAGTACCTGGTAATTTAGTTGGCGTGCACGAGCTCTAGTAATTGGTCCAGTATGTATAGCAGCAGGGGCTGTGGGTGTAACAATTGTATTGATGTCCTCATCATCTTGATAGAGGCAAAGGTGTCCCGTCTTTCGATGAGATGGTGGATTTCGCTTTGGTGGAAGTCGACTTTGACGATCCGACTACGAACGTGCGAGGACGTCGCGCCTTAGCAATCGCTAAACCAACTCCGAGAGGTTATTGACCACGCCGGAGCACGATCAACCTGACCACGAGGGTCTGTTTCCTGCGAGCAAACGAAGAACAAGCAAGAAACTAAGATTGCAATCTGGATATTGCGAATATAAGATGAAAGCTTTATTGATCAAGGTGGGGTTCTGTGACGCCTTTGTCTGGTCGTTGAACACAAACGAAGTACGCGAAGTTGCAGCTATTGCGAACTTTTAATCTAAACAAAACCCAAAGTCTAAACGATGCCCTAAGGGCTGTATATATGGAGGAAGAGGGGGGGAATTTCGTGGCCCTTGGTGGAGGGGTCCGAAATCAACCCTATCTCTTGTTTCCCCACACATACGGACTCTAAAAATAGCCTATACTTATGTATTTCGAAATTACATGGGCCTGGCCCAATAATAAGGTGACGCAGCACCTAAAATAGCCTCGGGACGAAATTTATGAAGTGGCATCTTGTATATTTCGTCCAAGGCTTCATGCACCCATTATGGTGGCTTCAAAGTCCTGAAATCATCACTTGTAACTCCATTCTTGTTCTTGCTCCAATGTTCATCCTTCTCCAAGCTAGGCCCTTCATTTGTAAGCAAAACAAATGTATCCAATTTAGGCAGCATCATATTCTCATGAACATTAGAATCATTACCAAGAAACGAAAGTACCTGGTAATTTAGTTGGCGCGCACGAGCTCTAGTAATTGGTCCAGTATGTATAGCAGCAGGGGCTGTGGGTGTAACAATTGTATTGATGTCCTCATCACTTGTCGTCATTGCTTGGAGAAGGTTTGGTTGATGTGGATGTTGGAGGAGTCGTTGAAGCTTGGATGTTGGAGAAGCCGTAGATCTTGGATGAGTACTTGGCGTACTTGAGGTCATCTTGCACTTGACGTTTCGCCTTTGTAGCTTGATGCACGAGCTCAATGAGGTTGGAGTATGGTTGGAAGTCAGCGATCTTCTTGATGGGATGATTGAGTCCATTCAAGAATCTTGCCATTTTTTGCTCATCATCTTCCGTGACATTGGCTCGAATCATGGCTATCTCCATTTCCTTGTAGTATTCTCTAACACTCTTTGTTCCTTGCTTGAGGAGTTGTAGCTTTTTGAAAAGATCGCGGTTGTAGTAGGTTGGCACAAAGCGTGCTCGCATGACATCCTTCATTTGAGGTCAAGTGGTGATTGGTGGTTCACCTCTTGCTTGACGACATTCAAGGACTTGTTCCCACCATATGAGCACATAGTCTTGGAACTCAAGTGATGCCATAGCGATCTTCTTCTCTTCCTCATAGTTGTGCAAACGAAAGATTTTCTCGACCTTCAATGCCCATGAGAGGTACTCTTCGGGATCATTGCTTCCATTGAACTTGGGCATTGTGAACTTGAGCTTGCCATAGCGTTGCTCTTCATTGTGTTGTTGGCGATGGTGATGATGACGTCCTTGACGTGGAGGATAGTCATCCTCATGTTGCTCTTGTCGTGGAGGAAGTCCATGATCAACTTGTTCTTGTTGAACTTGAGGTTGAAGTGGAGCTTGACGAGCTTGTGGAGGGGCTTGTGGAGCTTGACGTTGCACACGCGGTTGGTAGTTCCTCTCTTGGATTTCTTCTCGAAGGGCTTCCTCTTGCATGCGTCGTTCGCGATTGCGATTGGCGATGGCTCGACTTGATTCTTGAAGGGCACGTTGCGCCTCAAGAGCTTGAGCTTCGCGTTGCTGTTGTTGAAGACGTTGAGCCTCGGTGTCTTGTTCCTCTTGGTGATGTAGTCGTTGTCGTTCTTGAGCTTGAGCAAAAGCGACTTGGTTTGATTGAGGACGAGAGTCTTGCTCATCGGCTTGCTCTTGTGAATGCTTGTCATGTAGCGGGTTCCGAGATGCATGCCGGTCTTGACGCACTGCTCGTCGAAGAGTGTTCGATGACGGTGTACTTGAGTCGGAGAAGGTGTCGTCGGAGTGTCGACTCGAGCGGCTCCGTCTTGAGGATGACGAAGTGGAAGGATGGCGGTTCCTCATCAAGGCGCGTATCTCGTCCATTCTTGCATCATTCTCTTGCTTGTGAGCGTCGAATTTGTTGTCGAAGTAGTCCCTCATTGCTTGTTGCTCTTGGTGCAATGCCTTTTGAGCTCCAAATAGGTGGCTCTTGGTGACAAATGATGACATGTCGTCGCCGTTCTCGATGAGAGGTGGATTGGTAGAAGAACTTGGCCTATCCATCATTCCAAGAGAAATGTAAGTGGTGGAAGGAAAAGAACGTGTACCAAATGTACCTTGACCGAAGTTGAAGATGAATCAATTTCACTCAAATGCGGACAATGAAATAGCATTGTTGGTACCAATTCTTGTCGGTTCTCACACCTACACACGTAAAAGCTTATGGTGGAGCTTGGTTAGGATGGTGGCACAAAATTTGATGCAATAGTAAGTGAGCTTCAATAAAGTTGGAGAAGGTTCACAAATTTGCAAATGCAACAAGTAGACCAAGCAAGTATGGGTAGACGGAAACACACACACAAAATAGATAAATGGGATTGTGCAATCCAAAAGTGAACCAAAATGTGGAAACCACGAAAATGCTCTTGTTGCATAATACTAGAGAGACGCTAGCACGATTGCACAATAGGCGGATACGGAACTTGTGCACAACCTACTAGGCAAAAATGCAACGATCTCTATCCCAAGTATGCTATATGTATGGTATCTCGGTGCGATGATCCGAGATGATCCAATATGACAATCTTAATGTAGTATGATGCTATGGTTCTTGTTCATAAGCTCTTTGCTTATCTTTCCTCTTTGCTTAAAAGCTTGGGTGGCTCTTTCACTTTTGAGCTCTTTTCTCATGCAAAACTTCACGAACCAAGATAGCAATTGTGTATGCTATGACAACTTTGTGACACACAAGTGGATCTCAAGATATGCACCACTATGGTATGGTATGTATGCTATGAAGTATGATCACTAATGTGCACAAGTCACGTTGCCGGCAATACTCAATGGCTAGTCCTGATGGGTAAGCTACGCAAAAGTAGGGACATGTGGGGTATAAATGCAATTGCAAGGTATGACAAAGATGTCGTCGATGTTACCGTCCTTAGCGATGATGAGTAGTCGATGGAGATGAGCGGTGGTGATGTTGACGTCGAACCGTACATATATAGCCGAAACACAATAGGACACGGGAAACCACACCCCAAACTCTCAAAGACCAAAACGTGTCAAAATCGACATAGGAGGTATCGGTGATCAGTGGTGGTGTCTGTGGAAAGTGGTATGGGTATGCAGAAGTAGGCGTGGGCTCCGGGCAAAATTGGGCGAAGGTATGGTGGATGGGGCGCGGGGGTGGAGTTTTTGCTGCCAGGGGCCGGATGTCTGGGCCAGACGCCGGATGTCCGGTACGCCGGATGTCCGGGCTCCTGGATCGAGGACGAACACGATGAACTCCGCAGGAAAATCGCAACTCCGGGGCAAAATTCGGATGAATTGGTGGATGGAAAAGGGTGGGGAGGGTGGGGAAAGCTAGATCCACACGCAGCAACACAAATCCATGTACCAAGTCCAACAAAATCTCAACTCACCAACAAATCACAAAAAATATTTGGGGCTATTTTTGGTGGGGAATTTTCGGATTTAGGACGAAAACAACAAAATCAAGCTAGAAAACACGGGGTAGGGGCTCCAAAATCGTGATCAACGTGGCTCATGATACCAAGATGATGTAGGGTGGAACCCTATGGTGACGATCTTTCACGTTTGGAGTGGATCCTACGGGGAATCACGAAGAACACGCGGAAGCACGAAGGGGAAACATGGGGAAAATGAGAGAAACACGAAACCGACAAGGAATCAATCACACGAGTGCTAGATCACCGACAACAAAGAGTAACATGATCCACAATCAACAAAGGTAAGGATACAAAGGTAACCGATCTTCTCCGCGAGGAGGTCTTGAATCCGCGAGGGGATCTTCCCTTAGAGGGGTCTTGTATCCAAGTGGATATTCTCCGAGGAGGCCGCGGTCTCTCATGAAGAGGAGATCCGATGGATGAGCGAGGCTCTATCTCACAAATGAGCTAAATCAACGCTAACCCTAAAACGTATGGGAGGAGGGAGTATATATAGTCAAAGGGGCGAAGGGATACATGGGTCACGGCCCAAAGGAGCTGCGCGCAGGCAGGGGGCACCGGATGTCCGGGCGTCGGGCCGGATGTCCGGTGGCTCGTGAGGTGCCGGATGTCCGGGCTGGAGGTGCCGGACGTCCGGTGCTTCTGGAGGGGTCGGATGTCCGGTGCGTAGGCCGGATGTCCGGGCTGTCCGGGCCATCTTCAGTGCATTCGGGATGCCTTGTCCGGATATCCGGGCGAGAGGCCGGATTTCCGGTGGGAGGCCGGATGTCCGAGCTGGACGCCGGATGTCCGGTCGCTGTAGCCTTCTTCTGCAAGGGGTGGCTGTGTAGATCTCCAGGGGGCGGATGTCCGGGTTCCTGGCCGGATGTCCGGTGCCTGGAGGCTGCTTTTGCCTTCTTCCATTGGTTCCTTTCTTCCTTGGACTTGGGGTCTTGTTCATCTTCATGTGCATCCTCGGGAGGGTCCTCTTGGTACCTAATCATGCACAACATTCCGGATTGAGGTAGTAGCCATGTCTCAAGAGGATCATATTATATATCATTAAGGACAGAAGTCACCTCGGTCTCGAGAGCTCGAGCTCGTGCTGATGACGACATCAATACCATTGTTACACCCACAGCCCCTGCTGCTATACATACTGGACCAATTACTAGAGTTCGTGCATGCCAACTAAATTACCAGGTACTTTTGTTTCTTGGTAATGATTCTAATGTTCATGAGAATATGATGCTGCCTAAATTGGATACATTTGTTTTGCTTACAAATGAAGGGCCTAGCTTGGAGAAGGATGAACATTGGAGCAAGAAAAAGCATGGAGATGATGGCATGCGCAAGGGGAACAAGAACAGAGTTACGAGTGTTGATTTCAGGTCTTTGAAGCCACCATAAGGAGTGCATGAAGCCTTGGACGAAATATACAAGATGCCACTTCATAAATTTTGTCCAGAGGCTATTATAGGTGCTGTGTCACCTTTTTATTGGGCCAGGCCCATGTAATTTCGAAATACATTAGTATAGGCTATTTTTAGAGTTCGTGTGTGTGGGGAAACAAGAGATAGGGTTGATTTCGGACCCCTCCACCAAGGGCCACGAAATTCCCCCTCTCTTCCTCCATATATACAGCCCTTAGGGCACCTTTTAGATTTTGGGTTTTGTTTAGATTAAAGTTCGCCATAGCTGCAACTTCGCGTACTTTGTTTGTGTTCAACGACCAGACAAAGGTGTCACAGAACCCCACCTTGATCAATAAAGCTTTCATCTTATATTCGCAATATCCAGATTGCAATCTCAGTTTCTTGCTTGTTCTTCGTTTGCTCGCAGGAAACAGACCCTTGTGGTCAGGTTGATCACGCTCCGGCGTGGTCAATAACCTCTCGGAGTTGGTTTAGCGATTGCTAAGGCGCGACGTCCTCACACGTTCGTAGTCGGATCGTCAAAGTCGACTTCCACCAAAGCGAAATCCATCATCTCATCGAAAGACGGGACACATTTGCCTATATCAAGTGGTGTCAGATTTCCAGGTTGCTCAGTGAGATTTTACAGTTTTTCCTAGTTTAGATCGAGTATGTTCTTCATACCTACAGTCCACGAAAAAGCCAAAAAAAATTTAGGGTTAGTTCATCATATCCGAACCAATCTGAGCCTTTGCATAATATTGTTAGGGTTTTGCTTTGTTGAATTTGCGGTTGCATCATCGTGTCTAGTTGCTGGTCTTAGCGTTAGTCTTTTAGAGTTTCGAGTTCTGGTCATAAGTTGTCACGCCGCCACCGCACCATCATTATCACCCCGAATCTGTATCCATGTACCACCACCGATCCATATCCATATACTACCACCGCTACCACCACCGCTGCCATATACCACCACCGCTGCCATATATCCACCACCAATCCGAGTTCCTTGCATATTAGGTTTGTTTTCGAGATCCATCTAGTTTCCAATCCGTGTTTCCTTGCCTGAGTAGGTTTCGGAAAAAAAAAGTACGGAAACCACACTCCGTTTAGGCCCAAAATTTTCCAAAAACGCACTAGACAAAAAAATTCTGGCTATCCTATTTTTACGTGTTTCTAAGCGTATTGAGACAGTTGCTGTTGTAGAAAGTTATTTTTTGACCCGTTTCTAGTTTTTGGGTCCGGGCAGTCGAAAAAAAAATTGGTCGAAAAAATTCCGTGCCCATCCTGTCAGTTTGACCTGGGAAGAGTTTTGAGACACTCGCCATTATAGTGATTTTTCACAAAAAAAAGTAGCGCAAAAAAAATAGCGAAAAAAATTCCCAGAGTGTGCTTTTCCCTTGTTTACGTGCAGCGCCGTGATTTTGTTAGTGTTCTAGGCTCGCGTCTCTAGCACGGTCTAGCCTAGGACCAGCACAGTACCGTCGTTGAGCGTTTATTCAACTTTGCATCTCTGAATTGATTATTGCTGACCCCTTTTGCTACCGTATTATAAGCCTTCCCAACTCCACATACATCTACGTCGTGCATTTGACTCTCCCTGGTAATCGCTCTATCCAAGCTTTGAGAGTTTTGACTACAACGGTTACCGATCACCGCCTGCTGCTGGGTAAGAACTGGTAAGAATTTGAGTTTTGCTTGACGGATTTGTGATACCCAACACCACCACTTGTTCGTAGTATGTAGGATCATATTCTTGTGTGTTTCTATTACTGCTAACCATGCCAGGATCACAAGCCAACGAGATTGACTGGGAGAACTTATCGAACAAGGAGCTTCATAATAAGTTTCAGCAAATGATGACTGAACAGGTGCAAGATGTGCTGAACAATTTTGAAGAGGCCATGGAGAAGATCACTGGCCTTGAGAAGACATTTGAAACAAAGCTCGATAACAGATTTAATGAACTGCTTGCGCGTCTGCCACCACCGGCTGCACCTGCCACACCTCTGCAACAACAACAACAACAACAACAACAATTACCTCCAGGTCGCGAAACAGCCCTCCGCCGAGCGAGCAGTGTACTTCTTCAGCCTGGCCAAACTGTTGGTGCTGCTGTTGATACTTCTGTGGCTCCTGCTGCTGATGCGGAGGATGATGAGTATGAGGGCGATTATGAGGATGAGGTTGATCAAAATCAGAACTACGTGTAGCCACCAGCACCACCACCAGCAGGTCGACCTCAGGTATATGTTCGCAACGGTAGGCCTGCACCACCACCTTAGGTACGAGATGATGTCCATATTCCTAAACTGAAATTGAATATTCCACCATTTGAGGGTAGATATGTTCCTGATATATATCTTACTTGGGAGTTAGAAACTAAACAACAATTTACATGTTTACAATATCCTGAGGAGAGACGGGTTGCTGCTGCTGTTTGTGCTTTCACTAGTTTTGCATGTGTATGGTGGTCTGAACATTGTAGATTATATCCTATTCCAACTACTTGGGCTGCTTTGAAAACTGCTATGCGTACGCGTTGGGTTCCACCATATTATCAACGTGAAATGCTTCAAAAATTGCAGCGTTTAAGCCAAGGGAAAAATTTTGTAGAAGAATATTATCAGGAATTACAAACTAGCATGATTAGATGTGGTATTGTTGAGGAGAATGAAGCTATGCTTGCACATTTTCTGGGCGGATTAAATAGAGAGATTCAGACCATTCTAGACTATAAGGAGTATACTAATATCACTCGTTTATTCCATCTTGCTTGTAAAGCTGAACATGAAGTGCAGGATCGACAAGCATTTGCGCGAACTAACTTTCCTGCAGGCCGACCTTCATCATGGACACCGCATGCATCTTCTACTTCAACTGCACCAGCACCTCAATCAGGTGCCTCCTCCAGCCATGATACAAGAAAACAGGCACAACCACCATTATCTGCCAAGAGCGCACCTGCCGGGCCTGCACAGAGTTCTTCTTCTTCCATGGCATCAACAGGGCACACAAGTGATATTATTTGTCGTCGTTGTAAGGGAAGAGGTCATTATGCGGGAGAATGCAAATCTTAGCGTGTGATGATTGCTACCGAGGATGGTGGGTATGAGTCCGCTAGTGACTATGATGAGGAAACTTTGGCCCTTATTACACGTGAAGAACATGGTGGATATGATTCTGATCATGAGACGCAATACATGGCTCCTGAAGACGCTGACAGGTATGAATGTTTAGTTGCTCAACGTGTTTTGAGTGTGCAGGTCACACAAGCTGAGCAAAATCAGAGGCACAATTTGTTCCATACCAAGGGAGTTGTGAAGGAACATTCTGTGCGCATCATCATAGACGGAGGGAGCTGCAACAACTTGGCTAGCATAGAGATGGTGGAGAAGCTTTCTCTCACCACAAGACCACATCCACATCCTTACTACATCCAATGGTTCAACAACAGCGGCAAGGTTAAGGTAACACATACTGTTCGTGTGCATTTTAGTATCTCTACATATGCTGATTATGTTGATTGTGATGTGGTACCTATGCAAGCATGTTCCTTATTACTTGGTAGACCATGGCAATTTGATAAAAATTCTATACACCATGGTAGAAACAATCAGTATACTCTTGTTCATAAGGATAAAAATATTACTTTGCTTCCTATGACTCCTGATTCTATTTTGAAAGGTGATATTAATAGAGCTAATAAAGCAAAACAGGAGAAGAATACGAGTGAAAATCAGATTGTGGCAAAAGAATTTGAGCAACAAATGAAGCCTCATAATAAACCATCTAGTGTTGCTTCTGAAATTAAATTGAAAAGTGCATGTTTATTTGCCACCAAATCTGATATTGATGTGCTAGATTTGAGCAAATCTGTTTGCTATGCTTTTCTGTGCAAAGAAGCATTATTTTCATTCGAGGACGTGCCTTCCTCTTTGCCTCCTGCTGTCACTAACATTTTGCAGGAGTTCGCTGACGTCTTTCCACAAGACGTGCCACCGGGATTACCGCCTATTCGAGGGATTGAGCATCAGATTGACTTAATTCCCGGTGCTTCACTGCCAAACCGTGTGCCATACCGTACCAATCCAGAGGAGATGAAGGAGATTATGCGTCAAGTACAAGAGCTTCTCGACAAAGGTTATATACGTGAATCCCTTAGTCCTTGTGTTGTTCCTATTATTCTAGTGCCAAAAAAGGATGGTACATCACGTATGTGTGTTGATTGTAGAGGCATTAATAATATTACTATTCATTATCGTCATCCTATTCCTAGGCTAGATGATATGCTTGATGAATTGAGTGGATCTACAATATTCTCCAAAGTTGATTTGCGTAGTGGATACCATCAAATTCGTATGAAATTGGGAGATGAATGGAAAACAGCATTTAAAACTAAGTTTGGATTATATGAGTGGTTAGTCATGCCTTTTTGGTTAACTAATGCACCTAGTACTTTCTGAGATTAATGAACGAAGTTTTACGTGCTTTAATTGGACGATTTGTGGTAGTTTACTTTGATGACATATTGATTTATAGCAGATCTTTGGAAGAACATTTGGAACATTTACGTGCTGTTTTTATTGCTCTACGTGATGCACGTTTGTTTGGTAACCTCGGGAAGTGCACCTTTTGCACCGACCGAGTATCTTTTCTTGGCTATGTTGTTACTCCACAGGGAATTGAAGTTGATAAAGCCAAGATTGACGCTATTGAGAGTTGGCCGCAACCCAAAACTGTCACACAAGTGAGGAGTTTTCTTGGCCTCGCTGGATTCTATAGGCGTTTTGTGAGAGATTTCAGCACCATTGCTGCACCTCTCAATGAGCTTACAAAGAAAGATGTGCCTTTTCTTTGGGGTACCGCACAGGAAGAAGCCTTCACGGTATTGAAAGATAAGTTGACACATGCTCCTTTACTCAAACTTCCTGATTTTAATAAGACTTTTGAGCTTGAATGTGATGCTAGTGGAATTGGATTAGGAGGTGTGTTATTACAAGATGGCAAACCTGTTGCATATTTTTCTAAAATATTGAGTGGGCCTAGTCTGAATTATTCTACTTATGATAAAGAATTATATGCTCTTGTTCAGACTTTAGAAACATGGCAACATTATTTATGGCCCAAAGAATTTGTTATACATTCTGATCATGAATCTTTGAAACATATTAAACGCCAAGCTAAACTGAATCGTAGACATGCTAAATGGGTTGAATTCATTGAGACTTTCCCTTATGTCATTAAACACAAGAAGGGAAAAGAAAATGTTATTGTTGATGCATTGTCTCGTCGCTATACTATGCTTTCACAACTTGACTTCAAAATATTTGGTTTGTAGACCATCAAAGATCAATATGTGCATGATGCTGATTTTAAAGATGTAATGCAGAATTGTAAAGAAGGAAGAATGTGGAACAAGTTCGTCGTTAACGAGGGATTTGTGTTTCGTGCTAACAAGCTATGCATTCCAGCTAGCTCTGTTTGTCTTTTGTTGTTGCAGGAGGCGCATGGAGGAGGACTAATGGGACACTTTGGCGTGAAGAAGACGGAGGACGTACTTGCTACACATTTCTTTTGGCCAAAGATGAGACGGGATGTTGAGCGTTTTATTGCTCGCTGCACTACATGTCAAAAAGCTAAGTCACGACTCAATCCTCATGGTTTATATATGCCTTTGCCTGTACCTAGTGTTCCTTGGGAGGATAAATCTATGGACTATGTTTTAGGTTTACCTCGAACAAAGAAGGGGAGGGATAGCATATTTGTTGTCGTGGATAGATTCTCGAAAATGGCACACTTTATACCATGTCATAAAAGCGATGATGATGTTAATGTTGCTGATTTGTTCTATCGTGAAATTATTCACTTGCATGGGGTGCCAAATACTATTGTTTCAGATCGTGATACTAAATTTCTTAGCCACTTTTGGAGATGTTTATGGGCTAAGTTGGGGACTAAACTACTTTTTAGTACTACTTGTCACCCCCAAACTGATGGACAAACTGAAGTAGTCAATAGGACATTGTCTACTATGCTTAGGGCTGTTTTGAAGAATAATAAGAAAATGTGGGAGGAATTCTTGCCTCATATTGAATTTGCTTATAATCGTTCATTACATTCTACTACTAAGATGTGCCCTTTTGAAGTTGTGTATGGTTTCCTACCTCGTGCACCTATTGATTTGTTACCTCTTCCATCTTCGAAGAAGGTTAATTTTGATGCTAAACAACGTGTTGAATTGATTTTAAAAATGCATGAGTTAACTAAGGAAAACATTGAGCGTATGAATGCTAAATATAAACTTGTTGGAGATAAGGGTAGAAAACATGTTGTGTTTGCACCTGGAGATCTTGTTTGGTTACATTTGCGTAAAGATAGATTTCCTGATTTGCGCAAATCAAAGCTAATGCCACGTGCTGATGGTCCCTTTAAGGTGTTAGAGAAAATAAATGATAATGCATACAAACTTGAGCTGCCTGCAGATTTTGGGGTTAGTCCCACTTTTAACATTGCAGATTTGAAGCCTTATTTGGGTGACGAAGATGAACTTCCGTCGAGGACGACTTCATTTCAAGAAGGGGAGGATGATGAGGACATCAATACCATTGTTACACCCACAACCCCTGCTGCTATACATACTGGACCAATTACTAGAGCTCGCGCACGCCAACTAAATTACCAGGTACTTTCGTTTCTTGGTAACGGTTGTAATGTTCATGAGAATATGATGCTGCCTAAATTGGATACATTTGTTTTGCTTACAAATGAAGGGCCTAGCTTGGAGAAGGATGAACATTGGAGCAAGAAAGAGCATGGAGATGATGGCATGCGCAAGGGGAACAAGAACGGAGTTACGAGTGATGATTTCAGGTCTTTGAAGCCACCATAACGAGTGCATGAAGCCTTGGACGAAATATACAAGATGCCACTTCATAAATTTCGTCCAGAGGCTATTATAGGTGTTGTGTCACCTTTTTATTGGGCCAGGCCCATGTAATTTCGAAATACATTAGTATAGGCTATTTTTAGAGTCCGTGTGTGTGGGGAAACAAGAGATAGGGTTGATTTCGGACCCCTCCACCATGGGGCACGAAATTCCCCCTCTCTTCCTCCATATATACAACCCTTAGGGCAGCGTTTAGATTTTGGGTTTTGTTTAGATTAAAGTTCGCCATAGCTGCAACTTCGTGTACTTCGTTTGTGTTCAACGACCAGACAAAGGCGTCACAGAACCCCACCTTGATCAATAAAGCTTTCGTCTTATATTCGCAATATCCAGATTGCAATCTCAGTTTCTTGCTTGTTCTTCGTTTGCTCGCAGGAAACAGACCCTCGTGGTCAGGTTGATTGTGCTCCGGCGTGGTCAATAACCTCTCGGAGTTGGTTTAGCGATTGCTAAGGCGCGATGTCCTCGCACGTTCGTAGTCGGTTCTTCAAAGTCGACTTCCACCAAAGCGAAATCCATCATCTCATCGAAAGACGGGACACCTTTGCCTCTGTCATGTGCTCTAGTCATGGGTCCTCTTGGTGCTTGGTGAGACGACGGAAGGTCCATGGGGATGACCGAAGGATGCTCCGCATCATGATGTGTACATGGTGGACACACCCAAAGAGGATGACGGCGATGGTGGGAAGGGTCCCATCAAGGACATGCCTTCTGAGGCACCACCAAAGCATCGATGTAAGTGACGCCGCTCGAAATCATGTCGTGAAAAAGACTGCAATACCGGCACCAGAGACAATAATACTCCGGAGAACGTCTGAGGGAGTCCTGGATTAAGGGGTCCTCGGACAGCCGGACTATATACTTTGGCCGGACTGTTGGACTATGAAGATACAAGATTGAAGACTTCGTTCCATGTCCGGATGGGACTCTCCTTTGCATGGAAGGCAAGCTTGGATATTCGGATATGTAGATTTACTTCTCTGTAACTGACTCTGTGTAACCCTAGCCCCCTCTGGTGTCTATATAAACCGAAGGGTTTAGTCCATAGGATAAGAATAATCATAATCATAGGCTAGCTTCTAGGGTTTAGCCTCTACGATCTCGTGGTAGATTAACTCTTGTAATACTCATATCATCAAGATCAATCAAGCAGGAAGTAGGGTATTACCTCCATCGAGAGGGCCCAAACCTGGGTAAAACATCGTGTCCCGTGCCTCCTGTTACCATTAGCCTTGGACGCATAGTTCGGGTCCCCCTACCCGAGAGCCGGTTTTGACACCGACATTGGTGCTTTCATTGAGAGTTCCACTGTGCGGTCGCGATAAGGCCTGATGGCTCCCTCGATCATCTTCAACGATGCAGTCCAGGGGGAGGTTTTCTTTCCCGGACAGATCTTTGTATTCGGCGGCTTCGTACTGCAGGCCAACTCGCTTGGCCATCTGGAGCAGATCGATAGCTATGCCCCTAGCCATCAGGTCAGGTTTGGAAGCTTAAACTATACTGCCCACATTCGCGGAGACTTGATCTTTGATGGATTCGAGCCCATGACAAGTGCGCCGAACAGCCACGATGGGCATGACATTGATCTGCCATCGGACAGTATTCGGGAAATCGCACCTGCGTTGCCGCCGGGAATCAATCTGGAGCAGATCGTGCCATCCGAGGACGGGTGGATGGACCCCGCCATGGAGGCCGCACACTCATCGGCGTCGGAGGTGAACACTGATCCCACCTCCTGCGAGGGTGGTGTCAACGGACCCTCAGACACGTCTCCGGCTACAGGATCCGAACCGCGTGCGTCTGTGCCTATCGAATCGGATTGGGCACCCATCATGGAGTTCAACGCCGCGCATATTTTTCAACACTCGCCCTTGGGTGATGTGCTGAACTCATTATGGTCTCTTTCCTTGTCAAGAGATTCTTGGCCGAGCTATGTCCGGCTCGAGTGGGGCGCAGACGACGAAGAAATTCGTCCCCCACCCACCTCCCACTTTATAGCCACTGTCGATGACTTAACCGACGTGCTCGACTTCGACTCCGAAGACATCGACGGTATGGATGACGATGCAGGAGAAGAACAGGAACCACCACCTATAGGGCACTGGACAACCACCTCATCATATGATATTCATATGGTGGACACCCCTAAAGAAAACAATGGCGACGAGGCAACGGAAGACAACCCCTTGGGGAAGCAATCTAGACACCGGCGTCATCGGCGCCGCTCCAAGCCCCGCCATAGCAAAAATAGTGATACCAACACAAGAGATAACAATCCGGATGGTGCCGAAGACAAAGACAATCCTGCCCAGCCAGGCTTCGAGCAGGCCGAGCAAGAGGATGGGCAAGCTAGCCCTAAAGAGCAGGCAACTGATGGAGAATCAGAGGACGATAATTACATGCCTATCTCCGAAAACGAAGTGAGCCTTGGTGACGAAGAATTCATCATGCTTGAGGATCCTGTCGAGCAGGAGCGCTTCAAACGCCGGCTTATAGCCACTGCAAAAAGCCTGAAGAAAAAGCAGAAACAACTTCAAGCTGATCAAGATCTGCTAACTGACAGATGGACCGAGGTCCTGGCTACCGAGGAATACGGACTCGAGTGCCCTAGCAAAAGCTACCCAAAGCACAGGCTGCTACCTCAACTCGAGGAGGAGGCTTTAAAGCCCACGCTACCAGCGCATGATGCGGCTGACCTGCCACCCCCGTGGCCACGACAAAACGGCATACCAGCCCGAAGTCCAGACCACACCCCGTGGCCAATCAAACAATAACACTAAGGCCCGGGGCTACAGAAGGACCTGCGAGATGTATTGGAAAACAAAGCAGGACAGTCAAGATCAATCTACAGATTGTGAGAGCACGCCACAAGACGTGACGATGACCGTCACGCCGGACACACTAACAAATCCAGCCGGGCCGTGTACAATGAAGCCCGGCACAGAGGCGCTGCACATCCCCTATGCTTCACTGATGAAGTAATGGATCATGAATTCTCGGAAGGGTTTAAACCCGTGAACATTGAATCATACGATGGTACCACAGACCCTGCAGTTTGGATAGAAGATTTTTTTCCTTCACATTCACATGGCCTGTGGAGATGATCTACACGCCATCAAATACCTCCCACTAAAACTAAAGGGACCGGCTCGGCATTGGCTGAATAGCCTACCGGCAAACTCCATCAAGAGTTGGGAGAACCTGGCAGACGCATTCCTTGACAACTTCCAGGGCACTTACGTGCGACCACCGGATGCTGATGATCTAAGTCACATAACCCAGCAGCCCGGAAAGTCAGCCAGGAAATTTTGGACCCGATTCCTAACCAAAAAGAACCAAATTGTTGACTGTCCAGATGCCGAAGCCCTAGCGGCCTTTGAGCATAACATCTGTGACGAATGGCTTGCCCGACATCTCGGTCAGGAAAAGCCAAAGTCCATGGCAGCCCTCACAACACTCATGACCCGCTTTTGCATGGGCGAGGATAGCTGGTTGGCTCGTAGCAACAATACAGCAAGCAACCCCGGCACATCAAAAGCCAAGGATAGCAACGACAAATCACGACACAACAAACACAAGCACCGCAAAACGGTGACAATGCCGAAGACACATCAGTCAATGCCAAATTCAACGGCTCCAAGTCCGGTCAGCGGAAGAAACCATTCAACAAAAACAATTCAGGCCCGTCCAGTTTTGACCGCATACTCGACCGTCCATGCCAAATTCATGGCACCCCTGGAAAACCAGCCAACCACACCAATAGAGAATGCTGGGTCTTCAGACAAGCCAGCAGATCAGACGCCAAAAACAAGGGGAAGGGGTCTCAAAGTGACGACGACGAAGAAGAGCCTTGATCACCGAATACAGGAGGAAAGATGAAATTTCCTCCCTAGGTGAAAACGGTAAATATGATATGCGCAAGCCACATTCCCAAGTGGAAACATGCACTAAGGGAGGCCTATACAATCGACCCAAAGTTCAACCCATGGTCCTCTTGCCCGATCACCTTTGATCGCAGGGACCACCCTACCAGTACCTGGCATAGCGGTTCGGCCGCATTAGTCCTCGACCCCATCATTGACGGATTCCACCTCACACAAGTCCTTATGGATGGAGGCAGCAGCCTGAACCTGCTTTACCAGGATACAGTGCGCAAAATGGGCATCAATCCCTCATGGACCAAGCCCACGAAAACCACCTTTAAAGGTATCATACCAGGTGCACAGGCCTATTGCACGGGCTCAATCACACTGGAAGTGGTCTTCGGATCCTCGGACAATCAATGTACCAAAGACTTAGTCTTCGACATCGTCCCTTTTCGCTGTAACCATCAGGCGCTGCTCGGACGAACCGCATTCGCTCGGTTCAACGCGGTGCCACATTATGCCTACCGTAAATTAAATATGCCCAGTCCATGCGGCGTCATCACGGTTAATGGCAGGTCCAAACTCCCCCTCACGGCCGAAGAGTCTACTACTGCTTTAACAGCGAGAACAACGGACGGTGCCTTACATTCGAACCTCAAGTCTTTTTTTTCGGGAGTTACAACCTCAAGTCGAAGACCAAGCTCCCGGACACCATCAAAGGAGTCCGAACTACTGCGCGGCAGTATAGCCCGGCACGCTCGGAGATTAATTAAAAACACTCCGGAAAAGTAAATATACAAGCCACATACTACGGCTCAACCGCCAGGTGGCGCAAAACCAATTTCTTGCGTTTTCTTTACAGGTTCACCTTTACATAGGCTATGATGGAGGGCATGGGGACAGTTCGAGCGCGTCAGGGAACCTCTAGATATTCCCCTATAATCATCCGACTACACATCGGATCCGAACACAACTTCCGCACGCCCGGTATCAGCAGGTTCCGCAATCATATTTCTTTTTATCACATCATCTGTACTCATACGCATTGACTTATTACTCAAATACAACATGTGGATTTATATGATGCTCACCTACTGTTATTTCTTATTTAAAACTCTTTTGTTAAAAGGCAGTTGCCTATCGCGATATGCCTTAACATGCCAGGGGCTTCGTGATGAGGACATGACTACCTTGGATATGACCAAATATATTGCATACATGCATATTTGTCAGGTGATTTCTAGTGCAAACTATTCAATAATCTATTTATGTTATCCAGAACAAAAATACTTCACACACTTTTGTGTTTTGTCTAATTGCAGGTGTATGGGACATTTGTACAATCCACATATGAAGATAAGGAAGAAAGAGATGTTTATTTGCTGTTCAAAAAGTTCTCTCACGTCACTTTTGGCCCAAGAGAAGATAGAGTCCAAGTCTCTCACGTTCTGGATTCAGATTCGGACTACACAGACATACCTGACTCAAAACGCCAACAACTTCTTCATACGGACTCCGAATTGGGTGATTCTTTTTTTGTTGGAAATTAGATTTCATGCTCTTTCCAACCCAATTGGAATCACCTTAAAATCCGTCCGGAGCGTTGAGTTATGGACCAAACAATCTGACGCTGCACCAGAATCCGAGTCAAACTACAAGTCCAAAGGTGTTACATCACCTCCACTTGGGCCCATGAGCCTTGTACGACCTAGGGTTAGTTTTAGGCTGCCTTGGGACGTCCTCCCACCTCCTTGGCCGCCACCCCTTGCTCCTATATAAGTAGATCCATCTAGTAGCTTTTTCCTTGGGATTTGTTTAGTTAAAAGTTAGCCATTGCAACTTCGTGTACTTCGTTTGTGTCCAACGACCAGACCAAAACCGCTTACGGATCCCCACCTTTATCAATACTTCATATATACTCGCAATATTCAGATTGCTTTTATCATATTGTTGCTTGTTCTTCGATTGCTTGCAGGAATAGACCTTCGTGGTCAGGTTGATTGTGCTCCAGCGTGGTCAATAACCTCTCGGAGTTGGTTTAGCGATTGCTAAGGCGCAACGTCGTGCACGTTTGTAGTCGGATCGTCAAAGTCATCTTCACCAAATCGATAGTTATCATCTCATCGAAAGATCGGGACACCCCGCCTCTATCAACTGGTATCAGATTTTCAGGTTGCTCGGCGAGATTTTACAGTTTTTCGTAGTTTAGATCGAGTCTGTTCTTCATACCTATAGTCCACGAAAAAGCCAAAAAAATTAGGGTTAGTTCATCCCATCCGAACCAATCTGAGCCATGCATAATCTTTTCTGTATTTGATTTGTTGAATTTGCGGTTGCATAGTCGTGTCCAGTTGCTGGTCTTAGTGTCTAGGTCGTTTAGAGTTTCGAGTTCTATTCACATTAGTCACGTCGCCGCTGCATCGTTATCCCTTCCGCTGTCCACCACCCATACATCAATTTCCTCCACGTGCTACCCACCGTTCATTGTCATAATCATAGTTGAGATCGTTCCCATCTTCGCTTGATCCAATCTACATCTTATCTAGTTTGTTTTGGAAAGAGGGAGAGAGAAAAAAAGATAGAGAAAAAAAACGAGAGAAAAAAAAGTAAAAAATGATGAGGACATGACTACCTTGGATATGACCAAAAATATTGCATATATGCATATTTGTCAGGTGATTTCTAGTGCAAACTATTCGATAATCTATTTATGTTACCCAGAACAAAAATACTTCACACACTTTTGTGTTTTGTCTAATTGCAGGTGTATGGGACATTTGTACAATCCACATATGAAGATAAGGAAGAAAGAGATGTTTATTTGCTGTCCAAAAAGTTCTCTCACGTCACTTTTGGCCCAAGAGAAGATAGAGTCCAAGTCTCTCACGTTCTGGATTCAGATTCGGACTGCACAGACACACCTGACTCAAAACGCACACAAGTTTTTCATACGGACTCCGAATTGGGTGATTCTTTTTTTGTTGGAAACTAGATTTCGTGCACTTTCCAACCCAATTGGAATCACCTTCAAATTCGTCCGGAGCGTTGAGTTGTGGACGAAACAATCTGATGCTGCAGCAGAATCCAAGTCAAACTACAAGTCCAAAGGTGTTACATCACCTCCACTTGGGCCCATTGGCCTTGTACGACCTAGATTTAGTTTTAGGCTGCCTTGGGACGTCCTCCCACCTCCTTGGCCGCCACCCCTTGCTCCTATATAAGTAGATCCATCTAGTAGCTTTTCCTTGGGATTTGTTTAGTTAAAAGTTAGCCATTGCAACTTCGTGTACTTCGTTTGTGTCCAACGACCAGACCAAGACCGCTTACGGATCCCCACCTTTATCAATACTTCATATATACTCGCAATATTCAGATTGCTTTTATCATATTCTTGCTTGTTCTTCGATTGCTTGCAGGAATAGACCTTCGTGATCGGGACACCCTTTGCCTCTATCAAGTGGTATCAGTTTTCAGGTTGCTCGGTGAGGATACAAAGGACAGTTCATCTCCGTACGGAGGCCTTGATGGTCTTCCCTAGAAAGGTGATGAGGACATGACTACCTTGGATATGACCAAAAATATTGCATATATGCATATTTGTCAGGTGATTTCTAGTGCAAACTATTCAATAATCTATTTATGTTATCCAGAACAAAAATACTTCACACACTTTTGTGTTTTGTCTAATTGCAGGTGTATGGGACATTTGTACAATCCACATATGAAGATAAGGAAGAAAGAGATGTTTATTTGCTGTCCAAAAAGTTCTCTCACGTCACTTTTGGCCCAAGAGAAGATAGAGTCCAAGTCTCTCACGTTCTGGATTCAGATTCGGACTGCACAGACACACCTGACTCAAAACGCACACAAGTTTTTCATACGAACTCCGAATTGGGTGATTCTTTTTTTGTTGGAAACTAGATTTCGTGCACTTTCCAACCCAATTGGAATCACCTTCAAATTCGTCCGGAGCGTTGAGTTGTGGACGAAACAATCTGATGCTGCAGCAGAATCCGAGTCAAACTACAAGTCCAAAGGTGTTACATCACCTCCACTTGGGCCCATTGGCCTTGTACGACCTAGATTTAGTTTTAGGCTGCCTTGGGACGTCCTCCCACCTCCTTGGCCGCCACCCCTTGCTCCTATATAAGTAGATCCATCTAGTAGCTTTTCCTTGGGATTTGTTTAGTTAAAAGTTAGCCATTGCAACTTCGTGTACTTCGTTTGTGTCCAACGACCAGACCAAGACCGCTTCCGGATCCCCACCATTATCAATACCTCATATATATTTGCAATATTCAGATTGCTTTATCATATTCTTGCTTGTTCTTCGATTGCTTGCAGGAATAGACCTTCGTGGTCAGGCTTATCGTGCTTCCGGCATCGTCAGTAACCTCAGGAGATTGGTTTAGCGATTGCTAAGGCGCAACGTCGTGCACGTTTGTAGTCGGATCGTCAAAGTCGTCTCCACCAAATCGATAGTTATCATCTCATCGAAAGATCGGGACCCTCGCCTCTATCAAGTGGTATCAGTTTTCAGGTTGCTCGGTGAGAATTTCCAGTTTTTCCTAGATTAGATTTATTTTCTTACCTATTGTCCAAGAAAAAGCCACAAAACAAAAGTTAGATCTATTCATCCTTTGTCCTAGCCAGACTGAGCCTTTGCAATTTTCTTTTCATTGTTTGCATTGTTGAATTATCGGTTGCATCGCCGTGTCGAGTTGCTGGTCTTAGTGTCTAGTTCCTTTAGAGTTTCGAGTTCTGTTCACATTAGTCACGCAGCCGCTAAATCATTATCCCATCCGCTGTCCACCATCCCATCCACCAATTTCCACCATGTGCTACGCACTGTTTATTGTCATAATCATAGTTGAGGTCACTCACATCTTCGCCTGATCGAATCTGCATCTTATCTAGTTTGTCTTGGAAAGAGGGAGAAAAAGAAGATAAAGAAAAAAAAGAGAGAAAAAAGTAAAGAAAAAAAAAGAAAAAGAGGGAGAAGAAAAAGAAAAAAAAGGCGTGAGAAAAAAAAGAGAGAAGAAAAAAAAATTGGATCTATCTAGAATCAATCTCGTACCTGAATTCGGATTGGAATCTGTTTTGCGCACTGTTCAGTAAAACAGGTGTATCTTCCTCATACGAAGTCCGTTTTGGCTCCGTGAGTACTCAAATTGAAGATAGCGACGAGCTGCATCTAAATAGTTACAAAAGCTAGTTCAATATTTGACACCTCAAAATTGGCTTCTAAATAGGTCTTTTTGCCCTCCGAAGTTCGTGAACACAGCTTGTTCCAATTTTTTAGGCCAGTTTTAGAATTCTTTGACTCCTCATATCAACTCGGAATTGAGTGATTCTTTTTGCATTGGAAAGCTTGAGTTAGTAGAATTCTTTGAAAGAATTTATCAGAAAATTGTCTCAAACTTTTCAAGAGGAAAGTTGGAGAGAGAGTTGTTGTATATCCTGCTTGGCAGTTGTTTTTCATCATTATCTTCACTGCCGTTGTGATCTTCACTTATATCTTGCTGTCAAGAGCTACTTAGTATCCTTCATTGATGCTAGTTGTGCTACGCCGTGACCTTATTAGTGTTCTAGGCTCGCGTCTCTAGTCCGGTCTAGCCTAGGACCAGCACAGTACTGTCGTTGAGCGTTTATTCAACATTGCATCTTTGAATTGATTATTGCTAATCTTTTGCTACCATATATAGCCAACCCAGCTCCACATATTTCTACACCGTGTATACGTACGCTCCCCTGGCAATCGCTTTACTCAATATTCGGAGTTACTTGACACCGCTGGTTGCCGATCACCGCCTGCTGCATGGTAAGAACTTGTAAGACATTGATATTTGCTTTACTGTGAGCGTTTTACCACCACATCCTAGTAGTTATAGGAACATTATTTTTGGGTTTTGTTTCTTGTTCTACTAATCATGACAGGATCCAGAGTCAATTCATGGGCTTTGTCGATCGCGGGAGACGTGCCACCACCTTTGCAAATACCACAACCGTCACGAGAGGTGCCCAAACATCCAAATGCACATGATCAGGTTAATGTATCTATACCACCATTTAATGGCCGTTTTAAACCTGCTTTATATATTGAATGGGAGTTCGACATAAAAACTATATTTACTTCCCATAATTTCAATGAACATAAAAAGGTTAAGGTTGCGGTTGGTTCTTTCACTGGTTATGCTTTGGTTTGGTGGAGTGAATATTGTCGGTTACACCCTGATTATATACCTACTACTTGGGATGATTTGAAACTTGCCATGCGACATACTTTCGTCCCTGCTTATTATACTCGTGACATGATTAAGAAGTTGCAACACTTAAAACAAGGTAGTGAAACTGTAACAAAATATTATGATGATTTACAAACTACCTTGTTGCATTCCTCTTTAGAAGAAAGTGAAGATGATTTTATGGATAGATTTTGGGGAGGATTAAACCGTGATATTCAAGAGATACTAATTCATGAAGAGTGTTATCCTATGGACCATTTGTTTCATCTTGCTTGCAAAGCTGAACAGGAAATAAAACGACGTGTTGGCCACGAGGAGAACAAGCGCACGGTGCACATTCCAAGAGTTGATATGATTGTTCTTTCAACTACTAGGCATACTATGACAACCACATCCGTTGTTGTCAGGACTACATCACCTCGACCATGTGACACATCGCCCCCGAGAGTGGCTACATCATCTGAGTTGATCATAAGAGGTAATGACAAAGGTACTGATCTTCCATCTCTACATGAGAATGATGAATGCCTTGTCAATTTGAATGCACCATCTGATGAGCTACCCACTACTTTGATCACACCACCTATTTTAGAGGACTATGTTGATAATTTGACTTTGCCATGTGATCAAACAACTGAAATACCAACAATTTTGAGTGCACCCATTGAATTAACTATTGATGCAAAAGAACCAATGTTTAATCATTTTGATATGACCTCTAATCTTGGTGATGATTCTGTGTTGAATGACTTATTGCATGTTTGCTTATTTAAGCATGTTGTAGCATGTAAATTTGATGCAAGTAAGGTTTATTCACCAATGTTGGGATGGTTTAATGATGAACATTGCCAATCTTTTGAAATGAATAAGACCTTCACTTATATGTGCAAACTGAGTTGCAATATTTTCATGCCTTCTACTTCTTGTGCTAATTTTTTGGCTTTAGATTTTATGAAGTATGCAAGTTACTCATCTATTCTTGTGTCATATATGCAAAAATCAAGGGAAGTAAAAATGGATGACATATACATATACAACATGTACACCTTGTCTCTTTTGTTAGCCACATTTCAGATTAAGCAACGCCGAGGACGGCTTTATTTTCAAGAAGGGGAGGATGATGAGGACATGACTACCTTGGATATGACCAAAAATACTGCATATATGCATATTTGTCAGGTGATTTCTAGTGCAAACTATTCGATAATCTATTTATGTTACCCAGAACAAAAATACTTCACACACTTTTGTGTTTTGTCTAATTGCAGGTGTATGGGACATTTGTACAATCCACATATGAAGATAAGGAAGAAAGAGATGTTTATTTGCTGTCCAAAAAGTTCTCTCACGTCACTTTTGGCCCAAGAGAAGATAGAGTCCAAGTCTCTCACGTTCTGGATTCAGATTCGGACTGCACAGACACACCTGACTCAAAACGCACACAAGTTTTTCATACGGACTCCGAATTGGGTGATTTTTTTTTGTTGGAAACTAGATTTCGTGCACTTTCCAACCCAATTGGAATCACCTTCAAATTCGTCCGGAGCGTTGAGTTGTGGACGAAACAATCTGATGCTGCAGCAGAATCCGAGTCAAACTACAAGTCCAAAGGTGTTACATCACCTCCACTTGGGCCCATTGGCCTTGTACGACCTAGATTTAGTTTTAGGCTGCCTTGGGACGTCCTCCCACCTCCTTGGCCGCCACCCCTTGCTCCTATATAAGTAGATCCATCTAGTAGCTTTTCCTTGGGATTTGTTTAGTTAAAAGTTAGCCATTGCAACTTCGTGTACTTCGTTTGTGTCCAACGACCAGACCAAGACCGCTTCCGGATCCCCACCATTATCAATACCTCATATATATTTGCAATATTCAGATTGCTTTATCATATTCTTGCTTGTTCTTCGATTGCTTGCAGGAATAGACCTTCGTGGTCAGGCTTATCGTGCTTCCGGCATCGTCAGTAACCTCAGGAGATTGGTTTAGCGATTGCTAAGGCGCAACGTCGTGCATGTTTGTAGTCGGATCGTCAAAGTCGTCTCCACCAAATCGATAGTTATCATCTCATCGAGATCGGGACCCTCGCCTCTATCAAAAAAAGTCAGAGAAAAAAAAGAAAGGAAAAGAAAAAAAAGTGTGAGAAAAAAAAGAGAGGAGAAAAAATCAAAATTCGGATCTATCTAGACTCAATCTCGTAGTTGAATTCGGATTGGAATCTGTTTTGTGCACTGTTCAGTAAAACAGGCATAACTTCCTCATATGAAGTCTGTTTTGGCTTCGCGAGTACTCAAATGGAAGCTAGCGACGAGCCGCATCTAAATAGTTGCATAAGCTAGTTCAGAATTTGGCACCTGAACATCAGCTTCTAAATAGGTCTACTGCTATTGTGATCTTCACTTATATCTTGCTGTCCAGAGCTACTTCATATCCTTTATTGATGCTAGTTGTGCTACGACGTGACCTCATTAGTGTTCTAGGCTCGCGTCTCTAGTTTGGTCTAGCCTAGGACCAGCACAGTACCATCGTTGAGCATTTATTCAACATTGCATCTCTGAATTGATTATTGCTAATCTTTTGCTACCATATATAGCCAACCCAGCTCCACATATTTCTACACCGTGTATACGTACGTTCCCCTGGCAATCGTTTTACACAATCTTCGGAGTTATTTGACACCGCTGGTGTCCTGTCACCACCTGCCGCATGGTAAGAACTTGTAAGATATTGATTTTTGCTTTACTGTGAGCACTTTACAACCACATCCTAGTAGTTCATAGGAACATTATTCTCGAATTTTGGTTCTTGTTTCTACTAATCATGACAGGTTCCAGAGATAGAAGTTCTTGGATGATGGACACATCTTCATCATCACGAGAGTTGGGACAACACACACAAGCATATGGTCAGGTTATCTCTTTACCATCATTTGAGGGTAGATTTAATCCTGCTATTTATCTAGCTTGGGAGCTTGAAGTAGAACAAGTTTTTAGTCACCATGATTTTTCTGAACTTGAGAGAGTACGAGCTACCATTAGAGCATTTACTGGTTTTGCTTCTATTTGGTGGAGTGTACATTGTAAGAAAAACATTGATAACCAACCCACAACTTGGAAAGTTTTGAAAGCTGTAATGAGACAACAATTTTTTCCTCCTTACTATCGTCGTGAATTGCGTCGCAAATTGGAGCAATTAAAACAAGGCAGTAACACTGTTCATGCTTACTACCAAGAGTTCAAATCTTATATGCATCATTGTGACATAGAAGAATCTGAGGATGATACAATGAATAGATTTTTTGGTGGTTTGAACCATGATATTCAGGCAAGATTTCAGTATATTCCTCGTTGCATTACTGGTATGTATGTCCGTGCTTGTACCTTTGAGAGACAAATACAGGAGGATGCATTGGGTGACTACAACAACTACTATTCCAGTTCATGCTCACCACCGCCGGTTGGTTACTCCACTATTGCACCTACTAGAGCAGCCCCACCTCGGATTGTGAGCGCGATTTCATCTCAAGAGTATGGTACATTGTCAACGTCCGTACCTACATCAGCTACATCTCTGCGAGGTAACAGTAAAGGTCTTGATGATATAACTTCACATGAGAATGAAGCATGCCTAGTTAACTTGAATGCATCATGTGTTGAGTTACCTGTTGATTTGAGCACACCACCTATTTTAGAGACTCTTGTTACTGTCATGAATGCGTCATGTGATCAAACAACTGAAATATCAACAATTTTGAGTGCACCCATTGAATTAACTGTTGATGCAAAAGAACCAATGTTTAATCATTTTGATATGACCTCTAATCTTGATGATGATTCTGTGTCCAATGACTTATTGCATGTTTGCTTATTTAAGCATGTTGTAGCATGTAAATTTAATGCAAGTAAGGTTTATTCATCGAAGTTAGGATGGTTTAATGATGAACATTGTCAATCTTTTGAAATGAATAAGAGCTTCACTTATATGTGCAAACTAAGTTGCAATATTTTCATGCCTTCTACTTCTTGTGCTAATGTTTTGGCTTTAGATTTTATAAACTATGCAAGTTACTCATCTATTCATGTGTCATATATGCAAAAATCGAGGGAAGTAAAAATGGATGACATATACATATACAACATGTACACCTTGTCTCTTTTGTTAGCCACATTTCAGATTAAGCAACGCCGAGGACGGCTTTATTTTCAAGAAGGGGAGGATGATGAGGACATGACCAAATATATTGCATACATGCATATTTGTCAGGTGATTTCTAGTGCAAACTATTCAATAATCTATTTATGTTATCCAGAACAAAAATACTTCACACACTTTTGTGTTTTGTCTAATTGCAGGTGTATGCGACATTTGTACAATCCACATATGAAGATAAGGAAGAAAGAGATGTTTATTTGCTGTTCAAAAAGTTCTCTCACGTCACTTTTGGCCCAAGAGAAGATAGAGTCAAGTCTCTCACGTTCTGGATTCAGATTCGGACTGCACAGACATACCTGACTCAAAACGCCAACAACTTTTTCATACGGACTCCGAATTGGGTGATTCTTTTTTTGTTGGAAATTAGATTTTATGCTCTTTCCAACCCAATTGGAATCACCTTAAAATCCGTCCAGAGCGTTGAGTTATGGACCAAACAATCTGACGCTACACCAGAATCCGAGTCAAACTACAAGTCCAAAGGTGTTACATCACCTCCACTTGGGCCCATGAGCCTTGTACGACCTAGGGTTAGTTTTAGGCTGCCTTGGGACGTCCTCCCACCTCCTTGGCCGCCACCCCTTGCTCCTATATAAGTAGATCCATCTAGTAGCTTTTTCCTTGGGATTTGTTTAGTTAAAAGTTAGCCATTGCAACTTCGTGTACTTCGTTTGTGTCCAACGACCAGACCAAGACCGCTTACGGATCCCCACCCTTATCAATACTTCATATATACTCGCAATATTCAGATTTCTTTTATCATATTCTTGCTTGTTCTTCGATTTCTTGCAGGAATAGACCTTCGTGGTCAGGTTGATTGTGCTCCAGCCTGGTCAATAACCTCTCGGAGTTGGTTTAGCGATTGCTAAGGCGCAACGTCGTGCACGTTTGTAGTCGGATCGTCAAAGTCATCTTCACCAAATCGATAGTTATCATCTCATCGAAAGATCGGGACACCCCGCCTCTATCACTTCGTCACGCCCATACTACGGCAAAAAAGTCCAAACACCTTCACGGTAGTCCGGCACCCCGAAATTATAGCATTATATGCATCAACTCTGAATCATGTCTTGGGTCAATAGTTGGGTTTGCCCGGCTCCTACGTTTTGGTACCTTGCGTTCCGCTACATCGGCTAAGGTAGCACTGGGAGAACTACTGCGATTGTGTCCCGGTTCTTCCGGACGAGCACCTCAGTAGAGATAGCCGAAAACTGACTATCATGATGCTGCGAGAGCTGGTCAGCTGTTCGAGAGGTTCTAAAATCTTTAAGGATTCCTTCCGCACAATGCTATAACTAATGCAGTGATGAGGACATCAATACAATTGTTACACCCACAGCCCCTGCTGCTATACATACTGGACCAATTACTAGAGCTCGTGCATGCCAACTAAATTACCAGGTACTTTCGTTTCTTGGTAATGATTCTAATGTTCATGAGAATATGATGCTGCCTAAATTGGATACATTTGTTTTGCTTACAAATGAAGGGCCTAGCTTGGAGAAGGATGAACATTGGAGCAAGAACAAGCATGGAGATGATGGCATGCGCAAGGGGAACAAGAACGGAGTTACAAGTGATGATTTCAGGACTTTGAAGCCACCATAATGGGTGCATGAAGCCTTGGACAAAATATACAAGATGCCACTTCATAAATTTCGTCCCGAGGCTATTTTAGGTGCTGTGTCACCTTATTATTGGGCCAGGCCCATGTAATTTCGAAATACATAAGTATAGGCTATTTTTAGAGTCCGTATGTGTGGGGAAACAAGAGATAGGGTTGATTTCGGACCCCTCCACCAAGGGCCACGAAATTCCCCCCTCTTCCTCCATATATACAGCCCTTAGGGCATCATTTAGACTTTGGGTTTTGTTTAGATTAAAATTTCGCCATAGCTGCAACTTCGCGTACTTCGTTTGTGTTCAACGACCAGACAAAGGCATCATAGAACCCCACCTTGATCAATAAAGCTTTCATCTTATATTCGCAATATCCAGATTACAATCTCAGTTTCTTGCTTGTTCTTCGTTTGCTCGCAGGAAACATACCCTCGTGGTCAGGTTGATCGTGCTTCGGCGTGGTCAATAACCTCTCGGAGTTGGTTTAGCGATTGCTAAGGCGCGACGTCCTCGCACGTTCGTAGTCAGATCGTCAAAGTCGACTTCCACCAAAGCGATATCCATCATCTCATCGAAAGACGGGACACCTTTGCCTCTATCAAGTGGTATCAGATTTCCAGGTTGCTCGGTGAGATTTTACAGTTTTTCGTAGTTTAGATCGAGTCTGTTCTTCATACCTACAGTCCACGAAAAAGCCACAAAAAAAAATTAGGGTTAGTTCATCATATCCGAACCAATCTGAGCCTTTGCATAATCTTTTTAGGGTTTTGCTTTGTTGAATTTGCGGTTGCATCGTCGGTCTAGTTGCTGGTCTTAGAGTCTAGTCTTTTAGAGTTTCGAGTTCTGGTCATAAGTTGTCACGCCGCCGCCGCACCATCATCATCACCCCTGCCATCTACCACCACCGCTTATCCGCCACCGCTTCGAATCCGTATCCATATACCACCACAGCTGTCATATACCACCATCGCTGCCATCTACCACCATTTATCCACCACCAATCCGAGTTCTTGTCATATTAGGTTTGTTTTCGAGATCCATCTAGATTCCGATTCATGTTTCCTTGCCGGAGTAGGTTTCGGAAAAAAAAGAGTCCGGAAACCACGCTCCGTTTAGGCCCAAAATTTTTCGAAAACGCATTTTTCGAAAAAATTTCTGGCTATCCTATTTTTAGGTGTTTCTGAGTGTTTTGAGACAGGTGCCATTATAGGAAGTTTTTTTTGACCCGTTTCCAGTTTTTGGGTCCGGGCAGTCGAAAAAAAAATATTGGTCGAAAAAATTTCGTGCCCATCCTGTCAGTTTGAGCTAGGAAGAGTTTTGAGACACTCGCCATTATAATGATTTTTCGCAAAAAAAAAGCAAAGCAAAAAAAAAAGAGCGCAAAAAAAAAAGAGCGAAAAAAAAATTCCAGAGTGTGCTTTTCCCTTGTTTACGTGCCGCGCCGTGATTTTGTTGGTGTTCTAGGCTCGCGTCTCTAGCACAGTCTAGCCTAGGACCAGCACAGTACCGTCGTTGAGTGTTTATTCAACTTTGCATCTCTGAATTGATTATTGCTGACCCTTTTTGCTACCATATTATAAGCCTTCCCAGCTCCACATACATCTACGTCGTGCGTTTGACTCTCCCTGGTAATCGCTCTATCCAAGCTTTGAGAGTTTTTGACTACAACGGTTGCCGATCACCGCCTGCTGCTGGGTAAGAACTGGTAAGAATTTGAGATTTGCTTGACAGATTTGTGACACCCACCACCACCTCTTGTTAGTAGTCTGTAGGATCATATTCTTGTGTGTTTCTATTGCTGCTAACCATGCCAGGATCACAAGCCGACGAGACTGACTGGGAGAACATGACGAATAAGGATTTGCATGATAAATTTCAGCAAATGATGAGTGAACAGGTGCAAGACGTGCTAAACAGATTTGAAGAGGCCATGGAGAAGATAGATGGCATGGAGAAGACGTTCGAAACAAAGCTCAATAACAAGTTTAATGAATTGCTCGCGCGTCTTCCACCACCACCACCCGCTGCACCTAACGCACCTCTCCAACAACAACAACAACGACTACCTCCACGTCGCGAAATAGACCTCCGCCGAGCGAGCCGTGTTCCTCTTGCGTTTGGCCAAACTGTTGGTGCTGCTGTTGATACTTCTGTGGCTCCTGCTGCTGATGCGGAGGAGGATGATTATGTGGGAGATTACGAGGATGAGGTTGCTCAAAATCAGAACTACGTGTAACCACCAGCACCACCACCAGCAGGTCGACCTCAGGTATATATTCGTAATGGTAGGCCTGCACCACCACCTCAGGTACGTGATGATGTCCATATTCCTAAACTGAAATTGAATATTCCACCATTTGAGGGTAGATATGTTCCTGATATATATCTTACTTGGGAGTTAGAAACTGAACAACGTTTTACATGTTTACAATATCCCGAGGAGAGACGGGTTGCTGCTGCTGTTTGTGCTTTCACTAGTTTTGCATGTGTCTGGTGGTCTAAACATTGTAGATTATATCCTATTCCAACTACTTGGGCTGCTTTGAAAACCGCTATGCGTACGCGTTGGGTTCCACCATATTATCAACGTGAATTGCTTCAAAAATTGCAGCGTTTAAGACAAGGAAAAAATTCTGTAGAAGAATATTATCAGGAATTACAAACTAGCATGATTCGATGTGGTATTATTGAGGAGAATGAAGCTATGCTTGCACGTTTTCTGGGTGGATTAAATAGAGAGATTCAGACCATTCTAGACTATAAGGAGTATACTAATATCACTCGTTTATTCCATCTTGCTTGTAAAGCTGAACGTGAAGTGCAGGATCGACAAGCATTAGCGCGAACTAACTTTTCTGCAGGCCGACCTTCATCATGGACACCGCGTGCATCTTCTACTTCAACTGCACCAGCACCTCAATCAGGTGCCTCCTACAGCTGTGATACAAGAAAACAGGAACAACCACCATTATCTGCCAAGAGCGCACCTGCCGGGCCTGCACAGAGTTCTTCTTCTTCCAGGGCATCAACAGGGCACACAAGTGATATTATTTGTCGTCGTTGTAAGGGAGGAGGTCATTATGCGAGAGAATGCAAATCTCCACGTGTGATGATTGCTACCGAGGGTGGTGGATATGAGTCCGCTAGTGACTATGATGAGGAGACATTGGCTCTTATTACACGTGAAGAACATGGTGGAGATGATTCTGATCATGAGACGCAATACATGGCTCCTGAAGACGCTGACAGGTATGAATGTATAGTTGCTCAACGTGTTTTGAGTGTGCAGGTCACACAAGCTGAGCAAAATCAGAGGCACAATTTGTTCCATACCAAGGGAGTTGTGAAAGAACGTTCTGTGCGCGTCATCATAGATGGAGGGAGCTGCAACAACTTGGCTAGCATGGAGATGGTGGAGAAGCTTTCTCTCACCACAAGACCACATCCACATCCTTACTACATCCAATGGTTCAACAACAGCGGCAAGGTTAAGGTAACACGTACTATTCGTGTGCATTTTAGTATCTCTACATATGCTGATTATGTTGATTGTGATGTGGTACCTATGCAAGCATGTTCCTTATTACTTGGTAGACCATGGCAATTTGATAAAAATTCTGTACACCATGGTAGAAACAATCATTATACTCTTGTTCATAAGGATAAAAATATTACTTTGCTTCCTATGACTCCTGATTCCATTTTAAAAGATGATATTAATAGAGCTAATAAAGTAAAATAGGAGAAGAATAAGAGTGAAAATCAGATTGTGGCAAAAGAATTTGAGCAACAAATGAAGCCTAATAATAAACCATCTAGTGTTGCTTCTGAAATTAAATTGAAAAGTGCATGTTTATTTGCCACCAAATATGATATTGATGAGCTAGATTTCAGCAAATCTGTTTGCTATGCTTTTGTGTGCAAAGAGGCATTATTTTCATTCGAGGACGTGCCTTCCTCTTTGCCTCCTGCTGTCACTAACATTTTGCAGGAGTTCGCTGACGTTTTTCCACAAGACGTGCCACCGGGATTACCGCCTATTCGAGGGATTGAGCATCAGATTGACTTAATTCCCAGTGCTTCACTGCCAAACCGTGCACCATACCGTACCAATCCAGAGGAGACGAAGGAGATTATGCGTCAAGTACAAGAGCTTCTTTACAAAGGTTATATACGCGAATCCCTTAGTCCTTGTGTTGTTCCTATTATTCTAGTGCCGAAAAAGGATGGTACATCACGTATGTGTGTTGATTGTAGAGGCATTAATAATATTACTATTCGTTATCGTCATCCTATTCCTAGGCTAGATGATATGCTTGATGAATTGAGTGGCTCTACAATATTCTCCAAAGTTGATTTGCGTAGTGGATACCATCAAATTCGTATGAATTTGGGAGATGAATGGAAAACAACATTTAAAACTAAGTTTGGATTATATGAGTGGTTAGTCATGCCTTTTGGATTAACTAATGCACCTAGTACTTTCATGAGATTAATGAACGAAGTTTTACGTGCTTTCATTGGACGATTTGTGGAAGTTTACTTTGATGACATATTGATTTATAGCAGATCTTTGGAAGAACATTTGGAACATTTACGTGCTGTTTTTATTGCTCTACGTGATGCACGTTTGTTTGGTAACCTTGGGAAGTGCACCTTTTGCACCGACCGAGTATCTTTTCTTGGCTATGTTGTTACTCCACAGGGAATTGAAGTTGATAAAGCCAAGATTGAAGCTATTGAGAGTTGGCCGCAGCCCAAAACGGTCACACAAGTGAGGAGTTTTCTTGGCCTCGCTGGATTCTATAGGCGTTTTGTGAGAGATTTCAGCACCATTGCTGCACCTCTCAATGAGCTTACAAAGAAAGATGTGCCTTTTCTTTGTGGTACCGCACAGGAAGAAGCCTTCACGGTATTGAAAGATAAGTTGACACATGCTCCTTTACTCCAACTTCCTGATTTTAATAAGACTTTTGAGCTTGAATGTGATGCTAGTGGAATTGGATTAGGAGGTGTGTTATTACAAGATGGCAAACCTGTTGCATACTTTTCTGAAAAATTGAGTGGGCCTAGTCTGAATTATTCTACTTATGATAAAGAATTATATGCTCTTGTTCGGACTTTAGAAACATGGCAACATTATTTATGGCCCAAAGAATTTGTTATACATTCTGATCATGAATCTTTGAAACATATTAAAAGTCAAGCTAAACTGAATCATAGACATGCTAAATGGGTTGAATTCATTGAGACTTTCCCTTATGTCATTAAACACAAGAAGGGAAAAGAAAATGTTATTGCTGATGCATTGTCTCGTCGCTATACTATGCTTTCACAACTTGACTTCAAAAAATTTGGTTTGGAGACCATCAAAGATCAATATGTGCATGATGCTGATTTTAAAGATGTAATGCAGAATTGTAAAGAAGGAAGAATGTGGAACAAGTTCGTCGTTAACGATGGATTTGTGTTTCGTGCTAACAAACTATGCATTCCAGCTAGCTCCGTTCGTCTTTTGTTGTTGCAGGAGGCGCATGGAGGAGGATTAATGGGACACTTTGGCGTGAAGAAGACGGAGGACGTACTTGCTACACATTTCTTTTGGCCAAAGATGAGACGGGATGTTGAGCGTTTTATTGCTCGATGCACTACATGTCAAAAAGCTAAGTCACGACTCAATCCTCATGGTTTATATATGCCTTTGCCTGTACCTAGTGTTCCTTGGGAGGATATATCTATGGACTTTGTTTTAGGTTTACCTCGAACAAAGAAGGGGAGGGATAGCATATTTGTTGTCGTGGATAGATTCTCGAAAATGGCACACTTTATACCATGTCATAAAAGCGATGATGCTGTTAATGTTGCTGATTTGTTCTTTCGTGAAATTATTCGCTTGCATGGTGTGCCAAATACTATTGTTTCAGATCGTGATACTAAATTTCTTAGCCACTTTTGGAGATGTTTATGGGCTAAAGTTGGGGACTAAACTGCTTTTTAGTACTACTTGTCACCCCCAAACTGATGGACAAACTGAAGTAGTCAATAGAACGTTGTCTACTATGCTTAGGGCTGTTTTGAAGAATAATAAGAAAATGTGGGAGGAATGCTTGCCTCATATTGAATTTGCTTATAATCGTTCATTGCATTCTACTACTAAGATGTGCCCTTTTGAAGTTGTGTATGGTTTCCTACCTCGTGCACCTATTGATTTGTTGCCTCTTCCATCTTCGGAGAAGGTTAATTTTGATGCTAAACAACGTGCTGAATTGATTTTAAAAATGCATGAGTTAACTAAGGAAAACATTGAGCGTATGAATGCTAAATATAAACTTGCTGGAGATAAGGGTAGAAAACATGTTGTGTTTGCACCTGGAGATCTTGTTTGGTTACATTTGCGTAAGGATAGATTTCCTGATTTGCACAAATCAAAGTTAATGCCACGTGCTGATGGTCCCTTTAAGGTGTTAGAGAAAATAAATGATAATGCATATAAACTTGAGCTGCCTGCAGATTTTGGGGTTAGTCCCACTTTTAACATTGCAAATTTGAAGCCTTATTTGGGTGAGGAAGATGAACTTCCGTCGAGGACGACTTCATTTCAAGAAGGGGAGGATGATGAGGACATCAATACAATTGTTACATCCACAGCCCCTGCTGCTATACATACTGGACCAATTACTAGAGCTCGTGCATGCCAACTAAATTACCAGGTACTTTCGTTTCTTGGTAATGATTCTAATGTTCATGAGAATATGATGCTGCCTAAATTGGATACATTTGTTTTGCTTACAAATGAAGGGCCTAGCTTGGAGAAGGATGAACATTGGAGCAAGAACAAGCATGGAGATGATGGCATGCGCAAGGGGAACAAGAACGGAGTTACAAGTGATGATTTCAGGACTTTGAAGCCACCATAATGGGTGCATGAAGCCTTGGACGAAATATACAAGATGCCACTTCATAAATTTCGTCCCGATGCTATTTTAGGTGCTGCGTCATCTTATTATTGGGCCAGGCCCATGTAATTTCGAAATACATAAGTATAGGCTATTTTTAGAGTCCGTATGTGTGGGGAAACAAGAGATAGGGTTGATTGCGGACCCCTCCACCAAGGGCCACGAAATTCCCCCCTCTTCCTCCATATATACAGCCCTTAGGGCATCGTTTAGACTTTGGGTTTTGTTTAGATTAAAAGTTCGCCATAGCTGCAACTTCGCGTACTTCGTTTGTGTTCAACGACCAGACAAATCGTCACAGAACCCCACCTTGATCAATAAAGCTTTCATCTTATATTCGCAATATCCAGATTGCAATCTCAGTTTCTTGCTTGTTCTTCGTTTGCTCGCAGGAAACAGACCCTCGTGGTCAGGTTGATCGTGCTCCGGCGTGGTCAATAACCTCTCGGAGTTGGTTTAGCGATTGCTAAGGCGCGACGTCCTCGCACGTTCGTAGTCGGATCGTCAAAGTCGACTGCCACCAAAGCGATATTCATCATCTCATCGAAAGACGGGACACCTTTGCCTCTATCATGCAGCGTGCGACGGATCGGCCTTTTTAGATCAGGCGCTTATAGAGCCCCTAGTGCGGTCTTCCGAGCACTAGGGGTTGCGCCTACCTTCCTCGTAACAACTCCTATGGCTAAGTGAGAGCGATAAAGCCCTATAGTCTGATTGCCTGGTTCGCTGTGCTGAACACCTCCTTTAGGGACCCAAAATTGGGGTAAAGAGTGCTCAGGTTTATCTCGAACACCCCCGTACTCACTACGTGGGGGCGGAAGCCGACGACTAGTCGACTCTCAGGGTTAATATATAAAACGGTCGCACAGGAGGAAAAACTTTCAAACAACAAGCAATAGATGATAAGAATGCTCTTGTTAAAATATTACAAAGGATGAACATGACCGTATTTACGGAAATATAACATCCTTGGTGCATTGCTCTGCCGCAAGGCGGGCTCCTTTCAAGACACCTTCATAATACAGTTCAGGCTTGCGGTGCTCCTTCCCCTCCGGTGGTCCCTCGGTCATCAGCTTTTCTGCATCCATCTTCCCCCAATGCACCTTGGCACGGGCGAAGGCCATTCACGCACCTTCTATGCAGACCGACCGCTTGATGACTTCGAGTCGAGGGCAGGCACTTACAAGCTGCTTCACGAGCCCGAAGTAGCTGCTTGGAATCGGCTCAGCGGGCCACAACCGGATAATTAATTCCTTCATGGATAATTCGGCCGCCTTATGCAGCTTGACCAGCTGCTTCAGCTGATCGGAGAAAGGCACCGGATAATTCGGCGCCAGATACTGCATCCAGAAGAGCTTATTCACAGTATTCCCCCCTTCAGCCCGGTAAAATTGGGCGGCATCAGATATGCTGCGCGGCAGCTCCGCAAATACCCATGTATACATCAAAACTCAAGTTGTCAAATTTGATTTTCTCATCTCCAATACTCGCTTTGTACAGAAAAAGCCTTACTAGCCGCAATCTTCCTCGTCTCCTGGATTTCCTTCAGGGCACCTTGGGCTTCCCCCCGGGCATCACTTGCGGCCTGGCGAGCCTGGGAGAGTTCGGATTCTTTCCCTGCTAAACTCTGCTCCAAGGTCTCGCATTTCTGCACAGCCTCTTGAAGCTCTCGCTCAGCCTCAATAACTCTAGCCTCATGTTTCTCATGAAGAGCCTGCTCTGTGGCTGCCTTCTTCTCGGCTTCGGCCACAGCCCTCCTGAGAGCCTCAATTTTGGCTGTCGCTCCTAGAGCACATTATAAAAATATTTCCATCATGTGCACTTATTCATTTGTGGTACATAAAAAAGGTTTCCACATACCTTGATTATCCTCCAGCTGTTTCTTCACTTGGCCAAGTTCTCCTTCGGCCCGCTCCAGACTATGCCTCAGTCCGGATACTTCGGCGGCTTGAGAGGCGGCAGTCGCTACAGATGCCTGCTGGTTAAAAAGAGTGATAAATGTCATCAAGTGAGTCTCCTGCGAACATAAATTTTATCCTCTGCCCGGTTTTTTCTTTCACCGAACAGTGTATCAGGGGCTACTATCTATACCATGACACTCTCCCAAAAACTCATAAAACATACCTCAAAACCTCTTATGAGGTTGATACAGGATTCATTCAGTCCACTCTCAGTGGACTGAATCTTCTCAATCACCGTACCAATGAGGGTACGGTGTTCATCAACGATGGAGGCACCCTTCAGCGCCGCCAATAAAGTATCCGGCACCTCTGGTTGGACAGAGGCGGCCGATGGAACAGACATACCTCCTCCAGTTGGCGGAGGCTGTCTGTCTGACTCGGGGACCTTATGGGTCTCTAGAATCATGTCCGGCTTTGGTCCGGATTCAAGGTGACCCCCCCTGTCGACACCGGAGCTTTCTCTCCCGTGTGACCGGCCCCAGAAGTGTGGCCTCCTGTTGGCGACTTTGCGACCTTCTCCCCTCCTCCATGGCCTGGGTCCTTCTGGGACGAAACCTCGGTTTCATTCCTACGCTTGGAGGAGGAGGCCTTCAGGGGTGTCCCGCTCCCCATAGCGTCCGAACCCAGTAGATCTTCTGACGAGGATTGTTTGGCGCGGCTTCGCCGGACTGAAAAAGAAAAAGCACGACTCAAATTAGAAGGTGATGCCATGACAAGTTCGGACACATGAGTGTGTTCAGATTTTATACTTACGAGTTCGCCAGGGGCTCGGCCCTGGGATCCCACTCCGGTCTGCTATCGGTGGCGCCGGTGGACTCCTTTTGAAGAGGAGTTTTTCCCCTCTTGGGTGAATCGGCTTCCAAAGAGTTGGAGGTCGATCTTTTCTTCCTTCCCCCTGCGGGGGATTCGTCCTCCTCCTCCCCGTCCTCTTCGGAGGAAGAGTGGGCATTGGAGTCCTCGGATTTTGTGTCCGGGGCACCACGGCGACGGAGGCTGCCCCTAGTCTTCTTGGCCTCCTTTTTGGCCTTCTTCTTCGGCGCCTTATATGGTGCTGGGACCAGCATCTTCATCAGAAGTGGGCCGGTCGATTCTTCTGGCAGAGGGGCTGGACAGTAGATTCACCCTGCCTTCTTCGCCCAGCCCTGGGAAAATGATAGGAAACACGTTAAGTATTTTCCTGAGAATGTACGGATAGAACACATGAGTTGTCAAACATTCAGTTGCTTAGCGAACTTACGGGGCGGGACAGTTGGTACCCACGGTCCTCGATGGAGTCCGGCCATGGTTTGTCGGACTTGAAAAGCACCTTCCAGATGTCCTTGTGCGTAGAGCCAAAGAGCTCTAGCAGGGTCTGGTGCTTGGCCGGGTTGAACTCCCACATATTGCAAGCTCGGTGTTGACATGGTAGAATTCGGCGAACCAACATCACCTGGACTACATTGACGAGCTTGACGCTCTTGTCTTCCATGTCTTGAACGCGCGTCTGGAGCTCTGATAGCTCGTCAGACGAAGCCCAGTTCAGGCCCTTCTTCTGCCAGGACGTAAGTCGCAGGGGGGCACCGGATCTAAACTCCGGAACGGCGGTCCACTCCTTGCCACGTGGCTCAGTGATGTAGAACCACTTCTACTGCCACTCCTTGACGGAATCGTTAAAAGTCCTTGTCGGCCATGTAACATTGGGCATCTTGCTCACCATGGCGCCTCCGCATTCGGCATGCTCACCGCTCACTACCTTGGGCTTTACATTAAAAACCTTTAGCCACAAACCAAAGTATGGCGGGACGCGGAGAAAGGCCTCGCACAGGACTATGAATGTCGAGATGTTGAGGAAGGAATTTGGGGATAGACCATGGAAATCAATCCTGTAGTAGTACATGATGCCGCGAACAAATGGGTGGAGGGGAAACCCTAGCCCGCGGACAAAATGAGGGGGAATACCACCCTCTCATGGGGTTCCGGGGTGGGGACGATCTGTCCCACCGTCGGAAGGCGATGGCCAATTCTCTTGGCCAGGTACCTGGCCCCCCGAAGCTTCTTGATATCCTTCTCCCGGACGGTAGAGGCCATCACTTGCCTCCTGCTCTAGATCCGGGAATCTTCGAAAATCCTTTTTGGGTGGAGAAGAGGAGTGCTTGGGCACTAGGGCTCGAGCGGAAAGGAATGGATGAGTAGGGAAGGGCGTGGGTGAAACGGAGGGTTCTTATCCCCTTATAAAGGCAGCAACGATCCTGCGCCTCCCCACTTACCCGCTAAACACGCTTATTCCCTCAAGCGCCATGATTGATGGCACGGTTGGGTCACCCGCACCCGTCTTAATGAGAATCCCGTAATAGGGGGGCCCGATCTCTACTTCGACAAGACGTGCTGATAAAACCGCCTCATGATATGTGCGTCGGCAGGTTATGAAAACGGTTCGAATAATGACCGGACAATGGCGTGACGTCATGCTGTAAAAAACTGTGAGCAAATTAGATTTGTGGAATATCATACTCTCTACGGTGGCATGTGGAATTTGTTTTGCAGAGCCGGACATGATTCTTATGTTCTAATTCTTATATGGAGTATTCGGAGAAGGAACCCGCCTTGCAATGCCGAAGACAATTTGCATGCCGGACTCATCGTCATTGAAGCCTGGTTCAGGGGCTACTGAGGGAGTCCTGGATTAAGAGGTCCTCGGACAACCGGACTATATACTTTGGCCGGACTGTTGGACTATGAAGATACAAGATTGAAGACTTCGTCCCGTGTCCGGATGGGACTCTCCTTTGCGTGGAAGGCAAGCTTGGATATTCGGATATGTAGATTTGCTTCTCTGTAACCGACTCTGTGTAACCCTAGCCCCCTCCAGTGTCTATATAAACCGGAGGGTTTAGTCCGTAGGACAAGAACAATCATAATCATAGGCTAGCTTCTAGGGTTTAGCCTCTACGATCTCGTGGTAGATCAACTCTTGTAATACTCATATCATCAAGATCAATCAAGCAGGAAGTAGGGTATTACCTCCATCGAGAGGGCCCGAACCTGGGTAAAACATCGTGTCCCCTGCCTCTTGTTACCATTAGCCTTGGAGGCACAGTTCGAGCCCCCCTACCCGAGATCCGCTGGTTTTGACACCGACAACGCCAAAGACCAAGAAGCCCCTATCGAGCCAACATTCGAACAGGATGATTGGGAGGATGGGCAAGTTAAACCCGACGATCCCGTCGGGAACGAGGGCTCGGAGGATAGTAACTACCAACTGATCTTCGAAGAGGATGAGAGCCTCGACGACGAAGACTTCATCATACCAGAGGAACCCCTCAAACAACAGCGCTTTAAGCGCCGGCTAATAGCCACGGCAAGAAGCCTGAAAAAGAAGCGGCAGCAACTTCAAGCTGATAAGGATTTACTCAATGACAGAAGAAATGTTGTGGCTGCCGAGCAATACGGCCTCGAGCGCCCAACTAAGAGTTACCCAAAGCACAGGCTGCTATCCCAATTCGACGACGAGGTCCTGGAACCTATACTAGCGCGTAACGCCACGGACAGACCTGACCAACCACCTCGTGGCCGGGACAGAGTGGCAACTCAAGCCGAACACTAGACCGCACCACCTCGCCCTAGAGGCAGAGAGACAACAACTACAGGATACACGTATGACGTGCGACAGGACCTGGACAATAGAGCTGGTCATACCAAATCAATCTATGGATCAAGGGGGCGTGCACCAGCGGGAGAAGACGGCCATCAAGCCTGGCGCGACAAGCACAACCTCACCCGGGCCGAAAACCGCATACGGACTTCATCCGAACTGCGTCGTGACATCGCCCGATACAGAGGCGCCGCACACCCCCTATGCTTCACCGATGAGGTGATGGAGCACGAGTTCCTAGAAGGGTTTAAACCCGTGAACATTGAATCATACGACGGCATAACAGATCCCGCAGTATGGATTGAAGATTTTCTCCTCCACATCCACATGGCTCACGGTGATGACTTACATGCCATCAAGTACCTCCCTCTAAAACTTAAGGGGCCAGCATGGCACTGGCTGAACAGCCTCCCTGAAAACTCTATTGGTAGCTGGGAAGACTTGGAGGACGCCTTCAGAGACAACTTCCAAGGTACCTATGTTCGGCCCCTAGACGCCGATGACCTTAGTCACATAATCCAGCAACCCGGCGAATCAGCGCGGAAGCTCTGGACCATTCTTAGTAAAAAAGAACTAGATTGTGGATTGTCCGGACGCCGAAGCCCTCGCGGCCTTCAAACACAGCGTCCGAGATGAGTGGCTTGCCCGACACCTCGGCCAAGAGAAGCCGAAGTCCATGGCAGCCCTCACCGCACTTATGACCCGCTTTTGTGCGGGAGAAGATAGTTGGCTAGCTCGTAGAAGCAATAGTACCAACAACCCAGGCACCTCTGAAGCCAGAGACGGCAATGGCAAGCCACGATGCAACAAGCACAAGCGTCGAAACGATAACGAAGATACGGTGGTCAACGCCGGATTCAGTGGCCCCAAATCCAGTCAACGGAAGAAGCCATTCAAAGGAAACAAAGGTGGTCCATCCAGTTTGGATAGAATACTTGATCGGCCTTGCAAGATTCATGGCACCCCCGATAAACCAGCCAATCACACCAACAGAAATTGTTGGGTCTTTAAACAGGCCGGCAAGCTCAACTCCGAACACAAGGGGAAAAGGCCGCCCAGCGAGGACGACGAAGAAGAGCCTCGCCCACTGAACACAGGGGGCATAAGAAATTTTCCCCCGAGGTCAAAATGGTGAATATGATCTACATCACTCACATCCCCAAGCGGGAGCGCAAGTGCGCATTAAGGGATGTCTGCGCCGTAGAGCCGGTCTCCCCAAAATTCAACCCATAGTCGGCGTGTCCAATCACCTTCGATCGAAAGGATCACCCCACCTGATGAGGACATGACTACCTTGGATACGACCAAAAATATTGCATACATGCATATTTGTCAGGTGATTTCTAATGCAAACTATTCAATAATCTATTTATGTAATCCAGAACAAAAATACTTCACACACTTTTGTGTTTTGTCTAATTGCAGGTGTATGGGACATTTGTACAATCCACATATGAAGACAAGGGAAAAGGAGAAGTTTAGGTTGTGTTCAAAAAGTCCTCTCACGTCACTTTTGGGCCAAGAGAAGATAGAGTCCAACTCTCTCACGTTCTGGATTCAGATTCGGACTGCACAGACATACCTGACTCAAAACGCCAACAACTTTTTCATACGGACTCCGAATTGGGTGATTCTTTTTTTGTTGGAAATTAGATTTCGCGCTCTTTCCAACCCAATTGGATTCACCTTCAAATTCGTCCGGAGCATTGAGTTACGCATGAAACAATCTGACGTTGCAGCAGAATCCGAGTCAAACTACAAGCTCAAAGGTGTTGCATCACCTCCACTTGGGCCCATGAGCCTTGTACGACTTAGGATTAGTTTTAGGCTGCCTTTGGACATCCTCCCACCTCCTTGGCCGCCACCCCTTGCTCCTATATAAGTAGATCCATCTAGTAGCTTTTTCCTTGGGTTTTGTTTAGTTAAAAGTTAGCCACTGCAACTTCGTGTACTTCGTTTGTGTCCAACGACCAGACCAAGACCGCTTACGGATCCCCACCATTATCAATACCTCATATATATTTGCAATATTCAGATTGCTTTATCATATTCTTGCTCGTTCTTCGATTGCTTGCAGGAATAGACCTTCGTGGTCAGGCTGACCGTGCTTCTGGCATCGTCAGTAACCTCAGGAGATTGGTTTAGCGATTGCTAAGGCGCAACGTCGTGTACATTTGTAGTCGGATCGTCAAAGTCGTCTCCACCAAATCGATAGTTATCATCTCATCGAAAGATCGGGACACCCTCGCCTCTATCAAGTGGTATCAGTTTTCAGGTTGCTCGGTGAGAATTTCCAGTTTTCCTAGATTAGATTTATTTTCTTACCTATTGTCCAAGAAAAAGCCACAAAAAAGAGTTAGATCTATTCATCCTTGGTCCAAGCCAGTCTGAGCCTTTGCAATTTTCTTTTCATTGCTTGCATAGTTGAATTATCGGTTGCATCGTCGTGTCGAGTTGCTGGTCTTAGTATCTAGTTCGTTTAGAGTTTCGAGTTCTGTTCACATTAATCACGCCACCGCTGCATCATTATCTCTTCCGCTGTTCACCACCCATCCATCAATTTCCACCACGTGCTACCCACCATTCATTGTCATAATAATAGTTGAGATTGTTCACATCTTCACTTGATCCAATCTGCATCTTATCTAGTTTGTTTTGGAAAGAGGGAGAAAAAAAGAGAGAAAAAAAATGAGAGAAAAAAAAAGAGAAAAAAAGTCAGAGAAAAAAAAAGGAGAGAAAGAAAAAAAAAGTGTGAGGAAAAAAAAGAGAGAAGAAAAAAACGAAATTCGGATCTTTTTAGACTCAATCTCGTAGTTGAATTCGGATTGGAATCTGTTTTGTGCACTTTTCAGTAAAACAAGCATAACTTCCTCATACGAAGTCCGTTTTGCCTCCGCGAGTACTCAAACGAAAGCTAGCGACGAGCCGCATCTAAATAGTTGAAGAAGCTAGTTCAATATTTGGCACCTCAAAATCGGCTTCTAAATAGGTCTTTTTGCCCGCCGAAGTTCATGAACACAGCTTATTCCAGTTTTTCAGGACAATTTTCGAATTTTTTGACTCCTCATATCAACTCGGAATTGAGTGATTCCTTTTGTGTTTGAAAGCTTGAGTCAATACCATTCTTGAAAAAAAAACAAAAAAATTGGCACAAACTTTTTCAGAGGAAAGTTGGAGACAAAGTTGTTGATATATCCTGCTTGGCTGTTGTTTCACATCATTATCTTTACTGCCGTTGTGATCTTCACTTATATCTTGCTGTCCAGAGCTACTTAGTATCCTTCATTGATGCTAGTTGTGCTACGACATGACCTAGGCTCGCGTCTCTAGTTCGGTCTAGCCTAGGACCAGCATAGTACCGTCGTTGAGCGTTTATTCAACATTGCATCTCTGAATTGATTATTGCTAATCTTTTGCTATCATATATAGCCAACCCAGCTCCACATATTTCTACACCGTGTATACGCATGTTCCCCTGGCAATCGCTTTACACAATCTTCGAGTTATTTGACATCGCTAGTTGCCTCTCACCACCTGCTGCATGGTAAGAACTTGTAAGATATTCATATTTGCTTTACTGTGAGCACTTTACAACCACATCCTAGTAGTTCATAGGAACATTATTCTCGAATTTTGGTTCTTGTTTCTACTAATCATGACAGGTTCCAGAGATAGAAGTTCTTGGACGACGGACACATCTTCACCATCACGAGAGTTGGGACAACACACACAAGCATATGGTCAGATTTTCTCTTTACCATCATTTGAGGGTAGATTTAATCCTGCTATTTATCTAGCTTGGGAGCTTGAAGTAGAACAAGTTTTTAGTCACCATGATTTTTCTGAACTTGAGAGAGTACGAGCTGCCATTAGAGCATTTACTGGTTTTGCTTCTATTTGGTGGAGTGTACATTGTAAGAAAAACATTGATAACCAACCCACAACTTGGAAAGTTTTGAAAGCTGTAATGAGACAACAATTTTTTCCTCCTTACTATCGTCGTGAATTGCGTCGCAAATTGGAGCAATTAAAACAAGGCAGTAACACTGTTCATGCTTACTACCAAGAGTTTAAATCTTATATGCATCATTGTGACATAGAAGAATCTGAGCATGATACAATGAATAGATTTTTTGGTGGTTTGAACCATGATATTCAGGCAAGATTTCAGTATATTTCTCGTTGCATTACTGGTATGTATGTCCGTGCTTGTACCTTTGAGAGACAGATACAGGAGGATGCATTGGGTGACTACAACAACTACTATTCCAGTTCATGCTCACAATCGTCGGTTGGTTACTCCACTATTGCACCTACTAGAGCAGCCCCACCTCGGATTGTGAGCGCAATATCATCTCAAGAGTATGCTACATTGTCAACGACCGTACCTACATCAGCTACATCTCTGCGAGGTAACAGTAAAGGTATTGATGATATAACTTCACATGAGAATGAAGCATGCCTAGTTAACTTGAATGCATCATGTGTTGAGTTACCTGTTGATTTGAGCACACCTGATAGAGGCGGGGTGTCCCGTCTTTCGATGAGATGATGGATATCGCTTTGGTGGAAGTCGACTTTGACGATCCGACTACGAACGTGCGAGGACGTCGTGCCTTAGCAATCGCTAAACCAACTCCGAGAGGTTATCGACCACGCCGAAGCACGATCAACCTGACCACGAGGGTCTGTTTCCTGCGAGCAAACGAAGAACAAGCAAGAAACTGAGATTGCAATCTGGATATTGCGAATATAAGATGAAAGCTTTATTGATCAAGGTGGGGTTCTGTGACGCCTTTGTCTGGTCATTGAACACAAACGAAGTACGCGAAGTTGCAGCTATGGCGAACTTTTAATCTAAACAAAACCCAAAGTCTAAATGATGCCCTAAGGGCTGTATATATGGAGGAAGAGGGGGGAATTTCGTGGCCCTTTGATAGAGGCCAAGGTGTCCCGTCTTTCGATGAGATGATGGATATCGCTTTGGTGGCAGTCGACTTTGACGATCCGACTACGAACGTGCGAGGACGTCGCGCCTTAGCAATCGCTAAACCAACTCCGAGAGGTTATTGACCACGCCGGAGCACGATCAACCTGACCACGAGGGTCTGTTTCCTGCGAGCAAACGAAGAACAAGCAAGAAACTGAGATTGCAACCTGGATATTGCGAATATAAGATGAAACTTTATTGATCAAGGTGGGGCTCTGTGACGCCTTTGTCTGGTCGTTGAACACAAACGAAGTACGCGAATTGCAGCTATGGCGAACTTTTAATCTAAACAAAACCCAAAGTCTAAACGATGCCCTAAGGGCTGTATATATGGAGGAAGAGGGGGGAATTTCGTGGCCCTTGGTGGAGGGGTCCGAAATCAACCCTATCTCTTGTTTCCCCACACATACGGACTCTAAAAATAGCCTATACTTATGTATTTCGAAATTACATGGGCCTGGCCCAATAATAAGGTGACGCAGCACCTAAAATAGCCTCGGGACAAAATTTATGAAGTGGCATCTTGTATATTTCGTCCAAGGCTTCATGCACCCATTATGGTGGCTTCAAAGTCCTGAAATCATCACTTGTAACTCCGTTCTTGTTCCCCTTGCGCATGCCATCATCTCCATGCTTGTTCTTGCTCCAATGTTCATCCTTCTCCAAGCTAGGCCCTTCATTTGTAAGCAAAACAAATGTATCCAATTTAGGCAGCATCATATTCTCATGAACATTAGAATCATTACCAAGAAACGAAAGTACCTGGTAATTTAGTTGGCATGCACGAGCTCTAGTAATTGGTCCAGTATGTATAGCAGCAGGGGCTGTGGATGTAACAATTGTATTGATGTCCTCATCATCCTCCCCTTCTTGAAATGAAGTCGTCCTCGACGGAAGTTCATCTTCCTCACCCAAATAAGGCTTCAAATTTGCAATGTTAAAAGTGGGACTAACCCCAAAATCTGCAGGCAGCTCAAGTTTATATGCATTATCATTTATTTTCTCTAACACCTTAAAGGGACCATCAGCACGTGGCATTAACTTTGATTTGTGCAAATCAGGAAATCTATCCTTACGCAAATGTAACCAAACAAGATCTCCAGGTGCAAACACAACATGTTTTCTACCCTTATCTCCAGCAAGTTTATATTTAGCATTCATACGCTCAATGTTTTCCTTAGTTAACTCATGCATTTTTAAAATCAATTCAGCACGTTGTTTAGCATCAAAATTAACCTTCTCCGAAGATGGAAGAGGCAACAAATCAATAGGTGCACGAGGTAGGAAACCATACACAACTTCAAAAGGGCACATCTTAGTAGTAGAATGCAATGAACGATTATAAGCAAATTCAATATGAGGCAAGCATTCCTCCCACATTTTCTTATTATTCTTCAAAACAGCCCTAAGCATAGTAGACAATGTTCTATTGACTACTTCAGTTTGTCCATCAGTTTGGGGGTGGCAAGTAGTACTAAAAAGCAGTTTAGTCCCCAACTTAGCCCATAAACATCTCCAAAAGTGGCTAAGAAATTTAGTATCACGATCTGAAACAATAGTATTTGGCACACCATGCAAGCGAATAATTTCACGAAAGAACAAATCAGCAACATTAAGAGCATCATCGCTTTTATGACATGGTATAAAGTGTGCCATTTTCGAGAATCTATCCACGACAACAAATATGCTATCCCTCCCCTTCTTTGTTCGAGGTAAACCTAAAACAAAGTCCATAGATATATCCTCCCAAGGAACACTAGGTACAGGCAAAGGCATATATAAACCATGAGGATTGAGTCGTGACTTAGCTTTTTGACATGTAGTGCATCGAGCAATAAAACGCTCAACATCCCGTCTCATCTTTGGCCAAAAGAAATGTGTAGCAAGTACGTCCTCCGCCTTCTTCACGCCAAAGTGTCCCATTAATCCTCCTCCATGCGCCTCCTGCAACAACAAAAGACGAACGGAGCTAGCTGGAATGCATAGCTTGTTAGCACGAAACACAAATCCATCGTTAACGACAAACTTGTTCCACATTCTTCCTTCTTTACAATTCTGCATTACATCTTTAAAATCAGCATCATGCACATATTGATCTTTGATGGTCTCCAAACCAAATATTTTGAAGTCAAGTTGTGAAAGCATAGTATAGCGACGAGACAATGCATCAGCAATAACATTTTCTTTTCCCTTCTTGTGTTTAATGACATAAGGGAAAGTCTCAATGAATTCAACCCATTTAGCATGTCTACGATTCAGTTTAGCTTGACTTTTAAAATGTTTCAAAGATTCATGATCAGAATGTATAACAAATTCTTTGGGCCATAAATAATGTAGTCATGTTTCTAAAGTCCGAACAAGAGCATATAATTCTTTATCATAAGTAGAATAATTCAGACTAGGCCCACTCAATTTTTCAGAAAAGTATGCAACAGGTTTGCCATCTTGTAATAACACACCTCCTAATCCAATTCCACTAGCATCACATTCAAGCTCAAAAGTCTTATTAAAATCAGGAAGTTGGAGTAAAGGAGCATGTGTTAACTTATCTTTCAATACCGTGAAGGCTTCTTCCTGTGCGGTACCCCAAACAAAAGGCACATCCTTCTTTGTAAGCTCGTTGAGAGGTGCAGCAATGGTGCTGAAATCTCTCACAAAACGCCTATAGAATCCAGCGAGGCCAAGAAAACTCCTCACTTGTGTGACCGTTTTGGGCTGCGGCCAACTCTCAATAGCTTCAATCTTGGCTTTGTCAACTTCAATTCCCTGTGGAGTAACAACATAGCCAAGAAAAGATACTCGGTCGGTGCAAAAGGTGCACTTCCCAAGGTTACCAAACAAACGTGCATCACGTAGAGCAATAAAAACAGCACGTAAATGTTCCAAATTGATAGAGGCGGAGGTGTCCCGTCTTTCGATGAGATGATGGATTTCGCTTTGGTGGAAGTCGACTTTGACGATCCGACTACGAACGTGCTAGGACGTCGCGCCTTAGCAATCGCTAAACCAACTCCGAGAGGTTATTGACCACGCCGGAGCACGATCAACCTGACCACGAGGGTCTGTTTCCTGCGAGCAAACGAAGAACAAGCAAGAAACTGAGATTGCAATCTGGATATTGCGAATATAAGATGAAAGCTTTATTGATCAAGGTGGGGTTCTGTGACGTCTTTGTCTGGTCGTTGAACACAAACGAAGTACGCGAAGTTGCAGCTATGGCGAACTTTTAATCTAAACAAAACCCAAAGTCTAAACGATGCCCTAAGGGCTGTATATATGGAGGAAGAGGGGGGAATTTCGTGGCCCTTGGGGGAGGGGTCCGAAATCAACCCTATCTCTTGTTTCCCCACACATACGGACTCTAAAAATAGCCTATACTTATGTATTTCGAAATTACATGGGCCTGGCCCAATAATAAGGTGACGCAGCACCTAAAATAGCCTCGGGACGAAATTTATGAAGTGGCATCTTGTATATTTCGTCCAAGGCTTCATGCACCCATTATGGTGGCTTCAAAGTCCTGAAATCATCACTTGTAACTCCGTTCTTGTTCCCCTTGCGCATGCCATCATCTCCATGCTTGTTCTTGCCCCAATGTTCATCCTTCTCCAAGCTAGGCCCTTCATTTGTAAGCAAAACAAATGTATCCAATTTAGGCAGCATCATATTCTCATGAACATTAGAATCATTACCAAGAAACGAAAGTACCTGGTAATTTAGTTGGCGTGCACGAGCTCTAGTAATTGGTCCAGTATGTATAGCAGCAGGGGCTGTGGGTGTAACAATTGTATTGATGTCCTCATCATCCTCCCCTTCTTGAAATGAAGTCGTCCTCGACGGAAGTTCATGTTCCTCACCCAAATAAGGCTTCAAATCTGCAATGTTAAAAGTGGGACTAACCCCAAAATCTGCAGGCAGCTCAAGTTTATATGCATTATCATTTATTTTCTCTAACACCTTAAAGGGACCATCAGCACGTGGCATTAACTTTGATTTGCGCAAATCAGGAAATCTATCCTTACGCAAATGTAACCAAACAAGATCTCCAGGTGCAAACACAACATGTTTTCTACCCTTATCTCCAGCAAGTTTATATTTAGCATTCATACGCTCAATGTTTTCCTTAGTTAACTCATGCATTTTTAAAATCAATTCAGCACGTTGTTTAGCATCAAAATTAACCTTCTCCGAAGATGGAAGAGGCAACAAATCAATAGGTGCACGAGGTAGGAAACCATACACAACTTCAAAAGGGCACATCTTAGTAGTAGAATGCAATGAATGATTATAAGCAAATTCAATATGAGGCAAGCATTCCTCCCACATTTTCTTATTACTCTTCAAAACAGCCCTAAGCATCGTAGACAATGTTCTATTGACTACTTCAGTTTGGCCATCAGTTTGGGGGTGACAAGTAGTACTAAAAAGCAGTTTAGTCCCCAACTTAGCCCATAAACATCTCCAAAAGTGGCTAAGAAATTTAGTATCACGATCTGAAATAATAGTATTTGGCACACCATGCAAGCGAATAATTTCACGAAAGAACAAATCAGCAACATTAACAGCATCATCGCTTTTATGACATGGTATAAAGTGTGCCATTTTCGAGAATCTATCCACGACAACAAATATGCTATCCCTCCCCTTCTTTGTTCGAGGTAAACCTAAAACAAAGTCCATAGATATATCCTCCCAAGGAACACTAGGTACAGGCAAAGGCATATATAAACCATGAGGATTGAGTCGTGACTTAGCTTTTTGACATGTAGTGCAGCGAGCAATAAAACGCTCAACATACCGTCTCATCTTTGGCCAAAAGAAATGTGTAGCAAGTACGTCCTCCGTCTTCTTCACGCCAAAGTGTCCCATTAATCCTCCTCCATGCGCCTCCTGCAACAACAAAAGACGAACGGAGCTAGCTGGAATGCATAGCTTGTTAGCACGAAACACAAATCCATCGTTAACAACAAACTTGTTCCACATTCTTCCTTCTTTACAATTATGCATTACATCTTTAAAATCAGCATCATGCACATATTGATCTTTGATGGTCTCCAAACCAAATATTTTGAAGTCAAGTTGTGAAAGCATAGTATAGCGACGAGACAAAGCATCAGCAATAACATTTTCTTTTCCCTTCTTGTGTTTAATGATGATAGAGGCGGGGTGTCCCGATCTTTCGATGAGATGATAACTATCGATTTGGTGGAGACGACTTTGACGATCCGACTACAAACGTGCACGACGTTGCGCCTTAGCAATCGCTAAACCAATCTCCTGAGGTTACTGACGATGCCGGAAGCACGGTCAGCCTGACCACGAAGGTCTATTCCTGCAAGCAATCGAAGAACGAGCAAGAATATGATAAAGCAATCTGAATATTGCAAATATATATGAGGTATTGATAATGGTGGGGATCCGGAAGCGGTCTTGGTCTGGTCGTTGGACACAAACGAAGTACACGAAGTTGCAATGGCTAACTTTTAACTAAACAAATCCCAAAGTCTAAACGATGCCCTAAGGGCTGTATATATGGAGGAAGAGGGGGGAATTTCGTGGCCCTTGGTGGAGGAGTCCGAAATCAACCCTATCTCTTGTTTCCCCACACATACAGACTCTAAAAATAGCCTATACTTATGTATTTCGAAATTACATGGGCCTGGCCCAATAATAAGGTGACGCAGCACCTAAAATAGCCTCGGGACGAAATTTATGAAGTGGCATCTTGTATATTTCGTCCAAGGCTTCATGCACCCATTATGGTGGCTTCAAAGTCCTGAAATCATCACTTGTAACTCCGTTCTTGTTCCCCTTGCGCATGCCATCATCTCCATGCTTGTTCTTGCTCCAATGTTCATCCTTCTCCAAGCTAGGCCCTTCATTTGTAAGCAAAACAAATGTATCCAATTTAGGCAGCATCATATTCTCATGAACATTAGAATCATTACCAAGAAACGAAAGTACCTGGTAATTTAGTTGGCATGCACGAGCTCTAGTAATTGGTCCAGTATGTATAGCAGCAGGGGCTGTGGATGTAACAATTGTATTGATGTCCTCATCATCCTCCCCTTCTTGAAATGAAGTCGTCCTCGACGGAAGTTCATCTTCCTCACCCAAATAAGGCTTCAAATTTGCAATGTTAAAAGTGGGACTAACCCCAAAATCTGCAGGCAGCTCAAGTTTATATGCATTATCATTTATTTTCTCTAACACCTTAAAGGGACCATCAGCACGTGGCATTAACTTTGATTTGTGCAAATCAGGAAATCTATCCTTACGCAAATGTAACCAAACAAGATCTCCAGGTGCAAACACAACATGTTTTCTACCCTTATCTCCAGCAAGTTTATATTTAGCATTCATACGCTCAATGTTTTCCTTAGTTAACTCATGCATTTTTAAAATCAATTCAGCACGTTGTTTAGCATCAAAATTAACCTTCTCCGAAGATGGAAGAGGCAACAAATCAATAGGTGCACGAGGTAGGAAACCATACACAACTTCAAAAGGGCACATCTTAGTAGTGGAATGCAATGAACGATTATAAGCAAATTCAATATGAGGCAAGCATTCCTCCCACATTTTCTTATTATTCTTCAAAACAGCCCTAAGCATAGTAGACAACGTTCTATTGACTACTTCAGTTTGTCCATCAGTTTGGGGGTGACAAGTAGTACTAAAAAGCACTTTTGTCCCCAACTTAGCCCATAAACATCTCCAAAAGTGGCTAAGAAATTTAGTATCACGATCTGAAACAATAGTATTTGGCACACCATGCAAGCGAATAATTTCACGAAAGAACAAATCAGCAACATTAACAGCATCATCGCTTTTATGACATGGTATAAAGTGTGCCATTTTCGAGAATCTATCCACGACAACAAATATGCTATCCCTCCCCTTCTTTGTTCGAGGTAAACCTAAAACAAAGTCCATAGATATATCCTCCCAAGGAACACTAGGTACAGGCAAAGGCATATATAAACCATGAGGATTGAGTCGTGACTTAGCTTTTTGACATGTAGTGCAGCGAGCAATAAAACGCTCAACATCCCGTCTCATCTTTGGCCAAAAGAAATGTGTAGCAAGTACGTCCTCCGTCTTCTTCACGCCAAAGTGTCCCATTGATCCTCCTCCATGCGCCTCCTGCAACAAAAAAAGACGAACGGAGCTAGCTGGAATGCATAGCTTGTTAGCACGAAACACAAATCCATCGTTAACAACAAACTTGTTCCACATTCTTCCTTCTTTACAATTCTGCATTACATCTTTAAAATCAGCATCATGCACATATTGATCTTTGATGGTCTCCAAACCAAATATTTTGAAGTCAAGTTGTGAAAGCATAGTATAGCGACGAGACAATGCATCAGCAATAACATTTTCTTTTCCCTTCTTGTGTTTAATGACATAAGGGAAAGTCTCAATGAATTCAACCCATTTAGCATGTCTACGATTCAGTTTAGCTTGACTTTTAATATGTTTCAAAGATTCATGATCAGAATGTATAACAAATTCTTTGGGCCATAAATAATGTTGCCATGTTTCTAAAGTCTGAACAAGAGCATATAATTCTTTATCATAAGTAGAATAATTCAGACTAGGCCCACTCAATTTTTCAGAAAAGTATGCAACAGGTTTGCCATCTTGGAATAACACGCCTCCTAATCCAATTCCACTAGCATCACATTCAAGCTCAAAATCAGGAAGTTGGAGTAAAGGAGCATGTGTCAACTTATCTTTCAATACCGAGAAGGCTTCTTCCTGTGCGGTACCCCAAAGAAAAGGCACATCTTTCTTTGTAAGCTCATTGAGAGGTGCAGCAATGGTGCTGAAATCTCTCACAAAACACTTATAGAATCCAGCGAGGCCAAGAAAACTCCTCACTTGTGTGACCGTTTTGGGCTGCGGCCAACTCTCAATAGCTTCAATCTTGGCTTTATCAACTTCAATTCCATGTGGAGTAACAACATAGCCAAGAAAAGATACTCGGTCGATGCAAAAGGTGCACTTCCCAAGGTTACCAAACAAACGTGCATCACGTAGAGCAACAAAAACAGCACGTAAATGTTCCAAATGTTCTTCGAAAGATCTGCTATAAATCAGTATATCATCAAAATAGACTACCACAAATCGTCCAATGAAAGCACGTAAAACTTCGTTCATTAGTCTCATGAAAGTACTAGGCGCATTAGTTAACCCAAAAGGCATGACTAACCACTCATATAATCCAAACTTAGTTTTAAATGCTGTTTTCCATTCATCCCCCAATTTCATACGAATTTGATGGTATCCACTACGCAAATCAACTTTGGAGAATATTGTAGAACCACTCAATTCATCAAGCATATCATCTAGCCTAGGAATAGGATGACGATAATGAATGGTAATATTATTAATGCCTCTACAATCAACACACATACGCGATGTACCATCCTTTTTCGGCACTAGAATAATAGGAACAGCACAAGGACTAAGGGATTCGCGTATATAACCTTTGTCGAGAAGCTCTTGTACTTGACGCATAATCTCCTTCGTCTCCTCTGGATTGGTACGGTATGGCGCACGGTTTGGCAGTGAAGCACCGGGAATTAAGTCGATCTGATGCTCAATCCCTCGAATAGGTGGTAATCCCGATGGCACGTCTTGTGGAAAGACGTCAGCGAACTCCTGCAAAATGTTAGTGATAGCAGGAGGGAAAGAGGAAGGCACGTCCTCGAATGAAAATAATGCCTCTTTGCACACAAAAGCATAGCAAACAGATTTGCTGAAAACTAGCTCATCAATATCAGATTTGGTGGCAAATAAACATGCACTTTTCAATTTAATTTCAGAAGCAACACTATATGGTTTACTATTAGGCTTCATTTGTTGCTCAAATTATTTTGCCACAATCTGATTTTCACTCTTATTCTTCTCTTGTTTTGCTTTATTAGCTCTATTAATATCATCTTTCAAAATAGAATCAGGAGTCATAGGAAGCAAAGTAATATTTTTATCCTTATGAACAAGAGTATACTGATTGTTTCTACCATGGTGTACAGAATTTTTATCAAATTGCCATGGTCTACCAAGTAATAAGGAACATGCTTGCATAGGTACCACATCACAATCAACATAATCAGCATATGTAGATATACTAAAATGCACACGAACAGTACGTGTTACCTTAACCTTGCCGCTGTTGTTGAACCATTGGATGTAGTAAGGATGTGGATGTGGTATTGTGGTGAGAGAAAGCTTCTCCACCATCTCCATGCTAGCCAAGTTGTTGCAGCTCCCTCCATCTATGATGACGCGCACAGAACGTTCTTTCACAACTCCCTTGGTATGGAACAAATTGTGCCTCTGATTTTGCTCAGCTTGTGTGACCTGCACACTCAAAACACGTTGAGCAACTAAACATTCATACCTGTCAGCGTCTTCAGGAGCCATGTATTGCGTCTCATGATCAGAATCATCTCCACCATGTTCTTCACGTGTAATAAGAGCCAAAGTCTCCTCATCATAGTCACTAGCGGACTCATATCCACCATCCGCGGTAGCAATCATCACACGCGGATATTTGCATTCTCTCGCATAATGACCTCCTCCCTTACAACGACGACAAATAATATCACTTGTGTGCCCTGTTGATGCCCTGGAAGAAGAAGAACTCTGTGCAGGCCCGGCAGGTGCGCTCTTGGCACATAATGGTGGTTGTCCCTGTTTTCTTGTATCACGGCTGTAGGAGGCACCTGATTGAGGTGCTGGTGCAGTTGAAGTAGAAGATGCACGCGGTGTCCATGATGAAGGTCGGCCTGCAGAAAAGTTAGTTCGCGCCAATGCTTGTCGATCCTGCACTTCACGTTCAGCTTTACAAGCAAGATGGAATAAACGAGTGATATTAGTATACTCCTTATAGTCTAGAATGGTCTGAATCTCTCTATTTAATCCACCCAGAAAACGTGCAAGCATAGCTTCATTCTCCTCAACAATACCACATCGAATCATGCCAGTTTGTAATTCCTGGTAATATTCTTCTACAGAATTTTTTCCTTGTCTTAAACGCTGCAATTTTTGAAGCAATTCACGTTGATAATATGGTGGAACCCAACGCGTACGCATAGCAGTTTTCAAAGCAGCCCAAGTAGTTGGAATAGGATATAATCTACAATGTTCAGACCACCAGACACATGCAAAACTTGTGAAAGCACAAACAACAGCAGCAACCCGTCTCTCCTCGGGATGTTGTAAACATGTAAATCGTTGTTCAGTTTCTAACTCCCAAGTAAGATATATATCAGGAACATATCTACCCTCAAATGGTGGAATATTCAATTTCAGTTTAGGAATATGGACATCATCTCGTACCTGAGGTGGTGCTGCAGGCCTACCATTACGAATATATACCTGAGGTCGACCTGCTGGTGGTGGTGCTGGTGGTTGCACGTAGTTCTGATTTTGAGCAACCTCATCCTCGTAATCTCCCACATAATCATCCTCCTCCGCATCAGCAGCAGGAGCCACAGAAGTATCAACAGCAGCACCAACAGTTTGGCCAAACGCAAGAGGAACACGGCTCGCTCGGCGGAGGTCTATTTCGCGACGTGGAGGTAGTCGTTGTTGTTGTTGTTGGAGAGGTGCGTTAGGTGCAGCGCGTGGTGGTGGTGAAAGACGCGCGAGCAATTCATTAAACTTGTTATCGAGCTTTGTTTCGAACGTCTTCTCCATGCCATCTATCTTCTCCATGGCCACTTCAAATCTGTTTAGCACGTCTTGCACCTGTCCACTCATCATTTGCTGAAATTTATCATGCAAATCCTTATTTGTCATGTTCTCCCAGTCAGTCTCGTCGGCTTGTGATCCTGGCATGGTTAGCAGCAATAGAAACACACAAGAATATGATCCTACAGACTACTAACAAGAGGTGGTGGTGGGTGTCACAAATCCGTCAAGCAAATCTCAAATTCTTACCAGTTCTTACCCAGCAGCAGGCGGTGATCGGCAACCGTTGTAGTCAAAAACTCATAAAGCTTGGATAGAGCGATTACCAGGGAGAGTCAAACGCACGACGTAGATGTATGTGGAGCTGGGAAGGCTTATAATATGGTAGCAAAAAGGGTCAGCAATAATAAATTTAGAGATGCAAAGTTGAATAAATGCTCAACGACGGTACTGTGCTGGTCCTAGGCTAGACTGTGCTAGAGACGCGAGCCTAGAACACCAACAAAATCACGGCGCGACACGTAAATAAGGGAAAAGCACACTCTGGAATATTTTTTCGCTCTTTTTTTTGCGCTCTTTTTTTTTGCTGCTTTTTTTTGCGAAAAATCACTATAATGGCGAGTGTCTCAAAACTCTTCCTAGCTCAAACTGACAGGATGGGCACGAAATTTTTTCGACCAAATTTTTTTTTACTCCCCAGATCCAAAAGCTGGAAACGGGTCAAAAAAAACTTCCTATAATGGCACCTGTCTCAAAACACTCAGAAACACCTAAAAATAGGATAGCCAGAAATTTTTTTGAAAAATGCGTTTTCGAAAAATTTTGGGCCTAAACGGAGCGTGGTTTCCGGACTCTTTTTTTTTCCGAAACCTACTCCGGCAAGGAAACACGAATCGGAATCTAGATGGATCTCGAAAACAAACCTAATATGACAAGAACTCGGATTGGTGGTGGATATATGGTGGTAGATGGCAGCGGTGGTGGTATATGACAGCTGTGGTGCTATATGGATACGGATTCGAAGCGGTGGTGGTAGATGGCAGGGGTGATGATGATGGTGCGGCGGCGGCATGACAACTTATGACCAGAACTCGAAACTCTAAAAGACTAGACTCTAAGACCAGCAACTAGACACGACGATGCAACCGCAAATTCAACAAATCAAAACCCTAAAAAGATTATGCAAAGGCTCAGATTGGTTCGGATATGATGAACTAACCCTAATTTTTTTGTGGCTTTTTCGTGGACTATAGGTATGAAGGACAGACTCGATCTAAACTACGAAAAACTGTAAAATCTCACCGAGCAACCTGGAAATCTGATACCACTTGATAGAGGCCAAGGTGTCCCGTCTTTCGATGAGATGATGGATATCGCTTTGGTGGCAGTCGACTTTGACGATCCGACTACGAACGTGCGAGGACGTCGCGCCTTAGCAATCGCTAAACCAACTCCGAGAGGTTATTGACCACGCCGGAGCACGATCAACCTGACCACGATGGTCTGTTTCCTGCGAGCAAACGAAGAACAAGCAAGAAACTGAGATTGCAATCTGGATATTGCGAATATAAGATGAAAGCTTTATTGATCAAGGTGGGGCTCTGTGACGCCTTTGTCTGGTCGTTGAACACAAACGAAGTACGCGAAGTTGCAGCTATGGAGAACTTTTAATCTAAACAAAACCCAAAGTCTAAACGATGCCCTAAGGGCTGTATATATGGAGGAAGAGGGGGGGAATTTCGTGGCCCTTGGTGGAGGGGTCCGAAATCAACCCTATCTCTTGTTTCCCCACACATACGGACTCTAAAAATAGCCTATACTTATGTATTTCGAAATTACATGGGCCTGGCCCAATAATAAGGTGACGCAGCACCTAAAATAGCCTCGGGACGAAATTTATGAAGTGGCATCTTGTATATTTCGTCCAAGGCTTCATGCACCCATTATGGTGGCTTCAAAGTCCTGAAATCATCACTTGTAACTCCGTTCTTGTTCCCCTTGCGCATGCCATCATCTCCATGCTTGTTCTTGCTCCAATGTTCATCCTTCTCCAAGCTAGGCCCTTCATTTGTAAGCAAAACAAATGTATCCAATTTAGGCAGCATCATATTGTCATGAACATTAGAATCATTACCAAGAAACGAAAGTACCTGGTAATTTAGTTGGCGTGCACGAGCTCTAGTAATTGGTCCAGTATGTATAGCAGCAGGGGCTGTGGGTGTAACAATTGTATTGATATCCTCATCACCCTTGGTGGAGGGGTCCGAAATCAACCCTATCTCTTGTTTCCCCACACATACGGACTCTAAAAATAGCCTATACTTATTTATTTCGAAATTACATGGGCCTGGCCCAATAATTAGGTGACGCAGCACCTATAATAACCTCGGGACGAAATTTATGAAGTGGCATCTTGTATATTTCGTCCAAGGCTTCATGCGCCCATTATGGTGGCTTCAAAGTCCTGAAATCATCACTTGTAACTCCGTTCTTGTTCCCCTTGCGCATGCAATCATCTCCATGCTTGTTCTTGCTCCAATGTTCATCCTTCTCCAAGCTAGGCCCTTTATTTGTAAGCAAAACAAATGTATCCAATTTAGGCAGCATCATATTCTCATGAACATTAAAATCATTACCAAGAAACGAAAGTACCTGGTAATTTAGTTGGCGTGCAAGAGCTCTAGTAATTGGTCCAGTATGTATAGCAGCAGGGCCTGTGGGTGTAACAATTGTATTGATGTCCTCATCATCCTCCCCTTCTTGAAATGAAGTCGTCCTCGACGGAAGTTCATCTTCCTCACCCAAATAAGGCTTCAAATCTGCAATGTTAAAAGTAGGACTAACCCCAAAATCTGTAGGCAGCTCAAGTTTATATGCATTATCATTTATTTTCTCTAACACCTTAAAGGGACCATCAGCCCGTGGCATGAGCTTTGATTTGCGCAAATCAGGAAATCTATCCTTACGCAAATGTAACCAAACAAGATCTCCAGGTGCAAACACAACATGTTTTCTACCCTTATCTCCAGCAAGTTTATATTTGGCATTCATACGCTCAATGTTTTCCTTAGTTAACTCATGCATTTTTAAAATCAATTCAGCACGTTGTTTAGCATCAAAATTAACCTTCTCCGAAGATGGAAGAGGCAACAAATCAATAGGTGCACGAGGTAGGAAACCATACACAACTTCAAAAGGGCACATCTTAGTAGTAGAATGCAATGAATGATTATAAGCAAATTCAATATGAGGCAAGCATTCCTCCCACATTTTCTTATTACTCTTCAAAATAGCCCTAAGCATAGTAGACAATGTTCTATTGACTACTTCAGTTTGGCCATCAGTTTGGGGGTGACAAGTAGTACTAAAAAGCAGTTTAGTCCCCAACTTAGCCCATAAACATCTCCAAAAGTGGCTAAGAAATTTAGTATCACGATCTGAAACAATAGTATTTGGCACACCATGCAAGCGAATAATTTCACGAAAGAACAAATCAGCAACATTAACAGCATCATCGCTTTTATGACATGGTATAAAGTGTGCCATTTTTGAGAATCTATCCACGACAACAAATATGCTATCCCTCCCCTTCTTTGTTCGAGGTAAACCTAAAACAAAGTCCATAGATATATCCTCCCAAGGAACACTAGGTACAGGCAAAGGCATATATAAACCATGAGGATTGAGTCGTGACTTAGCTTTTTGACATGTAGTGCATCGAGCAATAAAACGCTCAACATCCCGTCTCATCTTTGGCCAAAAGAAATGTGTAGCAAGTACGTCCTCCGTCTTCTTCACGCCAAAGTGTCTCATTAATCCTCCTCCATGCGCCTCCTGCAACAACAAAAGACGAACGGAGCTAGCTGGAATGCATAGCTTGTTAGCACGAAACACAAATCCATCGTTAACGACAAACTTGTTCCACATTCTTCCTTCTTTACAATTCTGCATTACATCTTTAAAATCAGCATCATGCACATATTGATCTTTGATGGTCTCCAAACCAAATATTTTGAAGTCAAGTTGTGAAAGCATAGTATAGCGACGAGACAATGCATCAGCAATAACATTTTCTTTTCCCTTCTTGTGTTTAATGACATAAGGGAAAGTCTCAATGAATTCAACCCATTTAGCATGTCTACGATTCAGTTTAGCTTGACTTTTAATATGTTTCAAAGATTCATGATCAGAATGTATAACAAATTCTTTGGGCCATAAATAATGTTGCCATGTTTCTAAAGTCCGAACAAGAGCATTTATCATAAGTAGAATAATTCAGACTAGGCCCACTCAATTTTTCAGAAAAGTATGCAACAGGTGTGCCATCTTGTAATAACACACCTCCTAATCCAATTCCACTAGCATCACATTCAAGCTCAAAAGTCTTATTAAAATCAGGAAGTTGGAGTAAAGGAGCATGTGTCAACTTATCTTTCAATACCGAGAAGGCTTCTTCCTGTGCGGTACCCCAAAGAAAAGGCACATCTTTCTTTGTAAGCTCATGGAGAGGTGCAGCAATGGTGCTGAAATCTCTCACGAAACGCCTATAGAATCCAGCGAGGCCAAGAAAACTCCTCACTTGTGTGACCGTTTTGGGCTGCGGCCAACTCTCAATAGCTTCAATCTTGGCTTTATTAACTTCAATTCCCTGTGGAGTAACAACATAGCCAAGAAAAGATACTCGGTCGGTGCAAAAGGTGCACTTCCCAAGGTTACCAAACAAATGTGCATCACGTAGAGCAATAAAAACAGCACGTAAATGTTCCAAATGTTCTTCGAAAGATCTGCTATAAATCAGTATATCATCAAAATAGACTACCACAAATCGTCCAATGAAAGCACGTAAAACTTCGTTCATTAGTCTCATGAAAGTACTAGGCGCATTAGTTAACCCAAAAGGCATGACTAACCACTCATATAATCCAAACTTAGTTTTAAATGCTGTTTTCCATTCATCCCCCAATTTCATATGAATTTGATGGTATCCACTACGCAAATCAACTTTGGAGAATATTGTAGAGCCACTCAATTCATCAAGCATATCATCTAGCCTAGGAATAGGATGACGATAAAAAATAGTAATATTATTAATGCCTCTACAATCAACACACATACGCGATGTACCATCCTTTTTCGGCACTAGAATAATAGGAACAGCACAAGGACTAAGGGATTCGCGTATATAACCTTTGTCAAGAAGCTCTTGTACTTGACGCATAATCTCCTTCGTCTCCTCTGGATTGGTACGGTATGGCGCACGGTTTGGTAGTGAAGCACCGGGAATTAAGTCGATCTGATGCTCAATCCCTCGAATAGGTGGTAATCCCGGTGACACGTCTTGTGGAAAGACATCAGCGAACTCCTGCAAAATGTTAGTGATAGCAGGAGGCAAAGAGGAAGGCACGTCCTCAAATGAAAATAATGCCTCTTTGCACACAAAAGCATAGCAAACAGATTTGCTGAAATCTAGCTCATCAATATCAGATTTGGTGGCAAATAAACATGCACTTTTCAATTTAATTTCAGAAGCAACACTAGATGGTTTATTATTAGGCTTCATTTGTTGCTCAAATTATTTTGCCACAATCTGATTTTCACTCTTATTCTTCTCTTGTTTTGCTTTATTAGCTCTATTAATATCATCTTTCAAAATAGAATCAGGAGTCATAGGAAGCAAAGTAATATTTTTATCCTTATGAACAAGAGTATACTGATTGTTTCTACCATGGTGTACAGAATTTTTATCAAATTGCCATGGTCTACCAAGTAATAAGGAACATGCTTGCATAGGTACCACATCACAATCAACATAATCAGCATATGTAGATATACTAAAATGCACACGAACAGTACGTGTTACCTTAACCTTGCCGCTGTTGTTGAACCATTGGATGTAGTAAGGATGTGGATGTGGTCTTGTGGTGAGAGAAAGCTTCTCCACCATCTCCATGCTAGCCAAGTTGTTGCAGCTCCCTCCATCTATGATGACGCGTACAGAACGTTCTTTCACAACTCCCTTGGTATGGAACAAATTGAGCCTCTGATTTTGCTCAGCTTGTGTGACCTGCACACTCAAAACACGTTGAGCAACTAAACATTCATACCTGTCAGTGTCTTCACGAGCCATGTAATGCGTCTCATGATCAGAATCATCTCCACCATGTTCTTCACGTGTAATAAGAGCCAAAGTCTCCTCATCATAGTCACTAGCGGACTCATATCCACCATCCGCGGTAGCAATCATCACACACGGAGATTTGCATTCTCTCGCATAATGACCTCCTCCCTTACAACGACGACAAATAATATCACTTGTGTGCCCTGTTGATGCCATGGAAGAAGAAGAACTCTGTGCAGGCCCAGCAGGTGCGCTCTTGGCAGATAATGGTGGTTGTGCCTGTTTTCTTATATCACTATTGGAGGAGGCACGTGATTGAGGTGCTGGTGCAGTTGAAGTAGAAGATGCACGCGGTGTCCATGATGAAGGTCGGCCTGCAGAAAAGTTAGTTCGTGCCAATGCTTGTCGATCCTGCACTTCACGTTCAGCTTTACAAGCAAGATGGAATAAACGAGTGATATTAGTATACTCCTTATAGTCTAGAATGGTCTGAATCTCTCTATTTAATCCACCCAGAAAACGTGCAAGCATAGCTTCATTCTCCTCAACAATACCACATCTAATCATGCCAGTTTGTAATTCCTGATAATATTCTTCTACAGAATTTTTTCCTTGTCCTAAGCGCTGTAATTTTTGAAGCAATTCACGTTGATAATATGGTGGAACCCAACGAGTACGCATAGCAGTTTTCAAAGCAGCCCAAGTAGTTGGAATAGGATATAATCTACAATGTTCAGACCACCATACACATGCAAAACTAGTGAAAGCACAAACAGCAGCAGCAACTCGTCTCTCCTCAGGATATTGTAAACATGTAAATCGTTGTTTAGTTTCTAACTCCCAAGTAAGATATATATCAGGAACATATCTACCCTCAAATGGTGGAATATTCAATTTCAGTTTAGGAATATGGACATCATCTCGTATCTGAGGTGGTGGTGCACGCCTACCATTACGAATATATACCTGAGGTCGACCTGCTGGTGGTGGTGTAGGTGGCTGCACGTAGTGCTGATTTTGATCAACCTCATCCTCATAATCTCCCACATAATCATCCTCCTCTGCATCAGCAGCAGGAGCCACAGAAGTATCAATGGCAGCACCAACAGTTTGGCCAAACGCAAGAGGAACACGGCTCGCTCGGTGAAGGTCTGTTTCGCGACGTGGAGGTAGTCGTTGTTGTTGTTGTTGGAGAGGAGCGTTAGGTGCCACGGGTGGTGGTGGTGGAAGACGGGCGAGCAATTCATTAAACTTGTTATCGAGCTTTGTTTCGAACGTCTTCTCCATGCCATCTATCTTCTCCATGGCCTCTTCAAATCTGTTTAGCACATCTTGCACCTGTCCACTCATCATTTGCTGAAATTTATCATGCAAATCCTTATTCGTCATGTTCTACCAGTCAGTCTCGTCGGCTTGTGATCCTGGCATGGTTAGCAGCAATAGAAACACACAAGAATATGATCCTACAGACTACTAACAAGAGGTGGTGGTGGGTGTCACAAATCCGTCAAGCAAATCTCAAATTCTTACCAGTTCTTACCCAGCAGCAGGCGGTGATCGGCAACCGTTGTAGTCAAAAACTCTCAAAGCTTGGATAGAGCGATTACCAGGGAGAGTCAACCGCACGACGTAGATGTATGTGGAGCTAGGAAGGCTTATAATATGGTAGCAAAAAGGGTCAGCAATAATCAATTCAGAGATGCAAAGTTGAATAAACGCTCAACGATGGTACTGTGCTGGTCCTAGGCTAGACTGTGCTAGAGACGCGAGCCTAGAACACCAACAAAATCACGGCGCGGCACGTAAACAAGGGAAAAGCACACTCTGGAAATTATTTTTTTCGCTCTTTTTTTTGCGCTCTTTTTTTTTGCGCTGCTTTTTTTTGCGAAAAAATCACTATAATGGCGAGTGTCTCAAAACTCTTCCTAGCTCAAACTGACAGGATGGGCACGAAATTTTTTCGACCAAATTTTTTTTTTCGACTGCCCGGACCCAAAAACTGGAAATGGGTCAAAAAACTTCCTATAATGGCACCTGTCTCAAAACACTCAGAAACACCTAAAAATAGGATAGCCAGAAATTTTTTCGAAAAATGCGTTTTCGAAAATTTTTGGGCCTAAACGGAGCGTGGTTTCCGGACTCTTTTTTTTCCCGAAACCTACTCCGGCAAGGAAACACGAATCGGAATCTAGATGGATCTCGAAAACAAACCTAATATGACAAGAACTCGGACTGGTGGTGGATATATGGTGGTAGATGGCAGCGGTGGTAGTATATGACAGCAGTGGTGGTATATGGATACGGATTCGAAGCGGTGGCGGATAAGCGGTGGTGGTAGATGGCAGGGGCGATGAGTGCGGCGGCGGCGTGACAACTTATGACCAGAACTCAAAACTCTAAAAGACTAGGCTCTAAGACCAGCAACTAGACACGACGATGCAACCGCAAATTCAACAAAGCAAAACCTTAAAAAGATTATGCAAAGGCTCAGATTGGTTCGGATATGATGAACTAACCCTAATTTTTTTTGTGGCTTTTTGGTGGACTGTAGGTATGAAGAACAGACTCGATCTAAACTACAAAAAACTATAAAATCTCACCGAGCAACCTGGAAATCTGATACCACTTGATAGAGGCGGGGTGTCCCGTCTTTCGATGAGATGATGGATATCGCTTTGGTGGAAGTCGACTTTGACGATCCGACTACGAACGTGCGAGGACGACGCGCCTTAGCAATCGCTAAACCAACTCCCAGAGGTTATCGACCACGCCGGAGCACGATCAACCTGACCACGAGGGTCTGTTTCCTGCGAGCAAATGAAGAACAAGCAAGAAACTGAGATTGCAATCTGGATATTGCGAATATAAGATGAAAGCTTTATTGATCAAGGTGGGGTTCTGTGACGCCTTTGTCTGGTCGTTGAACACAAACGAAGTACGCGAAGTTGCAGTTATGGCGAACTTTTAATCTAAACAAAACCCAAAGTCTAAACGATGCCCTAAGGGCTGTATATATGGAGGAAGAGGGGGGAATTTCGTGGCCCTTGGTGGAGGGGTCCGAAATCAACCCTATCTCTTGTTTCCCCACACATACGGACTCTAAAAATAGCCTATACTTATGTATTTCGAAATTACATGGGCCTGGCCCAATAATAAGGTGACGCAGCACCTATAATAACCTCGGGACGAAATTTATGAAGTGGCATCTTGTATATTTCGTCCAAGGCTTCATGCGCCCATTATGGTGGCTTCAAAGTCCTGAAATCATCACTTGTAACTCCGTTCTTGTTCCCCTTGCGCATGCCATCATCTCCATGCTTGTTCTTGCTCCAATGTTTATCCTTCTCCAAGCTAGGCCCTTTATTTGTAAGCAAAACAAATGTATCCAATTTAGGCAGCATCATATTCTCATGAACATTAAAATCATTACCAAGAAACGAAAGTACCTGGTAATTTAGTTGGCGTGCAAGAGCTCTAGTAATTGGTCCAGTATGTATAGCAGCAGGGCCTGTGGGTGTAACAATTGTATTGATGTCCTCATCAACACCACCTATTTTAGAGACTCTTGTTACTGTCGTGAATGCGTCATGTGATCAAACAACTGAAATATCAACAATTTTGAGTGCACCCATTGAATTAATTATTGATGCAAAAGAACCAATGTTTAATCATTTTGATATGACCTCTAATCTTGATGATGATTCTGTGTCCAATGACTTATTGCATGTTTGCTTATTTAAGCATGTTGTAGCATCTAAATTTGATGCAAGTAAGGTTTATTCATCGAAGTTAGGATGGTTTAATGATGAACATTGCCAATCTTTTGAAGAGAATAAGAGCTTCACTTATATGTGCAAACTGAGTTCCAATATTTTCATGCCATCAACTTCTTGTGATAATTTTTTGGCTTTAGATTTTATGAACAATGAAAGTTACTCATGTATACATGTGACATATGTGCAAAAATCAAGGGAAGTTAAAATGGATGACATATACATATACAACATGTACACCTTGTCTCTTTTGTTAGCCACATTTCAGATTAAGCAATGCCGAGGACGGCTTTGTTTTCAAAAAGGGGAGGATGATGAGGACATGACTACCTTGGATACGACCAAAAATATTGCATACATGCATATTTGTCAGGTGATTTCTAATGCAAACTATTCAATAATCTATTTATGTTATCCAGAACAAAAATACTTCACACACTTTTGTGTTTCGTCTAATTGCAGGTGTATGGGACATTTGTACAATCCACATATGAAGACAAGGGAAAAGGAGAAGTTTAGGTTGTGTTCAAAAAGTCCTCTCACGTCACTTTTGGGCCAAGAGAAGATAGAGTCCAAGTCTCTCACGTTCTGGATTCAGATTCGGACTGCACAGACATACCTGACTCAAAACGCCAACAACTTTTTCATACGGACTCCTAATTGGGTGATTCTTTTTTGTTGGAAACTAGATTTCGTGCTCTTTCCAACCCAATTGGATTCACCTTCAAATTCGTCCGGAGCGTTGAGTTACGGACGAAACAATCTGACGTTGCAGCAGAATCCGAGTCAAACTACAAGCCCAAAGGTGTTGCATCACCTCCACTTGGGCCCATGAGCCTTGTACGACTTAGGGTTAGTTTTAGGCTGCCTTGGTTCATCCTCCCACCTCCTTGGCCGCCACCCCTTGCTCCTATATAAGTAGATCCATCTAGTAGCTTTTTCCTTGGGATTTGTTTAGTTAAAAGTTAGCCACTGCAACTTCGTGTACTTCGTTTGTGTCCAACGACCAGACCAAGACCGCTTACGGATCCCCACCATTATCAATACCTCATATATATTTGCAATATTCAGATTGCTTTATCATATTCTTGCTCGTTCTTCGATTGCTTGCAGGAATAGACCTTCGTGGTCAGGCTGACCGTGCTTCCGGCATCGTCAGTAACCTCAGGAGATTGGTTTAGCGATTGCTAAGGCGCAACGTCGTGCACGTTTGTAGTCGGATCGTCAAAGTCGTCTCCACCAAATCGATAGTTATCATCTCATCGAAAGATCGGGACACCCTCGCCTCTATCACCACCGGTATCCATCATGGAGGATCGGCAGCTTTGGTCCTCGGCCCAATCATTGACGGATTCCACCTCATGCGAGTCCTCATGGACGGTGGCAGTAGTCTTAACCTGCTTTACCAGGACACTGTCCGCAAAATGGGCATTGATCCTTCACGAATCAAGCCCACTAAAACTACCTTTAAAGGAGTAATACCTGGCGTAGAGGCCCGGTGCTCGGGCTCAATAACATTGGAAGTCGTCTTTGGCTCGCCAGACAACTTCCGTAGCAAAGACTTGATCTTCGATATTGTCCCCTTCCACAGTGGCTATCATGCACTGCTCAAACGGACCGCTTTCGCTCAATTCAATGCGTAAAGCTCAAGATGCCCGGTCCACGCGGCGTCATCATAGTCAATGGAAACACGGAATGCTCCCTCCGTACGGAGGAGCACACTGCGGCTATCGCAGCCGAAGTACAGAGCGGCCCCCTCAAGCCGCACACCTCATCGGCCATCAAGCCGCTAGGCTTTGTTAAAAGAGTCCGGTCAGTCCCGCAAACTGATGGCTCGGTACTTCCAGAGCTAGACTAGTAGTTTTGCCTCGATCGATCATCGCACACACCCGTGGAATTCGTACCGCGCATGCATCATTACGCACTCAAAATACCGTGGGCAACGGAGGCACAATATGGACAGGTCTATAGTACGGTTCGACCCTGTATGACCTTCCACCTTTCTTCGATTACTTTTTCTCTTCTACCATAGGTGCATTCGAATCTACATATCCTACGAACTTACAAGGACTCTCTTCGAGCCCAGTTTCGTGCGGATAACCGAAGACCATTCCTTTTAAGGAACCCCTCTCTACAAGGCGAAAGCGGCGCAGACATGCGGCAGGATATCCAAAGGACTCTTCAGACCAAACCTTATTCAAAGGACTTGTATTGAGCTTTTCTCCTTATTATTAGACCCCCGGCATGTAAACTGCTTTGGTGCTTATGGTACCCTCTGTAAGATCACGTTTTGACGTATCAATCAGATCCTAGTGGGGACAATTTTTCAGTATCAACTTTATTCATAAAACTGTATTCCGTCTCCCCATCTGTCTCACTCACATACCTCGACACCCATTGCCAGGGGCTCTATACGGCCACATATGTGTCGTCAAACAAAAGCCCGAACAGCTTTGTAGCACACTTCAGTGTCCCAAACTTGCCATTATATGCATCGGCTCCGAATCATGTCTTTGGTCAATAGTTGGGTTGCCCGGCTCCTATGTTTGCTACCTTACGTTCCGCTTGTTCGACTAGGGTAGTAAAGGGAGAACTACATCGATTGTGTTTCCGGTTCGTACGGTCAAACACCTTAGTAGAGAAAGCCGAAAACTGACTATCATGATGCGGCGAGAGTTGGTCAGCCACTAGGCGACTTCTAAATCTTTAACGATTTTTCTGTATTAAATGAAGGACTGTTTTCCGTCATGTACATAACGCATCCGCATTCGGATAGCCGCATACGTACCAGGGGCTATTTTATAGCCCCATCATCAAACTCCTATGGCTAAGTGAGAATGGTAAAGCCATATAGTCCGATTGCCTGGTTCACCGCACTGACACCTCCGTTACGGACCAAGACGTTGGGGCAAGAGTGCTCATGTGCCATTCCGAACACCCCCATAGCATATACGTGGGGGGTCGAAGCCAACGACTGGAAAACTCTCAGGAATATGAAAACCTTCTGCACAGGACGAAAGAACTTTCAGACAAATGGCACAAATATATCACAAAGCCTTAATATATATAATAAACACGTCTAGGTCATTCGGATACATTCATTCGAATATAACGTCCTTTGAGCATTGACCCTCTATCAAGCGAGCACCCTCTAGGACGTCGTCTAAATAGCGCTCTAGCGTGCGGTGGTCCTTGCCTTTGGGAGGACCCTCAACCGCGACAACGGTGGCCTTCATCTTCGCCCAGTGCAAATTGACGCAGGCAAAGGCCATCCGTGCAACTTCTATGCACACTTACTGCTTGATTGCACCAATTCGGGGCACGGCATCGACGAGTCGCCGCACTAGGCCAAAATAGCTACTCAGAACGGGTTTGGCTGGCCACAGCCAAACTATGACCTCCTTCATGGCCGCTTCGGACATCTTATGCAGCTCGGCCCACTGCGCCATTTGGTCGTTCAGCAGCGTCGAGCGCTCCTGCATCGCGAACTACGATCAGAACAGCTTCTCCATCGCATGCCCCTCCTAGGCTCGATAGAATTGCGCAGTGACGATGACACTCTTCGGAAGATCCGCAAAGGCGTCTGGAGAACTCCATAGTCGATTGAGCAAGGCATACCTCTGATCGCCAAACTTATACTATAAAAGAAAGGGCTTACCAGCCGCTATCTGTCCGGCCTGTCGGATCTCCTCGCGAGCCACGCGAGATTCGGACCTCGCCTCTTGGGCTTCCTGAAGGGCCTTGGCGAGTTCGGCTGCCTTAGCTTTATTCTCCTCCTCGAGGATCTCACACTTGCGAGTGGCTTCCTTGAGCTCTTGCTCAACTTGGGATACCCGCTCCTCAAACTGGCGCCGGGTGGCCTGTTCGGCCTTCAAATCAGCAGCCGTTTTCTCAGCAGCGAATCGCTCACCCTTGCCTGCTCCTCCGCGCGGGCAAGGTCACTCCTGAGGGTCTCAACCTCAGCAGCGCCATCTGCAATTATGCATATAGCAGCGCGTAAGCTTCAACTTCGCATTTGCAAACTAATTCAATTATATATGGAGTACTTGAAACAAACCTTGCGCCTCGTCGAGACGCTTATTAATACTGATGTTGTCCTCCTCGACCAGCTGCAGTTTCCGCTTCAGTTCAAAACTTTGGCGGCCTGAGTGGTCGCCGCTAACAGTGAAGCCTATTTTTTTGTTAAAAAGATAAGTATGTTATTTCCTGCGGATATCTATAGATCCTCTGTTCGCCCTCCTTCATGGGCCAAACAGAGTCTCAGGGGCTACTATCTACATACATGCAGATTTTTTATGAAAAGCGGCGAAAGACATTACATCGCATACCTCGAAGCCTGTTAGTAGGCTCATGAAGGCTTCATTCAGCCCGCTCTTAGCAGGCTGAACCTTCTCAACCACCGTACCCATCAAGGTACTTTGCTCCTCCAAGATGGACGCACTTTCCAGAGCATCCATCAGCATGTTCGGTGCCTCTGCATTAGAAGAGGTCACCGCCGGAATAGCCATCTCCCCCTCCCGTGGAGGGGGCTGCTGGTTTGAGTCCGGAACCGTTTGTGTTTCCGGAACAGTATCCGGCTGGGGGTCGGATGATCCAGGACCCCCGTCTCCGTTCTTCATGAGGGTTGCACCCCTCATGTTCTCGGAAGCCAAGGCGTTATTCTCTGGCACCGTCTTGGTCCCCTCCCGCACTTCTCTGAGGCACGGAGAAATCCTTTGGGACGACACCTCGGTGTCGTCCGCCCTAGGAGGCGGGGAAGCTTGTGGAGGCGTCTCACTCTCCATCTTCTCTGGTGAAAGATCCCCCAATGACGATGATTCTTGAGGGATGTCGCGGGCTGGACTGAAACACGAAATTTGATATTATTCTTATAATTTATAAAAAGATTGGACGTACGTAAGGCATCCTAAGGTACTTACGATTCAGCAAGAGGCTTGGCTCGAGGGCGGTGCTTGGGGAAAGCTTTGGTGCCCGAATTCGAATCATCCGAGAGGGATATCTTTCCCCTCTTGGACGCCCCCTGCTCTGGATCTACGGAGGCCGCCCTCCTTTTCCCTTTGAGAGGAGGGTTCTCTTCTTCCTCCTCCTCCTCCTCGTCCTCGTCTTCGTCTCCATCGTGAGAGGAAGGAGCCTCGGTTCCTCCGGACATAGCACCCAAAGAATCTTCATGATGGAGGCCACCTTCAGCCTCCTTGCTCTTGTTCTTCTTGTCCTTCTTCACCGGGGCCTGGTAGGGCGCCGGGACCAGCATCCTCATCAACAGAGGCTCGGCTGGGTTTTCGGGGAGTGGGGTCGGACACTTAATCCGCTCCGCTTTCTTTATCCAATTTTATTCAGGAGATGGAATACCCCTCCCTAAAATTGACGAGCTAAGTAATGTTCGGAAATATGATACTTACTGGGGATGCTAGATTGTTGCAGTCGAGGCCGGTTTCGTCAGACGTTGTTGGCCATGTCTTCTGCTTCTTGAAGAGCAGCTTCAGACCCCTTTGTGCATCGTGCCAAAGAATCACTGCAGGGTCCGTGGCCCCTCCGGATTAAACTCCCACATTTTGAGAGGTCGTCATTGGCAGGGAAGAACTCGGCGGATAAGCATCACCTGGATCACATCAACAAGGGTGATGTCCTTTTTTATCAGGCTCTTGATACGCTTTTGCAGTGTCGATACTTCGTCAGGGGATCCCCAATCTAGACCCTTGTTGGTCCAGGATGTGAGCCACAGTGGAGGCCCAGATCTGAGAGCAGGAGCAGCCGCCCACTTGGAGTCGCACAGTTTGGTGATGTAGAACTACTCATACTGCCATACCTTGACAGTGACGCTGGGAAGGTTGCTCACCATGGCGTCGCCGCACTCTGCATGTTGGCCCTCAAACACCTTTAGCTTCACATTGAAGACCTTGAGCCATAGGCTGAAATGTGGGGGGGGGGGACGCGGAGAGATGCCTCACACACGACGATAAATGCCAAGATATGGAGGAAGGAATTCGGGGCCAGATCATGGAAATCCAGCTCGTAGTAAAACATGAGGCCTCGGACGAAGGGATGAAGGGCAAACCCAAGTCCTCGGAGGAAGTGGGGGATGAACACCACCCTCTCACCGGGCTCCGGGGTAGGCATAACCTTCCCCGGAGTAGGAAGCCTGTGTGTAATCTCCACTGTCAAGTACCTCGCCTCACGCAGATCCTTGATGTTCTTCTTTGTTACGGAGGAGGCCATACACTTGCCCTGGAAACCGGATCCATCCATTGCTGGAGAAGTTGGGCGAAGGGGAAGTTTAGAACTTGGGCGCTGGAGCTCGGGGATGGAAGGGCAGAGGAAGAAGAAGGCGTGAGGTGAACAGATGGGTCCTTGTCCTCTTATAGAGGTAGTGAATATCAAGCACCCCCTCATAAGCCTTAAACCTTGCCTATTCCCAAGGAGACGTGCGAACAGCACGGTTGGATTACCCAAACCGGCATTGATGAGGATCCCATGATAAGGGGACACGATCTCTGCTTTGACAAGACGTGTCAATGGTCGTGCCTCAAAACACGAAGCGGGGGCTGTAAAACGGTTCGGAATAATAACAAGGCCAGAACATAACGTCTCGCCAAGAAAGTTGCTCGTGGACGTGACTTATTTTAAGTATTGTTACCTTTTACATCTTAGGGTTGTACATGTTAAGCAGGGCGAGATACAACTCTTACGTGTGGAAGACTGATTTGGAGTATTCGGAGGAGGAACCGACCTTGCAATGCCGAAGACAATCTACGCACCAAATATATCGTCACTGAAGCCCAGTTCAGGGGCTACTGAGGGAGTCCTAGACTAAGGTGTCCTCGGGCGTCCGGGCTATGTGATATGGGCCGAACTAATGGGTCGTGAAGATACGAAATCAAAGACCTTCCCCTATGTCCGGATGGGACTCTCCTTTGCGTGAATGGCAAGCTTGGCGTTCGGATCATGCATCTTCCTTTCTCTGAAAACCGACTCTGTACAACCCTAGATCCCTCCGATGTCTATATAAACCGGAGGGTTTAGTCCGTAGGGCCAGAACAATCATACAGGCTAGACATCTAGGGTTTAGCCACCACGATCTCGAGGTAGATCAACTCTTGTAAATCTTATACTCATCAAAGTCAATCAAGCAGGAAGTAGGGTATTACCTCCATTAAGAGGGCCCGAACCTGGGTAAACATTGTGTCCCCTGCCTCCTATTACCTTCGATCCTTAGATGCACTGTTCGGGACCCCCTACCCGAGATCTGCCGGTTTTGACACCGACACTATTCCATTTCTTTCCTTTCCTCCTTCCCCTTTCCTTCTTCCACCTTGGTCGGCCCATGTGGGGGGCACACCAGCCCCTCGTGTCTGGTGTGTTTTCCCTCTTGGCCCATAAGTGCCATATCTTTTGCCGGGGGTGCCCGGAACCCCTTCTGGTGACCCGATATGTACCCGGTACCCTCCAAAACACTTCCGGTGTCCGAATACCATTGTCCTATATATCAATCTTTACCTCTCGACCATTTCGAGACTCCTCGTCATGTCCGTGATCTCATCCGAGACTCTGAACAACATTCGGTCACCAAATCACATAACTCATATAATACTATTATCGTCATCGAACGTTAAGCGTGCAGACCCTGCGGGTTCAAGAACTATGTAGACATGACCGAGACACCTCTCCGGTCAATAACCAATAGCAGAACCTGGATGCTCATATTGGCTCCTACATATTCTATGAAGGTCTTTATTGGTCGAACCGTTATGACAACATACGTAATTCCCTTTGCCCATCAGTACATTACTTGCCCGAGATTCGATCGTCGGTTTCTTCATACCTAGTTCAATCTCATTACCGGCAAGTCTCTTTACTCGTTCCGTAATACATCATCTCATGACTAACTCCTTAGTCGTTTGCTTGCAAGCTTATGATGTGTATTACCGAGAGGGCCCAGAGATACCTCTCCAATACTCGGAGTGACAAATCCTAATCTTGATCTATGCCAACTCAAAAGACACCTTCGGATATACCTGTAGAGCATCTTTATAATCACCCAATTACATTGTGACGGTTGATAGCACATAAGGCATTCCTCCGGTATCTGGGAGTTGCAAATCTCATAGTTGAAGGAATATGTATTTGACATGAAGAAAGCAATAGCAATAAAACTAAATGATCATTATGCTAAGCTAGCTAATGACTAGGTCTTGTCCATCACATCATTCTCCTAATGATGTGATCCCGTTATCAAATGATAACTCATGTCCATGGTTAGGAAACCTTAACCATCTTTGATCAACGAGCTAGTCTAGTAGAGGCTTACTAGGGACACTATGTTTGTTTATGTATTCACACGTGTATTAAGGTTTCCGATCAATACAATTCTAGCATGAAAAACATTTATCATGAATAAGGAAATATAAAATAACAACTTTATTATTGACTCTAGGGCATATTTCCTTCAGAATATGCTCCTAGTGATAGAGGCAAAGGTGTCCCGTCTTTCGATGAGATGATGGATATCGCTTTGATGGCAGTCGACTTTGACGATCCGACTACGAACGTGCGAGGACGTCGCGCCTTAGCAATCGCTAAACCAACTCCGAGAGGTTATTGACCACGCCGGAGCACGATCAACCTGACCACGAGGGTCTGTTTCCTGCGAGCAAGCGAAGAACAAGCAAGAAACTGAGATTGCAATCTGGATATTGCGAATATAAGATGAAAGCTTTATTGATCAAGGTGGGGTTCTGTGACGCCTTTGTCTGGTCGTTGAACACAAATGAAGTACGCGAAGTTGCAGCTATGGCGAACTTTTAATCTAAACAAAACCCAAAGTCTAAAGGATGCCCTAAGGGCTGTATATATGGAGGAAGAGGGGCGGAATTTCGTGGCCCTTGGTGGAGGGGTCCGAAATCAACCCTATCTCTTGTTTCCCCACACATATGGACTCTAAAAATAGCCTATACTTATGTATTTCGAAATTACATGGGCCTGGCCCAATAATAAGGTGACGCAGCACCTAAAATAGCCTCGGGACGAAATTTATGAAGTGGCATCTTGTATATTTCGTCCAAGGCTTCATGCACCCATTATGGTGGCTTCAAAGTCCTGAAATCATCACTTGTAACTCCGTTCTTGTTCCCCTTGCGCATGCCATCATCTCCATGCTTGTTCTTGCTCCAATGTTCATCCTTCTCCAAGCTAGGCCCTTCATTTGTAAGCAAAACAAATGTATCCAATTTAGGCAGCATCATATTCTCATGAACATTAGAATCATTACCAAGAAACGAAAGTACCTGGTAATTTAGTTGGCGTGCACGAGCTCTAGTAATTGGTCCAGTATGTATAGCAGCAGGGGTTGTGGGTGTAACAATTGTATTGATGTCCTCATCATCCTCCCCTTCTTGAAATGAAGTCGTCCTCGACGGAAGTTCATCTTCCTCACCCTAATAAGGCTTCAAATCTGCAATGTTAAAAGTAGGACTAACCCCAAAATCTGCAGGCAGCTCAAGTTTATATGCATTATCATTTATTTTCTCTAACACCTTAAAGGGACCATCAGCACGTGGCATTAACTTTGATTTGCGCAAATCAGGAAATCTATCCTTACGCAAATGTAACCAAACAAGATCTCCAGGTGCAAACACAACATGTTTTCTACCCTTATCTCCAGCAAGTTTATATTTAGCATTCATACGCTCAATGTTTTCCTTAGTTAACTCATGCATTTTTAAAATCAATTCAGCACGTTGTTTAGCATCAAAATTAACCTTCTCCGAAGATGGAAGAGGCAACAAATCAATAGGTGCACGAGGTAGGAAACCATACACAACTTCAAAAGGGCACATCTTAGTAGTAGAATGCAATGAACGATCATAAGCAAATTCAATATGAGGCAAGCATTCCTCCCACATTTTCTTATTATTCTTCAAAACAGCCCTAAGCATAGTAGACAACGTTCTATTGACTACTTCAGTTTGTCCATCAGTTTGGGGGTCACAAGTAGTACTAAAAAGCAGTTTAGTCCCCAACTTAGCCCATAAACATCTCCAAAAGTGGCTAAGAAATTTAGTATCACGATCTGAAACAATAGTATTTGGCACACCATGCAAGCGAATAATTTCACAAAAGAACAAATCAGCAACATTAACAGCATCATCGCTTTTATGACATGGTATAAAGTGTGCCATTTTCGAGAATCTATCCACGACAACAAATATGCTATCCCTCCCCTTCTTTGTTCGAGGTAAACCTAAAACAAAGTCCATAGATATATCCTCCCAAGGAACACTAGGTACAGGCAAAGGCATATATAAACCATGAGGATTGAGTCGTGACTTAGCTTTTTGACATGTAGTGCAGCGAGCAATAAAACGCTCAACATCCCGTCTCATCTTTGGCCGAAAGAAATGTGTAGCAAGTACGTCCTCCGTCTTCTTCACGCCAAAGTGTCCCATTAATCCTCCTCCATGCGCCTCCTGCAACAACAAAAGACGAATGGAGCTAGCTGGAATGCATAGCTTGTTAGCACGAAACACAAATCCATCGGTTACAACAAACTTGTTCCACATTCTTCCTTCTTTACAATTCTGCATTACATCTTTAAAATCAGCATCATGCACATATTGATCTTTGATGGTCTCCAAACCAAATATTTTGAAGTCAAGTTGTGAAAGCATAGTATAGCGACGAGACAATGCATCAGCAATAACATTTTCTTTTCCCTTCTTGTGTTTAATGACATAAGGGAAAGTCTCAATGAATTCCACCCATTTAGCATGTCTACGATTCAGTTTAGCTTGACTTTTAATATGTTTCAAAGATTCATGATCAGAATGTATAACAAATTCTTTGGGCCATAAATAATGTTGCCATGTTTCTAAAGTCCGAACAAGAGCATATAATTCTTTATCATAAGTAGAATAATTCAGACTAGGCCCACTCAATTTTTCAGAAAAGTAAGCAACAGGTTTGCCATCTTGTAATAACACACCTCCTAATCCAATTCCACTAGCATCACATTCAAGCTCAAAAGTCTTATTAAAATCAGGAAGTTGGAGTAAAGGAGCATGTGTCAACTTATCTTTCAATACCGTGAAGGCTTCTTCCTGTGCGGTACCCCAAAGAAAAGGCACATCTTTCTTTGTAAGCTCATTGAGAGGTGCAGCAATGGTGCTGAAATCTCTCACAAAACACCTATAGAATCCAGCGAGGCCAAGAAAACTCCTTACTTGTGTGACCGTTTTGGGCTGCGGCCAACTCTCAATAGCTTCAATCTTGGCTTTATCAACTTCAATTCCCTGTGGAGTAACAACATAGCCAAGAAAAGATACTCGGTCGGTGCAAAAGGTGCACTTCCCAAGGTTACCAAACAAACGTGCATCACGTAGAGCAATAAAAACAGCACGTAAATGTTCCAAATGTTCCTCCAAAGATCTGCTATAAATCAATATGTCATCAAAGTAAACTACCACAAATCGTCCAATGAAAGCACGTAAAACTTCGTTCATTAATCTCATGAAAGTACTAGGTGCATTAGTTAACCCAAAAGGCATGACTAACCACTCATATAATCCAAACTTAGTTTTAAATGCTATTTTCCGTTCATCTCCCAATTTCATACGAATTTGATGGTAGCCACTATGCAAATCAACTTTGGAGAATATTGTAGAGCCACTCAATTCATCAAGCATATCATCTAGCCTAGGAATAGGATGACAATAACGAATAGTAATATTATTAATGCCTCTACAATCAACACACATACGTGATGTACCATCCTTTTTCGGCACTAGAATAATAGGAACAGCACAAGGACTAAGGGATTCGCGTATATAACCTTTGTCGAGAAGCTCTTGTACTTGACGCATAATCTCCTTCGTCTCCTCTGGATTGGTACGGTATGGTGCACGGTTTGGCAGTGAAGCACCGGGAATTAAGTCAATCTGATGCTCAATCCCTCGAATAGGCGGTAATCTCGGTGGCACGTCTTGTGGAAAAACGTCAGCGAACTCCTGCAAAATGTTAGTGACAGCAGGAGGCAAAGAGGAAGGCACGTCCTCGAATGAAAATAATGCCTCTTTGCACACAAAAGCATAGCAAACAGATTTGCTGAAATCTAGCTCATCAATATCAGATTTGGTGGCAAATAAACATGCACTTTTCAATTTAATTTCAGAAGAAACACTAGATGGTTTATTGTTAGGCTTCATTTGTTGCTCAAATTCTTTTGCCACAATCTGATTTTCACTCTTATTCTTCTCCTGTTGTGCTTTATTAGCTCTATTAATATCATCTTTCAAAATGGAATCAGGAGTCATAGGAAGCAAAGTAATATTTTTATCCTTATGAACAAGAGTATAGTGATTGTTTCTACCATGGTGTACAGAATTTTTATCAAATTGCCATGGTCTACCAAGTAATAAGGAACATGCTTGCATAGGTACCACATCACAATCAACATAATCAGCATATGTAGAGATACTAAAATGCACACGAACAGTACGTGTTACCTTAACCTTGCCGCTGTTGTTGAACCATTGGATGTAGTAAGGATGTGGATGTGGTCTTGTGGTGAGAGAAAGCTTCTCCACCATCTCCATGCTAGCCAAGTTGTTGCAGCTCCCTCCGTCTATTATGACGCGCACAGAACGTTCCTTCACAACTCCCTTGGTATGGAACAAATTGTGCCTCTGATTTTGCTCAGCTTGTGTGACCAGCACACTCAAAACACGTTGAGCAACTAAACATTCATACCTGTCAGCGTCTTCAGGAGCCATGTATTGCGTCTCATGATCAGAATCATCTCCACCATGTTCTTCACGTGTAATAAGAGCCAATGTCTCCTCATCATAGTCACTAGCGGACTCATATCCACCATCCGCGGGAGCAATCATCACACGCGGAGATTTGCATTCCCTCGCATAATGACCTCCTCCCTTACAACGATGACAAATAATATCACTTGTGTGCCCTGTTGATGCCATGGAAGAAGAAGAACGCTGTGCAGGCCCCGCAGGTGCGCTCTTGGCAGATAATGGTGGTTGTGCCTGTTTTCTTGTATCACGGCTGGAGGTGGCACCGGATGGAGGTGCTGGTGCAGTTGAAGTAGAAGATGCACGTGGTGTCCATGATGAAGGTCGGCCTGCAGAAAAGTTAGTTCGCCCCAATGCTTGTCGATCCTGCACTTCACGTTCAGCTTTACAAGCAAGATGGAATAAACGAGTGATATTAGTGTACTCCTTATAGTCTAGAATGGTCTGAATCTCTCTATTTAATCCACCCAGAAAACGTGCAAGCATAGCTTCATTCTCCTCAACAATACCACATCTAATCATGCCAGTTTGTAATTCCTGATAATATTCTTCTACAGAATTTTTCCCTTGTCTTAAACGCTGCAATTTTTGAAGCAATTCACGTTGATAATATGGTGGAACCCAACGCGTACGCATAGCAGTTTTCAAAGCAGCCCAAGTAGTTGGAATAGGATATAATATACAATGTTCAGACCACCATACACATGCAAAACTAGTGAAAGCACAAACGGCAGCAGCAACTCGTCTCTCCTCAGGATATTGTAAACATGTAAATCGTTGTTCAGTTTCTAACTCCCAAGTAAGATATATATCAGGAACATATCTACCCTCAAATGGTGGAATATTCAATTTCAGTTTAGGAATATGGACATCATCTCGTACCTGAGGTGGTGGTGGTGCAGGCCTACCATTACGAATATATACCTGAGGTCGACCTGCTGGTGGTGGTGCTGGTGGCTGCTCGTAGATCTGATTTTGATCAACCTCATCCTCATAATCGCCCGCATACTCATCATCCTCCTGGGTACCAGCAACAGCAGTAGCAGGAGCCACAGAAGTATCAACAGCAGCACCAACAGTTTGGCCAAACGCAAGAGGAACACGGCTCGCTCGGCGAAGGTCTATTTCGCGACGTGGAGGTAGTCGTTGTTGTTGTTGTTGGAGAGGTGCGTTAGGTGCAGCGGGTGGTGGTGGTGGAAGACGCGCGAGCAATTCATTAAATCTGTTATCGAGTTTTGTTTCGAACGTCTTCTCAAGGCCAGTGATCTTCTCCATGGCCTCTTCAAAATTGTTCAGCACATCTTGCACCTGTTCCGTCATCATTTGCTGAAACTTATCATGAAGCTCCTTGTTCGATAAGTTCTCCCAGTCAATCTCGTCGGCTTGTGATCCTGGCATGGTTAGCAGCAATAGAAACACACAAGAATATGATCCTACAGACTACTAAGAAGTGGTGGTGGTGTATCACAAATCCGTCAAGCAAATCTCAAATTCTTACCAGTTCTTACCCAGCAGCAGGCGGTGATCGGCAACCGTTGTAGTCAAAAACTCTCAAAGCTTGGATAGAGCGATTACCAGGGAGAGTCAAACACACGACGTAGATGTATGTGGAGCTGGGAAGGCTTATAGTATGGTAGCAAAAAGGGTCAGCAATAATCAATTCAGAGATGCAAAGTTGAATAAACGCTCAACGACGGTACTGTGCTGGTCCTAGGCTAGACTGTGCTAGAGACGCGAGCCTAGAACACCAACAAAATCACGGCGCGGCACGTAAACAAGGGAAAAGCACACTCTGAATTTTTTTTCGCTCTTTTTTTTTGCGAAAAATCACTATAATGGCGAGTGCTCAAAACTCTTCCTAGCTCAAACTGACAGGATGGGCACGAAATTTTTTCGACCAATTTTTTTTTTCGACTGCCCGGACCCAAAAACTGGAAACGGGTCAAAAAAAACTTCCTATAATGGCACCTGTCTCAAAACACTCAGAAACACCTAAAAATAGGATAGCCAGAAATTTTTTCGAAAAATGCGTTTTCGAAAAATTTTGGGCCTAAACGGAGCGTGGCTACCCGACTCTTTTTTTTCCGAAACCTACTCCGGCAAGGAAACACGAATCGGAAACTAGATGGATCTCGAAAACAAACCTAATAAGCAAGGAAATCGGATTGGTGGTGGATATATGGTGGTGGTATATGGTAGCGGTGGTGGTAGCGGTGGTAGTATATGGATATGGATCGGTGGTGGTATATGGACACGGATTGGTGGTGGTATATGGATACGGATTCAGAGCGGTGGTGGTAGATGGCAGGGGCGATGATGATGGTGCGGCGGCAGCGTGACAACTTATGACCAGAACTCGAAACTCTAAAAGACTAGACTCTAAGACCAGCAACTAGAAACGACGATGCAACCGCAAATTCAACAAAGCAAAACCCTAAAAAGATTATGCAAAGGCTCAGATTGGTTCGAATATGATGAACTAACCCTAATTTTTTTGTGGCTTTTTCGTGGACTATAGGTATGAAGACAGACTCGATCTAAACTACGAAAAACTGTAAAATCTCACCGAGCAACCTGGAAATCTGATACCACTTGATAGGGGCAAAGGTGTCCCGTCTTTCGATGAGATGATGGATATCGCTTTGGTGGAAGTCGACTTTGACGATCCGACTACGAACGTGCGAGGACGTCGCGCCTTAGCAATCGCTAAACCAACTCCGAGAGGTTATTGACCACGCCGGAGCACGATCAACCTGACCACGAGGGTCTGTTTCCTACGAGCAAACGAAGAACAAGCAAGAAACTAAGATTGCAATCTGGATATTGCGAATATAAGATGAAAGCTTTATTGATCAAGGTGGGGTTCTGTGACGCCTTTGTCTGGTCGTTGAACACAAACGAAGTACGCGAAGTTGCAGCTATGGCGAACTTTTAATCTAAACAAAACCCAAAGTCTAAACGATGCCCTAAGGGCTGTATATATGGAGGAAGAGGGGGGAATTTCGTGGCCCTTGGTGGAGGGGTCCGAAATCAACCCTATCTCTTGTTTCCCCACACATACGGACTCTAAAAATAGCCTATACTTATGTATTTCGAAATTACATGTGCCTGGCCCAATAATAAGGTGACGCAGCACCTAAAATAGCCTCGGGACGAAATTTATGAAGTGGCATCTTGTATATTTCGTCCAAGGCTTCATGCACCCATTATGGTGGCTTCAAAGTCCTGAAATCATCACTTGTAACTCCGTTCTTGTTCCCCTTGCGCATGCCATCATCTCCATGCTTGTTCTTGCTCCAATGTTCATCCTTCTCCAAGCTAGGCCCTTCATTTGTAAGCAAAACAAATGTATCCAATTTAGGCAGCATCATATTCTCATGAACATTAGAATCATTACCAAGAAACGAAAGTACCTGGTAATTTAGTTGGCGTGCACGAGCTCTAGTAATTGGTCCAGTATGTATAGCAGCAGGGGTTGTGGGTGTAACAATTGTATTGATGTCCTCATCATCCTCCCCTTCTTGAAATGAAGTCGTCCTCGACGGAAGTTCATCTTCCTCACCCTAATAAGGCTTCAAATCTGCAATGTTAAAAGTAGGACTAACCCCAAAATCTGCAGGCAGCTCAAGTTTATATGCATTATCATTTATTTTCTCTAACACCTTAAAGGGACCATCAGCACGTGGCATTAACTTTGATTTGCGCAAATCAGGAAATCTATCCTTACGCAAATGTAACCAAACAAGATCTCCAGGTGCAAACACAACATGTTTTCTACCCTTATCTCCAGCAAGTTTATATTTAGCATTCATACGCTCAATGTTTTCCTTAGTTAACTCATGCATTTTTAAAATCAATTCAGCACGTTGTTTAGCATCAAAATTAACCTTCTCCGAAGATGGAAGAGGCAACAAATCAATAGGTGCACGAGGTAGGAAACCATACACAACTTCAAAAGGGCACATCTTAGTAGTAGAATGCAATGAACGATTATAAGCAAATTCAATATGAGGCAAGGATTCCTCCCACATTTTCTTATTATTCTTCAAAATAGCCCTAAGCATAGTAGACAATGTTCTATTGACTACTTCAGTTTGTCCATCAGTTTGGGGGTGACAAGTAGTACTAAAAAGCAGTTTAGTCCCCAACTTAGCCCATAAACATCTCCAAAAGTGGCTAAAAAATTTAGTATCACGATCTGAAACAATAGTATTCGGCACACCATGCAAGCGAATAATTTCACGAAAGAACAAATCAGCAACATTAACAGCATCATCGCTTTTATGACATGGTATAAAGTGTGCCATTTTCGAGAATCTATCCACGACAAAAAATATGCTATCCCTCCCCTTCTTTGTTCGAGGTAAACCTAAAACAAAGTCCATAGATATATCCTCCCAAGGAACACTAGGTACAGGCAAAGGCATATATAAACCATGAGGATTGAGTCGTGACTTAGCTTTTTGACATGTAGTGCATCGAGCAATAAAACGCTCAACATCCCGTCTCATCTTTGGCCAAAAGAAATGTGTAGCAAGTACGTCCTCCGTCTTCTTCACGCCAAAGTGTCCCATTAATCCTCCTCCATGCGCCTCCTGCAACAACAAAAGACGAACGGAGCTAGCTGGAATGCATAGCTTGTTAGCACGAAACACAAATCCATCGTTAACGACAAACTTGTTCCACATTCTTCCTTCTTTACAATTCTGCATTACATCTTTAAAATCAGCATAATGCACATATTGATCTTTGATGGTCTCCAAACCAAATATTTTGAAGTCAAGTTGTGAAAGCATAGTATAGCGACGAGACAATGCATCAGCAATAACATTTTCTTTGCCCTTCTTGTGTTTAATGATGATAGAGGCAAAGGTGTCCCGTCTTTCGATGAGATGGTGGATTTCGCTTTGGTGGAAGTCGACTTTGACGATCCGACTACGAACGTGCGAGGACGTCGCGCCTTAGCAATCGCTAAACCAACTCCGAGAGGTTATTGACCACGCCGGAGCACGATCAACCTGACCACGAGGGTCTGTTTCCTGCGAGCAAACGAAGATCAAGCAAGAAACTGAGATTGCAATCTGGATATTGCGAATATAAGATGAAAGCTTTATTGATCAAGGTGGGGTTCTGTGACGCCTTTGTCTGGTCGTTGAACACAAACGAAGTACGCGAAGTTGCAGCTATGGCGAACTTTTAATCTAAACAAAACCCAAAGTCTAAACGATGCCCTAAGGGCTGTATATATGGAGGAAGAGGGGGGAATTTCGTGGCCCTTGGTGGAGGAGTCCGAAATCAACCCTATCTCTTGTTTCCCCACACATACGGACTCTAAAAATAGCCTATACTTATGTATTTCAAAATTACATGGGCCTGGCCCAATAATAAGGTGACGCAGCACCTAAAATAGCCTCGGGACGAAATTTATGAAGTGGCATCTTGTATATTTCGTCCAAGGCTTCATGCACCCATTATGGTGGCTTCAAAGTCCTGAAATCATCACTTGTAACTCCGTTCTTGTTTCCCTTGCGCATGCCATCATCTCCATGCTTGTTCTTGCTCCAATGTTCATCCTTCTCCAAGCTAGGCCCTTCATTTGTAAGCAAAACAAATGTATCCAATTTAGGCAGCATCATATTCTCATGAACATTAGAATCATTACCAAGAAACGAAAGTACCTGGTAATTTAGTTGGCGTGCACGAGCTCTAGTAATTGGTCCAGTATGTATAGCAGCAGGGGCTGTGGGTGTAACAATTGTATTGATGTCCTCATCAGCATACATGTCATCATCAAACATTACAATTTTGGATATGTTGTTCTTCAATCGCTACATCTCAAATCAACTCTGAATCATCAAAATGATTGAAACTAACTTCTAAAGTATGTTTGTGTGGACATAACTAAGGGAAATTAATGTCCTAATTTGGATCTTTCTAATACAGTATGAATTATGAAGACTGTTTCTAAGAAAATAAAGTGTTGATTCTAGGCACATGCATCATACCTTTGCATATGGTGTTGGAATATTGCTCTGGAGAAGATCTAGTTTGTAGTAAACAATTGTATGTAAGCTGCAGATCGCCAATTCTTTGGTTGCAACTATTCGTCGCCAATGGCATGGAGGACATTGAAGATGAGGATGAGGGTGCTTGATGATTCCGATGATGAGGTCATTGGGGAGCACGCTGATTCTGTCCTCATCTTGGCCACTGTTGAGCTTGTAGGATGACGACTCATCCTCCACCTCTAATATGGAAGGAGCAGGGAATAGAGCACGGCGGTCGCGGCCAGAGCCTCCGCGTACGTGTCGCCGTAACCCTTGGCTAGATCCGACGCGCGTTGATTCTGACGCTACCCCGCCTCCCGCACACCCTGCTCCTCCTCTTGGTTGTTGCTCGTGGCGGCGAGGAGCGTGTTGAGCAGTCCATAACAGTCGGCGGTGCACGCTCGAGCTAGCCGGCTTGGGCCCGGAGCACGGTGGCCTGGGCCTCGACGCCTGCGAACCGCGCGCGGAGGACTCGGACGGCGCGAGAAGGAGGGCCAGGCAGAGAGTAGACAGGTTGGGGTTCGGGGAGGACGGCGTGGCAGATCCAGATGGGGGTGACCCGCGGATCCAGGCGGGGAGGACGGCATGGTGCTTGACTCGAGGTGGTTTTTTTTGTCAAATACGAAACATTTTTTTCATTTATTTACTGGACCACAGGTTAATTACGTAATAATATAGGGTTTATTTTTGCAAAATTATGGACGACGGTGAGCAGGCAGAAGCACTAGGCACTTTATTATGAGGGAAAGATTTGAATTAAATGCAAACAATGTTTGATTATAACTTTGAAACCCTAGGTTTAGTTTGAATAAAACCATTGCAATATGGTTTAGTGAATAAAAGTAAACCTAGTAAATATTCTAGGACTCAATGATTGACTTTGGGGAAAGACGAACTCAAACTAAATTGAAACAAAGTTTGAAAACTATTCGCACTGAGCAAATGATATTGGATTTGTATTTCACTTTAGTTCAAATGAAAGGAATAAACTTAGCCATAATATTATATTTATATTTGACTTAAGTTAGATCAAATAAATAAACTATAGTAATTATATTGGATTTGTATTTAGCTTTAGTTTAACTTGAATTATACAAATAAACTTTAGTAGACATATTTCATTTGTACTTAACTGTAGGGAAGCATTAAGTACATTGAGTTTAGATGAACTAACTTAGTCAATTATGAAATCAAATAGTGAACTCAATTCAATTTGAAATTCAAATAAGATGAACCCTAATTTAAATCCAAATTGAACTGAAAACCAGAACAAGTTATCGTTTTCAGACCTAGTATTCAAACTCATGAAAGGTCAATAGGTTTGAATTGTACTTCAAACTTGAACATGAACTTGGGTATCCAAGATTATTACACCATGACCCTGTTGTTGACATTCTTCTGAATGGATCTGACAACCACAACTTAAACCACATACCCCTTATGTTATGAACCTTATTGAAACTACCATGTGAACTCTTATGTCACATGTCTTGTAATTGACAACCACTATGCTATTTTTCAAACTCTTGTGAGTTAACTCTAACACATGATCACACAGCACAATGACACTGACACCATGCACAACACTTGTTGTATGTTTGATTATATTGCATGGTTGTTTATGATTACTGTTTACTTAAATTAGATTGTTCGGAGAGTGAAGAGTAACGTGATCAAGACTGTGAGTTTGAAGAATCGTCAACACCAGGCAAGTTCCACTTTGCTCATGTTACCCAGTATTTTATTTGCATTGTAGTTTTGCCAGGTTGGGTGTGTGAGTTTAGGATACTAAATTCTATACAACCTAGTAGTTGACAACTTGTCCAAACATACCCTAACCTTGTAGCATCGAGTAGATGCTTAGCTGCTATGACATGGATTGGGAAACATCATTTATTATTACACCATACAACCTCATGGTTGACTATTTAACTACAATTTAATTAATCAATCGATCTGGGTGCATTGGCTTTGATTGGATCATCGGAGTGTAGTCTTTGGCGGGGAATGCCACCCAGATATCAAAGGGACTATAGGGGTGCAAAGTTGCGGGGTTCAAAGTTGGGTAGCTTCAATGTGTAAACGTGAGACAATATGGGGTTATCTGGACCAAGTAAGTTGTGGAAACCCTCTTGGGTAGACCAGTAGATGTATGTGCGTAGGTCGGATTGGGTCGGCCATTTCTAAGGGGGGCACCACTTCCTAAAAGTATCGTCCTGGTCTACCTAGCAACTTCACAAATGAAGTTTAGTGGCATAAGGGTGTGATCAAAAATCGTGGGTAAAGTACACAAACCTCTGCAAAGGGAAAAACCGATCATGATTAGTCGTATCCCTAGTTATGGACAACTTTGAGAGATTTGGCTGAGAACTGTTAGCTTGATCTCATCACCTCTTCCATTTAAAAACAATGGGTTGAACCAAAGGGGTGTGTGGACCAACTTAGATTACTGTCATGATACCAGTAGCATTATCTTGGAAGGTTGGGGTTACCCTGTGAGATGGGAGCCCACATACTCAGATTGCATTATGGGTGATCGAGTGATACGATTTACCCCGGACTATTGTGTGAGACAGTATGTCCAGCTATTAGAGTAGACCACTACTAAAATAGGGCAAAATTATTTTCAGCAAAGAGCCTTGAACTCCATGTAGGTGAACAAGTTTTCGAGTGAACTGTGAATCTGCCCATACAGTCAATGCATTGATCCTTGTGGCTGCAAGATATAACGTTGCAGGTTTACCGTATTGAAGGGAAGGCTATTTTTCAAACTCTTGTGAGTTAACTCTAATACATTATCACACAGCACAATGACACTGACACCATGCAAATCACTTGTTGTATGTTTGATTGTATTGCAGGGTTGCCTATGATTACTCTTTACTTACATTAGATTGTACAGAGAGTGAAGAGTAACGTGATCAAGATTGGGAGTTTGAAGAATCGTCACCACCAGGCTAGTTCCACTTTGATCATGTTACCCACTATTTTATTTGCATTGTAGTTTTGCCATGTTGGGTGTGTAGGATGCTAAATTCTGTACAACCTAGTAGTTGACAACTTGTCCAAACTTACCCTGACCTTGTAAGCATCGAGAAGATGCTTAGGTGCTATCACATGGGTTGGAAACATCTATTATTATTCCACCATACAACCTCATGGTTGACTATTTAACTACAACTTAATTAATGAATCGATCTGGGTGGACTGGCTTTGATTGGATCATTAGAGTGTAGTCTTTGGTGGGGAATGCCACCCAGGTATCAAAGGGACTGTAGGGGTTCAACGTTGGAGGGTTCAAACTTGGGTAGCTTCGATGTGTAACTGTGAGACAATGTGGGGTTGTCTGGACCAACTAAGTTGTGGGAACCCTCTTGGGTAGAGCAGTAGATGTAGATGTGTAGGTAAGATTGGGTCTACCATTTCTAAGGGGGCCACAACTTCACAAAAGTATGGTCTTAGTCTTCCTAGCTACTTCACAAATGTAGTTTAGTGGCATAAGGGTGTGATCAAAAATCATGGGCAAAGTACACAAACCTCTCCAAAGTGTAAAAATTGATCATGATTAGTCGTATCCCTAGTAATGGACAACTTTGGGTAACTCGGCTGAGAATTATCAGCTTGATCTCATCACCTCTTCCATTTAAAAACAATGGGTTGAACAAGGGGAGTGTGGACCTACTTAGATTGCTGGCATGATACCAGTAGCATTATTTGGGAAGGTCGGGGCTTCTGTGTGAGACGGGAGCCCACATACTCAAATTGCATTATGGGTGATCGCGTGATATGAACTACCTCTGATTATTGTGTGAGACAGTATGTCCAGCTATTAGAGTAGATCACTACTAAAATAGGGTAGAATTATTTTCTCCAAAGAGCCTTGAACCCCATATAGGTGAACAAGTTTCGAGTGAACTGTGAATTTGCCAATACAATCAATGTATTGACCCTTGTGGCTGCAATGTATAACGTTGCAGGTTTACCGTATTGAAGGGGAGGCTATTTTTAAAACTCTTATGAGTTAACTCTAACACATGACCACACAACACAATGACACTGACACCATGCACAACACTTGTTGTATGTTCGATTGTATTGTGTGGTTGTTTATGATTATTCTTTACTTACATTAGATTGTACGGAGAGTCAAGAGTAAGGTGATCGAGATTGTGAGTTTCAAGAATCGTCAACACCAGGCTTGTTCCATTTTGATCATCTTACCCAGTATTTTATTTGCATTATAGTTTTACCATGTTGCGTGTGTGAGTTTAGGATGCTAAATTCTGTACAACCCAGTAGTTGACAACTTGTCCAAACTTACCTTGACCTTGTAAGCATCGAGTAGATGCTTAGCTGCTATGACATGGATTGGGAAACATCAATTATTATTCCACCATACAACCACATGGTTGACTATTTAACTACAACTTAATTAATGAATCGATCTGGGTGGACTGGCTTTGATTGGATCATCGGTGTGTAGTCTTTCGTGGGGAATGCCACCCAGGTATCAAAGGGACTGTAGGTGTTCAAAGTTGGGTAGCTTCGATGTGTAACAGTGAGAGAATATGGGGTTGTCTAGACCAAGTAAGTTGTGTGAACCCTCTTGGGTAGAGAAGTAGATGTTGGTGTGTAGGTCGGATTGGGTCTGCCATTTCTGAGGGGGCCACCACTTTCCAAAAGTACCGTCTTGGTCTTCCTAGCTAATTCACAAATAAAGTTTAGTGGCATAAGGGTGTGATTGAAAATCACGGGCAAAGTACACAAACCTCTACAAAGTGTAAAAATTGATCATGATTAGTCGTATCCCCAGTTATGGACAATTTGAGCAACTCGGCTGAGAATTGTCAGCTTGATCTCATCACCTCTTCCATTTAAAAACAATGGGTTGAACCAAAGGGGGGTGTGGACCAACTTAGATTGCTAGCATGATACTAGTAGCATTATCTGGGAAGGTTGGGGTTACCGTGTGATACGAGTGAGGGAGTCCTGGATTAAGGGGTCCTCGGACAGCCGGACTATATACTTTGGCCGGACTGTTGGACTATGAAGATACAGGATTGAAGACTCCGCCCCGTGTACGAATGGGACTCTCCTTTGCGTGGAAGGCAAGCTTGGCAATTCGGATATGTAGATCTCCTTCTCTATAATCGACTCTGTGTAACCCTAGCCCCTGCCGGTGTCTATATAAACCGGAGGGTTTTGTCCGTAGGACAACAATCATAATCATAGGCTAGCTTCTAGGGTTTCGGCTCTATGATCTCGTGGTAGATCAACTCTTGTAATACTCATATCATCAAGATCAATCAAGCAGGAAGTAGGGTATTACCTCCATTGAGAGGGCCCGAACCGGGGTAAACATCGTGTCCCCCGCCTCCTGTTACCATTAGCCTTAGACGCACAGTTCGGGACCCCCTACCCGAGATCCGCCGGTTTTGACATTGACATTGGTGCTTTCATTGAGAGTTCCACTGTGCTATCGCGATAGGGCTTGATGGCTCGTTCCCTGGCTGTAGGCCAAACTCTCCGGCTGGGCGGTTTCGTCATGGCCGCCCGTTCGGCTGCCACGCCGACGATGACTTCTCAGGTCATCAAGAACAGCCTCCACGTCAGCTCGGAATTCACCAAGCAGATGGATCCAATGGAGCTCTCCTCCCTGAACGAGCTCTTGGATCGCATCGCCGCCCTGGGAGTCGCTACGGACTATGATCGGATTGGGCTTAAACCCGACCAAAGGGAGAATAACTCTCCGCCGGTCACCCATCAGATAGCGGTGGTGGAGGAACAAAACAACGATTCTTCCTCTATTTTGAGGACGAACTATGTCCGGATTCCCGAGCTCTCCAAGCCAGATACCCGTCTATGGGAGGACATGGCCCAGGCTCCGAACTTAGAATCAGGCAATGGGCCACAAATATTGGGCAACATCCTGGAGCCCGAGCTGCCAAGCTCGGGAGCTCCTTTGCCCCTGGGTCTCAGATCGGATCAGGATGTGGACTTAAGTCTACCCACCCACCTAGACACAAGTGATCTTTCCCACATTAGACAAGAGCCCCAAGAGACAGTACACCACTTTTGGGCCAGATTCCTCCTTGTAATGAGCAAGGTTAAGGACTATCACGAGGAAGACGCAATCTCATTCTTTTGCAAAAATTGCACGGACAAGGGAATTCTCAATGCCATAAGTCACCGTGACATAGCACACTTCGCCAACTTGGCGGCCATAGTATAGAAGTACTGTGCGATGGAAAGCGCCTAGAAAACCCAAACAAGAGTATGGGATCCTCCGGCTCTAACTAAACCCCTCGTCCGAACTAAAAGGGTGCGCTCTCGCAAGTCACCCAATCCAATTACAAAGAAGCCAAAGCCCTCTACAGGGAGTGGAACTGTACTGGAGAGATGGCTCAACAGGCCATGCAAAATTCACAGCACACCGGGCATCATACCAACACACAGCCTTAGAGCATGTTGGATACTCCGGCAGATGGCCAAGAGCGGTGAGGACCTTCTCATCAACAATACCGTAGAGCACCATCCCGCAGACAATAACAATACAGTACTGACAGTCTTCCAGACTTTCGCCTCAAACAATAGGCGCAAGTGAGCGCTCCGCAGCCTCACCGAAGTCTGCCACGTCACAGCAATAAATCTGTGGAATGATACGGTCATAACCTTCAATGCCAGCGACGAACCTCAATTCCAAAATGATGTAGGGCGGAACCCTAGGGGCTGATCTTTCACGTTTGGAGTGGATCCTACAGGGAAACACGAAGAACGCGCGGAAGAACACGAGGAAATCATGGGGAGGAACGAGAGAATCACTCAACCGACAAGTAATCGATCACACAAGTGCTAGATCCAAGAACACAAAGAGATACACGAGATCCAAAGTCAACAACGGACGATACAAGTGGCGGTAGCTCATCTCCGAGAGGAGGTCTTGAATCCATGAGGGATCTTCCCGTAAAGGGGTCTTGAATCCATGGTGGATCTTCTCCGAAGAGGTCGCGGCCTCACACTAGGAGGAGATCCGTATGGATGAGCAAAGCTCTATCTCTAAATGAGCTATCACAATGCTAACCCTAACTAGGAGGAGGTGGGAGAGTATATATAGTGCTAGCCCACGAAGGGGTAAGTGAGAGGGGGGTACATGGTGATGAGGACATCAATACAATTGTTACACCCATAGCCCCTGCTGCTATACATACTGGACCAATTACTAGAGCTCGTGCACGCCAACTAAATTACCAGGTACTTTCGTTTCTTGGTAATGATTCTAATGTTCATGAGAATATGATGCTGCCTAAATTGGATACATTTGTTTTGCTTACAAATGAAGGGCCTAGCTTGGAGAAGGATGAACATTGCAGCAAGAACAAGCATGGAGATGATGGCATGCGCAAGGGGAACAAGAACGGAGTTACAAGTGATGATTTCAGGACTTTGAAGCCACCATAATGGGTGCATGAAGCCTTGGACGAAATATACAAGATGCCACTTCATAAATTTCGTCCCGAGGCTATTTTAGGTGCTGCGTCACCTTATTATTGGGCCAGGCCCATGTAATTTCGAAATACATAAGTATAAGCTATTTTTAGAGTCCGTATGTGTGGGGAAACAAGAGATAGGGTTGATTTCGGACCCCTCCACCAAGGGCCACGAAATTCCCCCCCTCTTCCTCCATATATACAGCCCTTAGGGCATCGTTTAGACTTTGGGTTTTGTTTAGATTAAAAGTTCGCCATAGCTGCAACTTCGCGTACTTCGTTTGTGTTCAACGACCAGACAAAGGCGTCACAGAACCCCACCTTGATCAATAAAGCTTTCATCTTATATTCGCAATATCCAGATTGCAATCTTAGTTTCTTGCTTGTTCTTCGTTTGCTCGCAGGAAACAGACCCTCGTGGTCAGGTTGATCGTGCTCCGGCGTGGTCAATAACCTCTCGGAGTTGGTTTAGCGATTGCTAAGGCGCGACGTCCTCGCACGTTCGTAGTCGGATCGTCAAAGTCGACTTCCACCAAAGCGAAATCCACCATCTCATCGAAAGACGGGACACCTTTGCCTCTATCAACATTGGAGCAAGAACAAGCATGGAGATGATGGCATGCGCAAGGGGAACAAGAACGGAGTTACAAGTGATGATTTCAGGACTTTGAAGCCACCATAATGGGTGCATGAAGCCTTGGACGAAATATACAAGATGCCACTTCATAAATTTCGTCCCGAGGCTATTTTAGGTGCTGCGTCACCTTATTATTGGGCCAGGCCCATGTAATTTCGAAATACATAAGTATAGGCTATTTTTAGAGTCCGTATGTGTGGGGAAACAAGAGATAGGGTTGATTTCGGACCCCTCCACCAAGGGCCACGAAATTCCCCCCTCTTCCTCCATATATACAGCCCTTAGGGCATCGTTTAGACTTTGGGTTTTGTTTAGATTAAAAGTTCGCCATAGCTGCAACTTCGCGTACTTCGTTTGTGTTCAACGACCAGACAAAGGCGTCACAGAACCCCACCTTGATCAATAAAGCTTTCATCTTATATTCGCAATATCCAGATTGCAATCTTAGTTTCTTGCTTGTTCTTCGTTTGCTCGCAGGAAACAGACCCTCGTGGTCAGGTTGATCGTGCTCCGGCGTGGTGAATAATCTCTCGGAGTTGGTTTAGCGATTGCTAAGGCGCGACGTCCTCACACGTTCGTAGTCGGATCGTCAAAGTCGACTTCCACCAAAGCGATATCCATCATCTCATCGAAAGACGAGACACCTTTGCCTCTATCAAGTGGTATCAGATTTCCAGGTTGCTCGGTTAGATTTTACAGTTTTTCGTAGTTTAGATCGAGTCTGTTCTTCATACCTACAGTCCACGAAAAAGCCACAAAAAAATTTTAGGGTTAGTTCATCATATCCAAACCAATCTGAGCCTTTGTGATGAGGACATCAATACAATTGTTACACCCACAGCCCCTGCTGCTATACATACTGGACCAATTACTAGAGCTCGTGCACGCCAACTAAATTACCAGGTACTTTCGTTTCTTGGTAATGATTTTAATGTTCATGAGAATATGATGCTGCCTAAATTGGATACATTTGTTTTGCTTACAAATGAAGGGCCTAGCTTGGAGAAGGATGAACATTGGAGCAAGAACAAGCATGGAGATGATGGCATGCGCAAGGGGAACAAGAACGGAGTTACAAGTGATGATTTCAGGACTTTGAAGCCACCATAATGGGTGCATGAAGCCTTGGACGAAATATACAAGATGCCACTTCATAAATTTCGTCCCGAGGCTATTTTAGGTGCTGCGTCACCTTATTATTGGGCCAGGCCCATGTAATTTCGAAATACATAAGTATAGGCTATTTTTAGAGTCCGTATGTGTGGGGAAACAAGAGCTAGGGTTGATTTCGGACCCCTCCACCAAGGGCCACGAAATTCCCCCCCCCCCTCTTCCTCCATATATACAGCCCTTAGGGTATCGTTTAGACTTTGGGTTTTGTTTAGATTAAAAGTTCGCCATAGCTGCAACTTCGCGTACTTCGTTTGTGTTCAACGACCAGACAAAGGCGTCACAGAACCCCACCTTGATCAATAAAGCTTTCATCTTATATTCGCAATATCCAGATTGCAATCTCAGTTTCTTGCTTGTTCTTCGTTTGCTCGCAGGAAACAGACCCTCGTGGTCAGGTTGATCGTGCTCCGGCGTGGTCAATAACCTCTCGGAGTTGGTTTAGCGATTGCTAAGGCGCGACGTCCACGCACGTTCGTAGTCGGATCGTCAAAGTCGACTGCCACCAAAGCGATATCCATCATCTCATCGAAAGACGGGACACCTTTGCCTCTATCAAGTGGTATCAGATTTCCAGGTTGCTCGGTGAGATTTTACAGTTTTTCGTAGTTTAGATCGAGTCTGTTCTTCATACCTACAGTCCACGAAAAAGCCACAAAAAAAAATTAGGGTTAGTTCATCATATCCGAACCAATCTGAGCCTTTGCATAATCTTTTTAGGGTTTTGCTTTGTTGAATTTGCGGTTGCATCGTCGTGTCTAGTTGCTGGTCTTAGAGTCTAGTCTTTTAGAGTTTCGAGTTCTGGTCATAAGTTGTCACGCCGCCGCCGCACCATCATCATCACCCCTGCCATCTACCACCACCGCTTATCCGCCACCGCTTCGAATCCGTATCCATATACCACCACAGCTGTCATATACCACCACCGCTGCCATCTACCACCATATATCCAACACCAATCCGAGTTCTTGTCATATTAGGTTTGTTTTCGGGATCCATCCAGATTCCGATTCGTGTTTCCTTGCCGGAGTAGGTTTCGGAAAAAAAAAAAAGAGCGTTTTGAGACCATTTTTCGAAAAATTTTCCGGAGTCGGGTAGCCACGCTCCGTTTAGGCCCAAAATTTTTCGAAAACGCATTTTTCGAAAAAATTTCTGGCTATCCTATTTTTAGGTGTTTCTGAGTGTTTTGAGACAGGTGCCATTATAGGAAGTTTTTTTTGACCCGTTTCCAGTTTTTGGGTCCGGGCAGTCGAAAAAAAAAAAATTCGAAAAAATTTCGTGCCCATCCT